>NC_066884.1:36974191-37574191 GCF_022985175.1 Labeo rohita | reverse complement strand
ATCTACGCAGCTTTCTATTATGAAAGAGCCCGGAAGAGTGAGTCTCTCTCTCTCTCTCTCTCTCTCTCTCTCTGTCTGATGAGCTCGAGCGTCACGATGTTTAAGTCCCGCCCGTTCCGTTATTCCCCTCTCTCTCTTTCTCTCTGTACGATCCTGCGTGACTTACCGACGCCTGTCCCACTCCCGTGCGCTCATCACCGGAGCCAAGCGGAAGAAACGCTCTCTGAATCGGCCGTGATATCCCACGATCAGGAAATACCATTCAAACTTATCACAGCTGTTGCTTTGTGGAGCTTCCTTCTCCGTTAGACCAATTTTTACCGACTAGAAAACTTTTTTGGTTGGGGGAGGAGAGATGCGGGTGGTAAACAGTCTGGCCGAACCGTGAATCCACTAACGGAGCATTAAAAACCACCGGAGAGAACCGGAGAAGCGCTTGACGAGCGACATCCATCATCACGGTCCGCTGTTTCTGTTGAGCGACACCGCAGAGGCGACTGAAGTAAGTGAAGTCTCTCCCCTGAGGAACATTATTTACAGCCTTACTGTCTGTTTGTGTAGCTACTTAGCCTTATTTTGGTGACAAATTTGTGAGCTAAACCTGACAAAACCTCCTTTGGGGAGCTCCTCATTTGTAAAAACAGAATAGTGATACATAACGTTTTTTGAAATTGTAAAATATGCAGAAAGGTTTCTGTTAGCCTTAGGTTATAGTGTTTATAACTGTCTTATAACAATATAGCTAAGCATGAAGACCCTGTTTGGATAGCTAAACGTGTATGAGTGTAAACCAAACATACTTAGGGTCAAGATTTCTTAAGTGACTCCTAAAGTTAGCTAAAGAATAAAAAAAGCTGTCATTTTAAGCACATGCTGTAAGGAGACTATGGGGGTTAGTGTGGCTAAATTTCTCTTTTCAAAGGTATAGTTTGACCAAAAATGAAATTTTGTCATTATTTGCTCACCCTCATTGCTCACCTGTATTTGTTTCTTTCTTTTGTTGAGCACAAAAGAAGATATTTTGAAGAATGTTGGTAAGTAGTTGCCAGTAGCCGTTGGCTTCCATTGTATGGAAAAAAATACTATGGAAGCCAATGGCTACCGTAAACTGTTTGGTTACCAAGATTCTTCAAAATATCTTCCTTTGTGCTCAACAGTGGAAAGATATTCAAACAGGTTTGGAACAACTTAAAGGATATCAGAATCTGTATTTTTGGGTGAGCTATCCCTTTAAGGGAAATGAGATTTTGTATTGGCCCCAAAGTGTATAACTATCAAAGCTGTGTATTCAAAATTGATGGAGTAACATAGTATGTGTAAAAATGAGTATTTAAAGAAGATGGTTTGATAAAAAAACAGATTACTACTGTGTAATTGAAGATACACAGGCCTTTTATTAACCCACGTGTGGGATCAAAGGTCAGAGGGCAAAAGGCCCTGGGGAACTGGTGATAATTGATGTTTGGGAAATAACATGAGAAATATGGTCACCATATGCAAACACTTATTCATACGTATCACAAGCTACCAGCAAAATAGTGTCTCAGATCTCTCTTTTGGCATTTTGTTAGATTTTCTAAGAATATATTTTAGTGGTATATATCTTGCAACTGCACTGTTTCTACAGGCGTATTTCCTAAATGAATCTCCAGTGTGATTTAATTAGTCAGTGTGAGCTCACTTTCACATCCTTCACAGCTAATCCATCTCCATCACTTATGGAAAACATTGCACTGCACTACAGGCATTCAGCATCCTCGTCTGCTGCCAGACTAGCAGTCTTTTTGATGACATTTTTAGCCAACATGTGGCTTTTAATTCTCCCTATATCAAGAAGGCTTTTAAGTCTTCACAAAATCAACAGGTGTATATAAAAGTTCTGCGATCGTGTTTGCTATTTAGTTTTATTGGTATTTTGGTATGGGGAAATAAAATAAAATAGCATTTTACTACAGCTGGCCTCTAGTTGTACCTAACAATAAAAATCTGAAAAAATAAAGTATTTATAATTAAAATAATGAACTGGTTTTTAAGAGTAGAGTTTATTAAGATCAATAGAATTTGGTGGGAATCCCCATTTCGACATCCGGATAGACGTATGCATGTGTGTGTGTGTGTCCATTCAGCTGGATCGTATGATGGAGCACAGTTCAAGGGTTCATGTGTTTTTCTTTCGTCAGCCCTTTCTGTCCATCTGCTATGAAACATTTACCCACCATTTTCACTTCATTGGGCTGCACACATGTTTGCGCTGAGATTTAATCTCAAATTGGCACATTCCCAAAATAGAAAGCCTTAAAGATGACACACTAACACGAGACATCAGCGCTGGTGAGTGTGCGTCCGCTTAAACCATGTATGGAAGATGTGACTAAACCATCAGCTAAACGTCCAGCGCTGTCTTACCTTTGACCTAATTACAATCCGTCAGGCTCCGGAAGTGACAGATACAAGCAGAGGAGAGTGAGAACTTGCCTTTAAACTGGAAATGATAGTTTTATAGTGTAAAACAATCATGAAAATCATGTAACGGCAAAAATCTTCCCTATTCACAAGCTCTCCATATGATAAAAACTTGTGTCTAGCTTATTACTAATAAACCATGCAGTGGGAATCTCAATGCCAGAGCTGTTAAACTTCAGCTCTGAATCCAACGCCTGCCATTTGGCTCAGATGTTTTCCATCTAAAAGCATAATGTGATCTATAAAACATTTGTGAAAATGAATTTGCAGTCGCTCTGCACCGAGTCTGATTTTAATACCCAAATGAACCCGACAGCAATGCAAAATCAGTCCCCTAATGTTCCATCTGCATGATGGGGTGAGTTAGGACATCTGCTGTTAGATCTTCAGATGTGTTTAACACGTTTTCCCACATCCAGTGATCCGTAAAGCATGTCTTTCATCAGTTCACAGGGAGTTAATGTAGTCCAAACTTTCCGTTCATCACCTCTGGTTTCACGAGTTGTTTAAAGTAAATGATTTGTGTGTGTTATCAACATGATCACTTCAACCATCACCTGATATGAAGGATTGACAATGTCTGATTTAATTACAGGAGAGCTCAATAAGAGATCTGTTCAGTCTGTGCAGTGTTGTTGATCGGCTGCAGTCGCACTTTAAGCAAAATTTTTATGGACACTAACTACAATGGTCGTAGTATGACGTCATTTAGTTTTTAAAAAAATAAAAATGTAAAAATATAAATTTTACCCTACTTCACTGCAGAGTTCAATTTGCATTATTTTAATTCAGAGGTTATGATGTGGCGTATCAGTCTTGGCGATATGAATTTGCAGGCCGGAGTTCAGCAAATTTTAACTTTGAAAAGCAATTCAATTTGCATGAGCTTGCATTTCCTATCTACTGCATTCACATGCGTGTGAATGGAAGTCAGTACAACAGAAAAGTGTATTGTGACTGTCCCTTTACTCTTCAGAAAACTAAAAATCAATTACCCACAGAGAATTTTTGTTATTATTATGTTATATATTATATTATCATGTCACAGTTTACATATGTCACCTTTTTTACAATCAAATTTACAATTGACCTTTTTAAAATCAGGTGGAATGTCAGTTAAGATGACATAATTAAACTTTATTTAATCTAAGCATATTATTTATATTATCTAAGTATATTATATGCAGTATAACTATTTCTTTACAAAAAAAAAAAAAAAAAAATAAAATGCCACGCATGCCCTCAATGAATTGTTTTTTAGACTGTTCGTTGACATGATCTGTGAATGTGTGAATTAACTGATTTACTAAAACTACTTTAGACTTCTATTCTGTTCTCATTATAGGAGAGCGTGTTTATTAAATTATTAAATTATTAAATCACCACGGCAGGACCAGTGTGACCAAAACCAGCATTCTATTGCACTGCCATTTGTGCTTCATTACCGGAAAAGCTATATTATCATGAAAACATCTGAACTAATGTCACATTAATTGGTTACACCCAGCACTGAATCTCTAACATGCTGTTGATTACCACAGAAAATGGAAGTCGACCACTCTAATGCATTTGTGTAGTGGTGAAATTTGTTTTGTCTCTTCAGAACAGAAGCTAGAACTCTACGACACAGGATCCTTACGGACTAGAATTAGAAACAGATTTAATTGACTGACTCTACAGTGGAAATAAGTGGACTTGCTAGCATACAGACAAACTAGTGTTGGTTCAGCTGCCTAAACAGACGTATCATCAGCAGAAATCATCCCGTAACACACCCTCACTGGGCAGTGTAATTACTACACACAACAAACCCGTTCACACAAGGCCAGTGATGGACATTTGACTCCCAAATATTTGTCGCTGGCTTTACAAATACTGAGCAGGCTGGACGTGCTGCTGTTGATTAGTTTACAGAGTTCTTGGCTCGACATTGACTGGCATGAATGATTTCACCTGCACAAACCACCCCACCATTACTAAGCAAAACCTCAGTGCTGGAAATCAGACAGCTCCACCTGGACTCGTCTGTCGCTTGAGTCTGTTGAGCCAGCTGTGATTCCACTGGGTGTCTGAAGTGATGCTGATGTGCCAGAAATGTAATTAGGTAAATTCTCTTTGCAATAGCAATTGCTCTTGTATAAACAAGGTGTCTTTCTGTTTCTAAAGTAAATGTTGTGGTGTTTGATTGTGCAAAATTCCTGGCCACAATAGAGTGCAACCAGGTTAATCAATGCTATATGCCACCTGTTCACATTATTTCAACTTATTTTCAAAGGAATCATGTTTAACAGCCAAATTCATGGTGAAAAACTACATTACCCATTTTGCTTTTTCCTTGTAAATATATTTTTTTGCCACCCAATTAAAAGTACAAAATAAATGAAGATTTTATATATATTAAGCTAACTGATATTTTAATTATTATTATTATATTGTGGGCTTCAATAGATAATAATATTCGTAATATTAATACTATCGTAATATTAGTAAACATCTAAAATTGGAATACTTAAATGCTATATAAATGTGTTTTTTGGTTGTGGGACATATACATATTTTGCAATAAACTTAAAGGAGTCATCGGATGCTAAGTTCACTTTTACATGTTGTTTGAACATTAATGTGTGTTGGCAGTGTATGTACAAATCTACCCTATAATGATAAAAATCCATGCAGTGGTTTTTAATTAATCTGTAAAAATAATATCCCCTTTTCAAATCGAGCCGTTCTCAGATGCCTCTTGTTGTGGCGTCACACCCAGAGATGCCGCTCCCACCATAGTTGATTGACATGAGCGTCTTACCTTAGTTGTAACAGTCCAACCTCCATGTTTCGATGCCGAAGCAGTGATGTAAGTTAGACAGGAATTGAGTGATTGAGGTGTTGTGTTGCTGGATGTAGTAATGAACATAGTGGTCGTCATTTACTCCCGACATCTGAGCCGCTGAAGATGCAGTGGCTCATTTGCATTTAAAGCAGCCTCGACCAGAATGGGATGATTTTTGCAAAGCTGATTTTGACAAGGTAAAAAGGGTGTTATTTTACACTACACTACACTACTTTTTTAACCATAGTATATTATAGACTTTTCATTAAGACCCTAAAGAATCATATCAACTGGGAAAATGGGCATTCGATGATCTCTTTAAAAAAAATAATATATATATATATATATATGTGTGTGTGTGTGTGTGTGAGATGAGGTGTTGTAAGTGGCTGCTAGATGTTCCGAGTGGTTGTTGACATATTGCTATGTGGTTGCTAAGAGGTTTCTTCTGCCTAAAGTGAAACAGCCTTGTGATATATGACACATCTCCCACCTTCAGTGGATGTCTGGGGGATTTTATTTTACTCTTGTTATCATATGTATAGTTGCTTGGAAATGTGTGTTCAGTAAAGTTGTGAGCTTTAATGAATAGTCTTGGAATTGAAAATTCAGTTGATTTTTCAGTTCATTGTGATTGATTCATGTCTTGTGATTGTATAGTAAGAGGAACCCTAGTGAAGTTTTAATTCTTCATCATTCTCATCATCTGATAGTCTACTCAGTGCTCGCCTTGATTAGAGAGTCATAACTCTAGAATGTGATGGTGTATATTCACAGGATAGACAGAGTGACAGCATTTGACCTTGCTGAATGAATCATTTATTAATGTCTGACACACATCTGGGATTGGGATGGCTGCCATTAGGCATCATTAGTGCTCTATAGATAGATTATAGCGGTGAGTGGGTGGTGCAGTCAGACATACAGTACAGTGTTTTCCAAAAGACAAACATACAAATGCCAAGGGCTGAAGGTTTGTCTGGTTAGCCTAGAGTGCTTTAGCACCTTCTAGTTGATCATAACTAACTGAACATAAACTGCAACATTTATTTTGCAGATATTTGTTTATATTGTAACAGCAGTGCAAGCAAAGCAAGTGCACTAAAATGAATGGGAATGCCAATGGAAAGCATTCTGAATGTATTAAAAACATCTATGAATCAACACACTACTTATTGCTCACACACTCACTCTTCTGACGTCTGCTTGAGTTTCCTGCACTCAACAAAACCATGTTCCTCGCAAAACACTGCACGCGCTTCCTCACGGTCCTGCCAGACACACACGGCACACTGATAGGTTCAGCAGAGAATGGCCAGAGTGAAGTCACATGACCAGAGCGGCCAATGAGAGCTCAGGTAGCGCTGTCGTGAGCGGGATGGGGCGTCTGACCCTCACAGGCGTGTCTGACTGTGGTGAAGAGGAATGCTTGCATTAACACAACTTCTGAAACAACACAGGGAGAGTGTTAAACTGAACTTTATCTGACCTCATAGTTGTAGCATGTTGGCAGCACTAATGCATTTGACTGCTTAACACAGCCTGTAAAAAAGAAGTATACTTTAGCACATCTAAAAAAAAATTAAGTACTTGAAACTATATATATATATATATATATATATATATATATATATATAATTACAGAAATAATATACTTAAGCACAATCAGTAATATTTTCAAACACTTAATTGCATCTTAAAGGCAATTCAGTGAAAATGTAATATAGTTTGATTTTAAATTAAATGCAAACTTTAGATTTTTTTGACCCAGTTAAGAAGTACTTCATTTCATCTTCATATGCAGTTTCATAATTACTTCTATCATCTTTTAAATGTGGTTGAAGTTTCTGCTGAATGTACTGACAAGCATATATGATAAACTAAAATATACCACAAATTCATTTCTATTGAAACTTGCATGTCATGTATTTAAATATATTGTAATTACACATTTAAGTTGCAATTTAGTACATTACAAAGATATTAACTTTAAGTGTGATATTGAATAACACACTACAGTTAAAATTATATTCAAGGACTTTACATGTAGTATGTTAGTCAGCGCATCAACATAAGTGTACTTCTTTGTTTATTTCTTATTACAACATAATGATTAAAAATGTACTTTAAAGTAAAAAAAAAAATTTGATTTGTGCACTTTTGAAAAGTCTGTCAAGAAGCAGTCATGTGTCACTTTGTGCACTTAAGTGGCCTTTTATTTTCTTAATAGTACATTATCTGCAAGTACAGTGTTTTTAAAACATTCTTTTAAGATTAAAAATGCACATTCAACACAATCGAGCGCAGCAGTTCTTTTTTCACAAGGTCACCCTCTGTTATACAAATACAATCTGAAGTGACAAGCAGCTTGATTTTGATTATGAACTGCTCTTACAACAGGAAGAACACAAACACTACACCCAAACATTAAAACAGAAGTGTGTCACACTGTCACTGATTCAACTTCTGTTTTATAAAACTGTCATCTCTTAAATGATACTCATGGGATTTAAAGAAACAGTTCACCTAAATGAAAATCCGTTCGTACGTTGTCATTTCCTGCTGTGGAACACAAAAATGACAAATTCTGACTGTTCATACTGTCTTATGGGCCTACAATTTCTAAAAAGCATAATAGAAGTATTTACAGTCAAAGTAGTTGCATGCAAATCACAGATGGAAATGGAAGTTATTACTGACTGAATATTTTTCCATCCCTGCAGCGGATCTCAAAAACACACAGCTTATATCTATTGACATGCAAAGTTGCCTTAACTCATCTAAACTGAAGGAACACTTTGCTGTATCTGTGTATGCAGCACACACCTTCAGTTTAACCAAACATTTGTAAACTCTTTAACAATCCAAGACTAATTCTCTAAAATGTTGAACCTGCTGATGTTTGTCTGAACTCATGAATTCATTGCTCATCTCCTGAGCGGTGTGGTGTTATTGTTCTGTGATGAATTGTGTGAGCGGAGAATAACAATGAAGCTAATGTTCAGGCCACATCTGCTGGAGCTTTGTGCTCTCAGAGGGGTCAACGAGAGGAAACGCTCTCAATAAAACATAGATCAGTGTCAGTGTGCACTTTAATACATGCATGGAGCTCTAATATAGAGTGATCAGTCACATCTTGTTTACAGTTTTGGGGAACGGTGCAATAAAATGGATAGTGCTAAACCTCCTTGAGTGATCCCACAGTAATAGACAACTGACAGCAGAGTTTTGTGTCATGATGAAACGGAAGTTTTCTTACATATTATTAGGGTCTTGGTTCTGTGCATCAGTTGTTGATTGGATGTTCAGATGAATGAGAGTTTGCAATCAGTTGTAAGAAAGGGACGGGCTTTAATGTTTTTTTAGACGCTTAATTGCATGTTTATTGCAATTAAATGAAATGAAATGCATTATTACTTAAATTTATATTAAATGCTATTAAAGTTTGACCCACTTAAGTAAGACTGAAGTTTAAAAAGTGCACATAATTTCAAGTATCTTTTGTATGTATTTTTGTGTTTTTATATATAGTTTCTGCTGTCTCTGAAATAAGGATAAAGTGTTACTGCTGTATATGGAGACAAGCATTTACCTCTACACCTTAAATCTGTCCATACCACCAAAACTTACCCATATTCCACCTCAACAGCAGCGAAAGTCTTAAGCAATTCAACATAAACCTAATAATTGTATGTAACAGTTCATTATTTTATTATCACATTTACTATATAGAGACACCTAATATAAAGTGGCACCTAAAACCTATGTGCATTTATAAAAAGGATATGTTGGATTTTCATTTTATTCCTTTAAAAATGTGTGCCGACTCTATTATCAGTATTTCTGTCCACAAAGTGGAATACGCTGTATAGTTCTGCTTGCTGCTGCATGCTGCAGCCAAAATGCAAAGATTTAATGCAAACATTGGCAAATCCAGCAGGGCTCATTGTAACAGCCTGTTGCTTTGCAAACACAATTTTGTTTCCAGGTGTTCTGGTTTAAAACTGTGAACCCCGAATCACTGAAGGACACTCAGTCAGATTAAATCTGTTCTGATGCTTGCCAGTTTTTTGTGCAATCAGATGCATCAGAGTGTATGTCTTCTAAGACTGAGCTCAAGCACAAGACAGGACTGAGAGATTTTCATCAGTTTAGCAGAAAGACAGGACAGAACTAGCTTACCTGAGGAATACCTACTTTATGTGATTGCTGTGAGATGACTTTGTCACTGATATATTTCCCCATTATCACTACACATATGTGCACATTTCCAGCTAATTTCTTTGCTATCAACTGTGAAGTCATTTGCAGAAACTATTGCATCAAGTAACAGAAAAACAACTGGGTTGTTTTATGCAGAGATCCGGCAGCTTTTTCCTGTCTACGCAGTCTGTTGCTATGACTCTCCAAACATGCAAAGCTTTTTTGTTTCGTGTTTTCAGAAGCGACGAATCCTCCCATTTTTTACAACTCTCCAGTTCTTCAGTCAGTTGCATCAGTGACCACATCCTTCCACTCTGTGCTTTTTTCCAAACCTCAGTTCTCCGTTCGTCAAAATCTATAAGAGTGAGTTCTTGAGTGCAGATTCAGGCCTAAAATGTTAAATGTAAGGTCACCATGTAGTTTCAGTCCTAAATTAGACAGTTACTGGGGTCTGACGTTGAAGGTGAGACTAGCCGTATGATTTGAAGAATCATTCATGCCTGGAGCACAAATACTGCAAGATGACGCGCACACTGTGTTTTCTTTCTTAGGTAACTTCTTTATTTCAGGGCTGCCCCCTCAGAAAATAAGTGCATGTAATAATAATAATTCTAAGCAACAATAATGCAAGGCTTGGCAAGTGGCAGTAATAATTACGAGGCCACTATAGAGTAACCACATCACACAAACCTCAGCTATACTGTGCAGATCACAGGCACACATCACATCTGCATCCTACCCTTTAATGTTAAACAGCATGCATGCTCTTTCACTTCAAAAAAAAAAAACAACCATTTGAACTTGACATTCAGCCTATCTAGATCAGCTGTGGTCTGTCTTGAGGTTGTAACATAACCAGTCACTCCACCCATCTGAGGCCTGCACATGGTCTCTGAAGTCGAATGTAAAGATGTTGTCTAAGAGCCAGAAGCATCTGTGAGCACGACGCGGCAGTGTGAGTGATGTCATATGTTCACTGTTTAACATGGCCCAGTGCGTGTACCCATATCAGATTTTGTAACACAGTTGTGTTTGCTAAGGCAGCACTGTTAGTTTCACTCATACTGAGGGTTTAGCAGTTTGGAAGTTTTAGAACAAACAGCATGGAGTGTTCGCGTCGTCCTGCAGCGTTTGTGCTCAAATCCTGTGTGTTGTTGAGGAGTGTGTGCTGTTGCTGTAGTAAGTGATAGGATGCACCGTTTTCACCTGCTAAAGAATAAAACAGGTTAAAAGTTAAAGAGATATCAGGATGCCGGACTCTTTACAATTAGGAAAGTAAGCAGTCTTATAGAAGCTTGGTATATGATCTCACAATTCTGACTTTTTCCATCAAAACTGGATGGATAGAGGATGGATGGATTGATAGATGATGGATGGATTAATAGATGATGGATGGATGGATGGATAGATGATAAATGGATGGATGGATGGATGGGCTGGATGGATAGATGGGTAGATGAAGGATGGATGGATGGATCAATAGATGATGGATGGATTGATAGATGAATGAATGGATGGATAGATAATGGATGGATTAACAGATGATGGATGGATGGATTGATAGATGATGGATGGATGGATGGATGAATGGAAGGATGTGTAGATGATGGATGGATGGATGATAGATGGATGGATGGATTGTTGGATGGATGGATGAATGGATGGATGGATTAACAGATGATGGATGGATGGATTGATAGATGATGGATGGATGGATGATAGATGGGTAGATGGATTGTTGGATGAATGAATGGATGGATTAACAGATGATGGATGGATGATTGATAGATGATGGATGGATGGATGGATGGATGATAGATGGATGGACGGATGAATGGAAGGATGTGTAGATGATGGATGGATGGATGGATGGATGATAGATGGATGATAGATGGATGGATGAATGGAAGGATGTGTAGATGATGGATGGATGGATGAATAGATGATGGATGGATGGATGGATGATGGATAGATGATAAATGGATGGATGGATTGTTGGATGGATGGATGGATGGGTTGGACGAATAGATGATGGATGGATGGATGGATCAATAGATGATGGATGGATTGATAGATGAATGAATGGATGGATGGATGGATGATGGATGGATGGATTGATAGATGAATGAATTGATGGTAGATAATGGATGGATTAACAGATAATGGATGGATGGATTGATAGATGATGGATGGATGATAGATGGATGGATGAATGGAAGGATGTGTAGATGATGGATGGATGGATGATAGATGGATGGATGGATTGTTGGATGGATGGATGGATGGATGGATGAATAGATGATGGATGGATGGATGGATGGATAGATGGGTAGATGGATGATGGATGAATGAATGGATGGGTAGATGATGGATGGATAGATGATGGATTGATGGATAGATGATGGATGATTGTTGGATGAATGAATGGATGGGTAGATGATGGATGGATGGATGGATGGACAGATGATGGATGGATGAATGAATGGATGGGTAGATGATGGATGGATGGATGAATGAACAGATGGTAGATGGATGGATGAATGGAATGCTGTGTAGATGATGGATAGATGGATGGATTGTTGGATGGATGGATGAATAGATGATAGATGGATGAATGAATGGATGGATTGTTGGATGATTGGATGGATGGATGGATGATGGATTGATGGATAGATGATGGATGGATGGATGGATTGTTGGATAAATGAAGTAAATGAGAAATGGTAACACTTTAACAATAGACCATGAGAACCTTCCCAATGGTTAGTGTTACCGTTTAATATGTTATTCATTATAAAATCATAATTGTCGACAGTCTTATGCAGATGTAGCATGCAGCATAGGTTTCAATTTGTTGATGAATTAATAGATGGATGGGTGGAGGGAAGTGGGAGATAGATAAATGGATGATGGATATATAGATGTATGGACTTATGGATGTAATGATAGGTGGATAGCTACAGTATGCATGACACTAGCAACGCCAAGGTCATGGGTTCGGTTCCTGGATATAGCAGGAACTGATAGAAATGTATACCTTGAATGCAATGTAAGTCATTTTGAATAAACAGCGACTTTCAGAGACATGACTGTAACTCATCTGTGTGTCTCTGCTCTGCAGTATGCTGGAGTGGCTGAGTGAAGTCTTCTGGCAGGAGCGTCTGTGGTTCCCGGAGGGTCTGGGATGGGCTGATCTGGAGGACCGTGATGGGCGGGTCTACGCGAAGGCACGGGATTTGTGGGTGGCGCTGCCAATTGCCGTCCTGTTTCTTGTAATTCGACAGGTCTTTGAGAGGTGGGTCAAAGCCCTTTCTTTTCTCTTCCTCTGTGTTTAACTCCACGCAGAGCGTTTCTCCCCCTCTGCCTCTGTCTGACCAGTTTATAAATAGATCTTTAGTTCTATTTATATGCGTCAACGTGCTTTTTGTCTCTCACTTTTCAAACTTTAATGACTTCTCTCCCTGCGTCACTCGCTTTATTCTCTCCCTCTCTTTTCCTGAGCTGTCTCTTCACATCATCTCTTGCTTCCTCCATCAACCTGTGAATTTTTAAATACTGTGAGTCTCAAAATTAAGGAACAAAAGGCAGAATTAGGATCAGTGCACTAAAATACACCTAATTACATATTCTGGTTCGAACTATAATAAGCTGCCTGACTAGACTGTGAGGCGTCTCAATAGCATTAGAAACGGAGCCAGATTCACTAATGATTATTCAAACTAAACATTTCAACAAATCAAAAAATGTAATTTAAAAAAATTAAAAGTGTGAAATCTCTTCTGCTCACCCAAGCTGCATTTATTTAATCAAAAATACAGACAAAAATAGTTAAAAGTGAAATTTTATTACAAACTGTTTTCTGTGTGAATATATGTCAAATTGTAGTTGATTGCTGTGATCAAATTACTCCAGTCTTTAGTGTCACATGATTCTTCAGAAATCATTCTGATATGCTGATTTGTTGCTCAAGAAAAATTTCTGATTATTATCAGTGTTGAAAACAGTTGTGCTGCCCAATATTTTTCTTGAAACTGATACATTTTATTTTTCAGGAAACCTTGATTAATAGAAAGTTCAGCATTATAAATGTCTTTATAAATGTCTGCCACTTTTGATCAATCTGATGCATTCTTGCTGAATAAAAGTATTAATTTCTTTTAAAAACATGCCTGTATGTTCAGATATGTTGCTACACCATTAGCCTCTCTGCTGGGCGTAAAGGAAACAGTCAGACGGCGAGTTACATACAACCTCACACTGGAGTCCTACTATTGCAACACAACGAAAAACCCCACGCAGGTGCGTAAACTGCTCTTATACATGAGTAAGAGACTGGATCACACCAGCACATCAGCTTGATATGTGTTTTTCCCCTCCAGAGTTCAGTAGCGAAACTGTGCAAGCAGACGGGATGGACGGAGCGACAAGTTCAGCGCTGGTTCAGGCGGCGCAGGAATCAAGACAGACCCAATCTTCTCAAGAAGTTTCGTGAGGCCAGGTGAAAAAAACACTCCAACAGCTTTCCTCACAAGCACTCTTTATAGTCCTGTTACCATCGACCGTTTCCTGTGAGATGAGCTGCTGATGTATAAGATTAAAAGGTGCTTTATGAAAGCAGTTTCTGTAAGTGAAGCGCTAACGTAGAAGTAAGTTCAGCATAAAAATGTGCACTTAGTTATTAAATTATTCATATGTTTAGTAAAAGTTTTAAAGGCTCGTTCACATGCAGATGTTCTTAAACCTGGTTCTGGAGGATAAGAACACTGTTCATTTTTCCAGCTTAGGTCTTAAAGCCAAATGCACTGAGCACTGTGGAAAAAAACAGCACATTCAGGTCAAGCATAGTGACCATGAGGATCTCAGTGCATCATTCATCTTAATAGTGCACAACCCAGAATAACATCACTGATTGGCTGCTCTCAAACCTTTTGCTAGTGACTAAATCTACAAGACCATATCACACTTTTGAGAGCCTTAAAAATAATTAAGCATTGGTGAACAAGCTAATGTACTTAGTGATTATTTACATTGGAAAATATTTTTTAAATGAATCACAGAGCCCGGAACATAGAGACTAAATATGAAAAATTCCAATTAGCTGAAAATAATTTATTTTTTTGTTTATTTAATAATCATCACACACACACAAAATATATATATGAACATTTAAATTGCATTTAAGGAAGTTTTTATATCAGCTTCTTAATTTTATTGACTCTATTTCATGAAATACAAACAATGAAATGGTGGCTGTAATAAAAACTTGTTTTCATGACAGATTTATTCAAACATACATTCAATAATGAAGACAACAGTTAAATAGAGTGCAAATATTTATCTCTAGAGTTCACTGTCATTCAAAGTCATTGAAGGGCTTTTCTGAGGTAAACGTGATGATACGTTATTGTTAACAAGCTGTTTTACTGATGTCTTTCCACATTTGAAACACTGATTGAGCAATTATGAGACATGATATATTTGTTTGTTCTGTTGCTGTCAACAACTTCTGGTGTTTATTCATGTTTATTTCATGCTGTAACTAGCAGTAAAAAGGACAAGATCAACTGAAGATCTCGGTTCATCCAAATGAAGACCAATTAAAATTGAGTTAATCCAGCAGTAGCGTCCACACAACAGACATTTTCTTGACATGCATGTTGTGTGCATGAAATAGACACTGACAGTCAAAATGTGCCATTAGAGAAACATTTGGTGCATCACAAATATATTGAAAAAAAATGCATACACTACTTACGAAAGACCATCAATGAAAAAAAATGTTTCCACCCAGAACGGTCTGGTTATTGCAACTAACAGCTGGGTTTAACTGGTCTCAGTTAATTAACCATATCTTGACCCTTTTGCTCTTGTGTAGCTGGAGATTCGCCATTTATCTTCTCGCCTTCATCGGTGGTCTGGTTGCCCTAATAGATGTAAGTCATTTGCAGTTTCGGCCTGTTTTAACCTTGTCGTTTCCTGTGTTGATTTATTGCATAACACAGTCTGTCGTGTCTTTCTTTAGAAACCCTGGTTATATGACCTGGAGGAGATGTGGAAAGGCTTCCCCACTCTGGTGAGTTTAAAAAATGCATCTTGTCGAGCTGCTGTTTTTTAAAGTGTTCCTTGTCATTTCCAGGAAATACAGTATACTGTAGTAAATGTACAAAGATTTGAAACACACTTGGAGCACATACGGCAAATTTAGTGCCTAAGAACTAAGCATTTGCACAGTCAACTAATTTTAAATAGAGCTGATGTTGTCATTCATTTGTTCGGAGTGATGTGGTCTTTTTGTTTTCAAACAATTACACGATATTGGCAATTTAATGTATTATAGTTTACATTTATATTAAATGCGATTAGTCAAATGTAAGATTGTTTTTGACCCACGTAAGTACATCTTCAAATGTAATTTGATGATTACTTCTGTTGTCCTTGAAATATGGTTAAAGTGTTACTGCTGAATGTACTGACAAGCATTTATGATAAACTAAAACATATTTTAATGTCATTTCTGTTGAAACTTGTATGTCATGTATTTAAATATTTTAATTACACATATGTAATGATTATGTTTAGTGCATTTAAAATATAGTAGCTGAAATACTAATACCAAATAACACACTACAGTTCAAATTATAATTAAGTACTTTACATATGCATTAGTACGTTGGCCAGCACATGAGAATAAGTGTACTTCTTCAATGCAGAATTATTGAAAAATAATGATTTGAAATGTAATTTAAAGTGAAACTTTAAATAAAGTTAAGAAACAGTTATCAAAGTGTCTCTCTAAAAGTCATTTATATGGCCTTTTATTTCATTAATATTATATTATCTGCAAGCACAGATTACGAATAATATGCTTTTCAGATCTGAAGTGCACTACAAGTGCACATTCATTACAATTCAGCACATTTAAATACTTTGTCATTCTGAAAAACCCATAATGTTGTGCATTTCTGATGTTTAATATGTGAGTAAACATGTATTTTTAAAAGCTTTTAAAATATACTCTTGTGAAGTATACTACAGTGCACTTTCAATACAATTAAGCACTCTTTTCACGAGGTGAATAATGAAATCAGATGGTGAAGTACCTTTCTTTTTAAAAATTTAAATCTTATAATAATTCACATGTAAGTACTGATTATTTAAAAAATCATTTTCACATGGTTAAGTAATATACATTTGTGAGCTGAATTTCTAAATTATTCATGCCTTGATAAAGATTTTGGTCATTTCGCCAAGATTTTGGTCATCAAGTAATAGCAATAAAGTCTGTTCATAACTTATCAGATTTGGTTAGTTTATACTGTACATTATTTTATGAGGCTGATAACTGTGAGTCAGTGTACCGTCTCTCTCTCTCTCTCATTCAGACACTCCTGCCGTCTCAGTACTGGTACTACATGCTGGAGCTGGGTTTCTACACCTCCCTTCTCTTCAGTGTGGCATCTGATGTCAAACGTAAAGTAAGTCTGCCATCGGTCATCATCATTATCACACTGCAAACCTCATGTTTGCATCTCAATGAATCATTTTATTCAAACCCTTAATCCATGCGGACTTCAGTTTTTGAGCAGTGCAGTATTCAAAGCAGCAGCTAATGTTGGGAATCACTGCAGACTGTTTTGTTTTTGCGGTGGACTTGGTGACAGATGTTTAGATTAGGTTTCCATGTGCTACTCTCAGTAATAAGTCATTTAAAGTAGCTGAAAAAAATCGCTTATTCTTCTGTAACTCTCTAATGGCAGACAGAGAAATAGATTCAAACACATGAATCTGAACCACTGAATCTGTGGCAGTAACAATACAGAAGCAAAATAATATACAGCAGGTGGTAGCTTTAAACAAACTGAATATTTTGGAAATTAGCTTCAGAAGGTGAATATCAGGTGTTGAATTTGTAATAATGAAGCTGAAATATTCAGTTTGTATGTTCTGAAACTATTTAGGATTTACAGGATTATTATAGTTTACTATTTTAAAAAATTGCTTGAAATAATATATATTATAAGGGGGGAAATATAAAAATAAAAACTGAATCAAAATATTAATGAAAACTGTTATATTACCTCAATAATGCTAAAATTTGAACAATAAATTGCTTTGCTTTATTATTAATTTGCAATTATTTTTAAAAAGTACTTGGCCGTAGCCAGCTGTGAGCTCACCGTAAAATTTTCATATTCAAAAATAAAATTTGAAGTTCTCTGAATGACAGATTAGCCATTTAAAACTCCTGATTTGAGTGTCTGCATGTATAATTTAATTTAAATGGTTTGCCTAGACTGAAAATGATGGTGAGCGATTCATGTGAACGCTCGAATGTGGCTTGAGAGCAGTGTTGCCACAGTTACTTTGAAATAGTAATCGAATTACTGACTACTGATTACTCCTTTCAAAAGTAACTTAGTTACTTTACTGATTACTTTATTTTAAAAGTAACTAAGTTAGATTACAAGTTACTTTATTAGTTACTTTCAGCAGCTGCCAATAACACCCCCCACCCCCCACCCCCCCAAACATAAAAACGACAACCGGTTTTGCCAGTGCTTACTTTATTGTTGGTGCATTTTAACAGTAACGTCAGCAATGTATCTCCTGACATTTTAAGTTGAACTTAAAAGCTATTTCCAGACAGAAATACACGTTTGTATAAAAATAAATAAAGACAGTCTTTCTTGACTTAATTTAACATAAATACTTTTTAGAAAAATAAGTCTTTCTTGACTTCATATAACATAAATACTTTTTAGAGAAACAAGTCTTTTTTTTTTTCTTTCTTGACAACAACATACTGCCCGACCAACTTCTTTAACTCTCCACCACTTACTGGTTTTGTACTGAAGTCCAGTATTTGTTGTTTGGGTGGTGGAAGACCTTCTGCAGCGGTCACAGCTCTCTGCTTCGCACCACCAGGTGGGACTCTCTCTGAAAGTTTCACTGTGGCGTGCTGCGACTCCAAATGTTTCTTCAAGTTTAACGTAGTGTTTTTAAAGCTAGATAACACTTTGTCGCCAGCACAGAGTGTACAACGAACCTTAATATTATCATCTTTGGCTGATACAAACTCAAAATAGTGACTATATTTCCAGCTAGAAAACGCATATCTCTCTCCTCCCTCCATTGTTGTTCGTGTGTCGCTAGCCGCGGCGCTTGGTAGGTGAGTTGTCCTGAAAATATGACCTGTCGCATACGTGACGTCATTCCCCGAGACGCAAGAAGAAACCAAATAGGTTTTGCTTAAAAAAAAATTTAAGAAATAGTAACGCACAGTGGCTTGGACAAGTAACTTTAATTTGATTACTGGTATGGAAATAGTAACGCATTAGATTAGTCGTTACTGGAAAAAGTGGTCATATTAGAGTAACGCGCTACTAAGTAACGCGTTACTGGCATCACTGCTTGAGAGAGAGTTGTGAGTGAGGCCGTGTTGCCAGATCCAGTTATTATAAGCACTTTTGACTTGTTTTCTCCACTTAATGTGATACTGTAGAATGTTAATAAAGTGGGAAGTTGCATTTTAGGGTTAGAGATAACTTTATCTTATTTCCAAAACAAAAAAGTTGAACTTATTCCATTTATTTTATCTTCTGGAGGCTTGTTTTGGTATGTTACCATAGCAATACCTGGCAACACTGCATTGCTAGCCCTTAAAAAAAAAGCTCATAGATAGAGCAAGCATGTTATAAATACTAAATTATCTTTTAAGTCATCATGAGTAGCATTATAACTGGATCTTGTGGGAAAGGGATAAACAAATGAAAAGCTGTGTGAAATATGAACTAATTGATTTCTGTTTTCTTTATAATGAATCTCATTAAACTGACAGGCATAGTATGAAGATCTCATAGCTGTGTAATGATATTAGCGTTCTCTCACTGTCTCTTGCAGGACTTCAAAGAGCAGATCATTCATCACATGGCCACCATCATGCTGATCAGCTTCTCCTGGTGTGTTAATTACATCAGAGCGGGAACACTCATCATGTTCATGCATGATTCAGCCGACTATCTGCTAGAGGTTAGAAGAACAACCACAAAAACATCTGACATCATCACACACATTTACACAGCTTGTTTGACTTTCTAACAAATAAAAGGTGGAGACAGAGATATAATGGGACATCTGTGCCTCATCACAACAGACTAGTTGAGATGTTATATGCAGATGCATGCACTTGAAGTATGTACTTCACTGGAAAGAACAGTGTAAAATTGTGCAATAAATTATGAGGTATAGTATTCCAAGGGTAAATTTTTTGAAATTGAGATTTATACATCACCTGAAAGCTGAATAAATATAGGACATTATAGGACAATATTTAGCTGAGATACAACTATTTGAAAATCTAAAATCTGAGAGTGCCAAAAAATTGAAATATTGAGAAAATCACCTTTAAAGGCTATAGACTATAAATTAATAAATTAATGAATGAATTAACCAAAAGTAGGTCATGACACTTAAATCAAACCGCAATATGGACTAGTATCTGTAAATATTACACTGCAAAAATACCATTTAAATGTGAATCCTGCATGTTCTGCGTCTCTGTTTTAATGAATGGAGCAGACGAGCGGTTTTGTTTACTACACACACTGAAGCTCGTGTGACGCTCACGGTGATTTCAGCGTCTGCCGTCTCAGTAAATGAGGACATACACACATGAACAACATTTGCTGAGAGTAACTTCAGGAGCATTTGACCATTCCATTTTAAGAAAACTAGCGTTATATCGTACACAGAAATGTAAATGTAGACACGGCGACCCGTCAAAATAAAAGTCCAGTTTAACTTGAAGACATTGTGCAAGATATATTACTACTAAAATGAAGCAAACATTATTTTTTGGGGGGTGTAATCACACAACATTTCTTCCATATTTTAATTTTAATAGTAAATTCCCCTTTGTTTGACAAAAAAAAAGTTTGCTTAATTTTTGTAATAATTAAAAGATAAATGAAATTAATGTTTTATGCCTTCATTTGATAACCAGAACATTTTTAATACACAATATAGAATTTCTGAGGATAAAAAAAAAACTTTTCATAAGGCTATTTTAAGAATAAATTTTAATAAATTAAGTATGCATTCAAATAATTAGACATGCTAAAACACAAAATTTGATAACAATAAAACATATGGTGAGAAAAAATAAAACATTTCATAGGGCCCTAAACATGTCATTTTTGTTAAACCTTTATTAAATTGATGTGAAACTATATAAGTTTCATGATTTTAATTAATTAGACATGCTCTTTGATTAATAAAAGGAGTTGACAAAAATTAAAATGGGAAAAACGGAATCCAGAAAAAATTTAAAACTGAAAAAACGGAATTTGGAAAAAAAAAAAAAACGGAATTTGGGAATAAATAAAACGGATTTCATAGGGCCCTACCTTTAAAGTTGTCCAAATTTAAAAAAAAAAAAAAAAAAAAACAATTAATACTTTTATTTAGTAAGGAAACATTAAATTAATCAAAAGTGATAGTAAATACATTTAGAATGTTTCAAAAGGTTACTACTTAAATTAAATGCTGTTCTTTTGAACGTTCTATTCAAAGAATCCTGCAAAAAAACTGTTTCCACACAAATAACGGGCAGCACAACTGTTTTCAACATTGCTAATAATCAGAAATGTTTGTTGATGTAACGTAGGGAGGGAAACGAGAGACGTGCGTATCCATACGCAAACCTTTATTATAAGGACGAGACATAGACATGGTCAAAGGCAGGCAGGGTCGGGCAACAGCAGACAGGAACACAGACAGCAAGAAGAAGAGTAAGACTAAAACAGGCGGGGGTCAGTCCAGCGGCGAACGTTATCCGACAGGGGCTAGGCAGAAGAGTGGTCAGACGAGCGAGGGTTCAAAACGAGACAACGGAAAAACTAGACACGGGGGGAAACTAGGAGATACGCTTAGTACGACTGCAATGGAAAATACAATACAATACACGGCCAGGAGTGACAGGAAGACCGGGGTATTTATACAGTCTCTGATTGGATGGGGGGGGAAGTGCAATGGCTGATGGGGAGTGTAGTCCGGGGTGTGGTGTGGCAGTCCGTGCGTGACAAAACGCAAGAGCGACGTCTGGTGGTGAGCGGTCCGCAGCTCACCGACCAGATCATGACAGTTGAGCAGCAAATCAGCGTATTAGAATGATTTCTGAAGGATCATGTGACACTGAAGACTGGAGTAATCAATTACATCTTAACATGTATTTACATGAAAAACAGCTATTCTAAATAGTAATAATATTTCACGATATTACTGCTTTCACCAGTGTTTTAACACTTTTAGGTTCATAGCTTTAAAAACAGCTGCAGCATGTTTTTAAGGTCACAAACTCCTCTATCATCATAACATTAGGGAATGTGAGCAGGATCAGCCCGGAAAGCTAAAACCATCCAGTCGTACTCTTACATGCTGTACACTACAGATGATGTGAATGCAACCTGAGAACTCATGCTGTGTATCAGTAGAAAAACCATTTCCGTCTGTCTCCCGTTTCTGTATTCATCAGTTTCTCCCCCTCATATCATCTCTCCCTCTCTCAGTCAGCTAAGATGTTTAACTACGCGAGATGGAAGAACGCATGCAACTACATCTTCATCCTGTTTGCTGTGATCTTCATCGTCACACGCCTCATCATCTTCCCTTTCCGGTACACATCTCATCCGTCTCTCTCTGTTTCTCTCTACACACATTCTGTCATCAAACATGTCATGATTATGATACAGTTGTGGTGTGTGATTATACCGGGTGTAAAACCGGGTGATAAATTGTTTGATTGAGAACAAAGATGTGTGTAATACTGTATTACATTGCAAATTAGTGTGATGTCTTAGAAGGCAGCTGCCTGTGTAGTGTTTTCACGTGTTTCTGTCTCTCTCTCAGGATCATGTATTGTACATGGGTGTATCCCGTGACCCTGTACCCTCCGTTCTTCGGATATTACTTCTTTAACGGGCTGCTGCTGATTCTGCTGTGTCTGCACATCTTCTGGGCCGCGCTGATCATACGCTTGGCCTTCCGCTTCTTAAGCAGTAATGTACGTCTGTGTGATTTTATGTTTACATTTACACATAATTTTATCTGTAACACTTTAGAAGATCCCATTAGCTGAAGGAGCAGTTCACCAAAAATGAGAACCTGCTGAAAATGTACTCACCCTCAGGCCACCCAAGATGTAGATGAGTTTGTTTCATCATCAGATTTGGAGAAATGTAGCATCACATCACTTGTTCACCAATGGAACCTCTGCAGTGAGTGGGTGCCGTCAGAATGAGAGTCCAAACAGCTGATAAAAACATCACAAGAATCCACAAATAATCCACACCACTCCAGTCCATCAGTTAACATCTTGAGAAGAGGAAAAGCTGTGTTTGTAAGAAACAAATCTATCATTAGGATGTTTTTAACTTCAAACTGTTGCTTCTGGCTAAAATACGAGTCCATAATAAGACTTCCTCCAGTGACAAAAAGTCATCTGGTCTGAATCAGGAGAGAAATCTGCACAAATCAAGCACCGTTTACAACCCAAAACAGTCCAAAACGGCTCTAAACAAATATGTGACTGGATTTTGATGTGAGAGACAACAGGAGATGTTATGGATTACAGACTTGGATTTTAGCTGAAAGTGAAGTTAAAAACATCTAAATGGTAGATTTGTTTCTTACAAACAAGCAGCTTTTGTCTTCTCAAGATGTTAACTGATGGACTGGAGTGGTGTGGATTATTGTGATGTTTTTATCAGATGTTTGGACACTTATTCTGACGGCACCCATTCACTGCAGAGGATCCATTGGTGAGACAGTGATGAAATTCTGCATTTCTCAAAATCTGATGAAGAAACACTCATCTACATCTTGGATGACCTGAAGGAAAGCACATTTTGAGAATATTTTCATTTTTGTGTGATCTATTCCTTTAAGCACACTTCATTTTAACAAGGGCATATAGCTCACAAGTCACTTTTTCATGAGTCATAATCACTTTTATGTAAATCACTTTTTTCGCTTATCACATTTTTTGTTTTCTGGAAAATAAATAAATGTTTCATTTTTGGGTAAACTATCCTCTGATGTCTTTGTGAATATATTTGAAGATTTGTCTGTCTCCTAACACGGTTGTTCTTCCTCAACAGTCATCGGTAGAAGACGAGAGGTCCGACCGAGAAGAGACGGACGAGTCAGAAGAGGAAGAACCGATGAAAAATGGTGAGATAAAGAAGAACGGACCAGCTCGGAACGGCCACGCTACATATAACAACAACCACAAAAAAACAGAGTGATGTCTTGAGAGGACAGGATGCAGAAACGTTCAGAAACCCAGAGATTCTTCCATTCCTGAGGCAGAACAGAGGCGGGTGAAGAACAGAGTATCGATTGCTGTCTACACTACAGACAAACACACACAAACATGTCGTCATCACACGAACACGGGCACGCCGTGCCAAACTCCTCTATCTGGAGGGACAAACAGGGAGCAATGCTGCCTCTACTGACTTAAGCTTACCGGAGCAGATCGCCTAAAAAATCGACATCATTTACCGATGCCGTTCCACATCTCTTTGACTTCCTTGCGGCTGTTTATAGCAGAATGTCCAAACATATGCCCATACAATGAAAATCAATGACCACAGCAGTCAAGCAAGATTTTCAGTCTGTCCATCACACAAATCCTTTAAATATCTCATATGGACTGCTTTTACGCTGCGTTCTTATGCTTGCTACAGCTTGAAATTCTCTAATTTCATTGCATGGAGGACAGCTACGGAAGCCCGCGGAAAAAAAAAAAGAACAGGTAATTGTAACTTTTTAGCTCACAGACTTTGTTTTTCACAATTCTGAGAAAAAAGTCAGATAAACACAGAATTTAAGATATAAACTCAGAATTCTGACTTTTCCCTCACAATTCTGAGTTTACATCTCACACTTAATTGCGAGAGAAAAAAGTCAGAATTCTGAGATAAAAAGTTGCAATTACTTTATATTCTGTGGCTTCCATAGAAAGCAGCTCAGACATTATGGTAAAAAAAAGATCTTATGAGTAAATGATGTCAGAATTATTTTAGGTGAGCTGTGTCTTTGAACAGTGCCTTCTTTTGCCATTGTTTGCTCTTTTTCATGCCTTGTTTTTAGTTTCTAATTCAAAAAACTGCAAGTTACTGCATCAGAGTATAAACATCCATCTATAATACATTATTTTTCAACTGAATGCTAAACACATTTAGATACCAAGTCTTAAAGTGCGGCCACAATCGTCCATTGTCAATACTGTAGCGATGTCTGAAGAACATCTCACACAGAAGCCACTTTCAAACAAACAGATTACTGATTACACAAGATGGTCAAGCACATTCACTGCATCGACAAAACTGAACCCGTTGCGTAATCTTTGTGAGGAAATCTTTCACCCGCATCGTGGTGACTGACTGTAAATAATGCATTTATGCAATGGAAATGGTTACTAAAAAGGTTTTGTTTTGTATGATGCTGCATTTACGACTCTAAAGACGGTCTGCCAGGACATCACAAACCAAAAATTACTGAGTGTATCTTAAAATATGGCCAAATGTTACTAACTTTCTAACGGAATGTGTAAACCAAAGGAAAACCATGCAGTTCACTGCTAGTTCTTTTGACGAGAAAACCACTACCATTCACTTTATGAATGTGGTATTAAACCCGTATTTAACACTGAACAAACACGTATTGGCCAGTTGTAGCGTGTTCATTTTCACACAGATTCTAAATATTCACAAGCTGCCAGCCAAAGATAGAACGAATGTGTGTGAGTGTGTTGTGGTTTGTCGCCACTGAAAACGTCTTGCTTTCTTACATCCCGAGCAGCTGAGATGACTTAGGATCTTGTCATTTCTCTCCGTTGCAGCGGCCAGTAATTTCTCTACAGATTCAATCCCACAGCTCTGACTAACCTGCTTCATCTTAATCATCTCATTCACTTCGCATTTCTTTGGCCTGCTCTGATTTCATCATTCCTCCCGTTGTCCTTTGTCAGCTGCCCATCATTCTCTTCAGTACATTGTTTCAGATGCAGTCGAGTCGATTACAGTGTTATCTTTATTTTGTATTTTCATGTGTTTTGTTATATGATGATATTATTATGGAGGATGTCGACAATAAAATGCTCAGTGCGAGTCACGCTTGATGTGTTTGTTGGATTTCTGTCATTAATATTGCTTTTATTTTGTCAAAGTAGTGTCATCACAGCCCTTCCAAAATCCAAAATAGTATAAATGTCCACAGGAATCTCCAGGACTCCAGGGCTGTGATATAATTATCTGCATATGTCACATAACAGTACACATTTCCACTTAACATACATAGATTTAAGTTAACCTAACACATTTATTTACATATTAAACATTAGAAATGTAATTCAGATCATAAATTTGCAAATGATATATTAACTAAAACGTAATTATAAAGTACATTCAGTTTTTTTGTATTAATATTTTGATGTTATTGACAAACATACTAAAGCACATGTAAGGTACTTTGTGCTTATAATTCTAACTGTAGATAAGTTGATCAATTTTAAATTTACTAAATTGCAAATGTGTATATTTTGTTTATTATAAATGAGTGTCAGTACATTCAGCAGTAACACTTATACATATTTCAAAGTCAATAGAAGTAATACCCTTATAAAAGTTAACTTTTTATTATAGTAAAAAGTGTACACAGGATTTTTTTTTTTGTTTTTGTTTTTTTGGCGTATTTATTACCATTTGTGTAACCACAGTTTTACTACAAATGCCATGGTTAAACTACTATGGTTGGAGTAGTAACACCATGGTTTAACTATAATTGTGTAAGGGCATTCAATTACATATAAAGGTGTACTTAAGTTCTACTAAACTGGGTCAGAAAAACACTAAATGAACTGTTATTCATTTTAATTAAATTGTAAATAACATGCAATTAAGTGTCACCTTTGCATTCAGTTTGGACTTAAGTAGGTATATTTTTTCCATAATAAGAAGTCTTCTAAGTGTGGTAAAGAGTAATTTATTTATTTATTTTTATTTATTCAACAAAAAAGATTGTACAAACATATTAACAAGTAAATCCAGATACACAAAATACCAAAGCAATCTTATACAGTAAAACGGAGCTCTAAAGGGAGAAAAACAAATAGATAAAATAATAATAATAATAAACAAATAAAAATAAACAAATAAATAAATAAACATAAAAAAAAATTAAAAAATAGAAACAACTAAACAATAGTTCACATTTTCTTCCTTTTTCTTTAGGACATATTCAAAGGTTGCAGCGGGGGAGCTATATCAGAAAAGAATTTCTCCATGAAATCTACCAATATGACATTCTTTTTGTTATTAATTTGCATTCGAGACTTTTTCAAAATCTCCATTTCTGATAAAAATAAATTACACTTTGGTATGCATTTCGCAAATTTCTGTTTATGAATATAATATTTACCTTGTAAAATGTAAAAGTTAACATACTCAATCATTTTACTTTTGTGTAAATAAGTACAAATAACATCTTTTAAAGAAAGCATATAGTTGACATTTCTTTGCAGAACTAGAAAGGCACTAACATCAGACCAAAATGTAAGACACAAATCACAATTATAAAACAAATGACACAAATCTTCCTCACGTGCATTACAGAAACTACAAGTCTTGTCAATGTCCATGAATTTACATGGGTAAATTTTGTGAAGTATTTTGAAATGCACCTCTTTAACTTTATTCAAAATACAAAATTTATAAGGATTTGACCTGGTCGTTGTCCAATTAATATCAGAAATTTTTGCAATTTTCTTCTAGGTGAGATTTTATGTTTTGATTGCAAAATTTGTCTAATATTTGTATTATTACAAGAGGAAGAGAGTATTGCAATACCACCAACTTTTACGTAATTTTTGACCTCCTACAACGTAAACACAACTAGATAGAACGACAGATTTGTGAAAAACAAATAACGCTTATGGAGGCAATGAAAGAATATTTCCAGAATTAAAACTGTCCAAGTGTAGTGCACTTCTACAGATGTCGCCTGCGCAGTGTATAGGGAGCACTGAGCAGTGAACACTGCGTAGGGAGCGTGTGAATCGGAATGTAGGTCATGAATTTACCGCAAAGACATTTTCAGTGAATGGAAGCAGAGCCACTCGAGAGACTCTTCCGCGTCGAGTCACGTGATCTCCAAAGGCTAATCCAATTGGTTGAGCTTTTGATATTCGGATAAGTATACGTACAGTTACACTTACTTATGAAATATGAGTGGTCATTTTTACTTTCTTAATGCAAGTTCTTGTCTTATTTTGGATGGCTTATCGGCGCATCTGTTATCAAAGTATAATAATTCGCTCCAGCAGACGTCATTAATCTTCTATTATATTTTAACGCCGAACAGAGCGATACAGAGACCACATCCGGTCCCTCCCTACAACAGATGACAGATATACCTTTCCGAGAAAATAATAAATGTAAGCGTTTACAATATACATGTACCCCCCTTATTACACAATCACATAAGCATACAATAAGTATTCAGTACTGAAAATACAGCAGGAAATGGTGTTCATAAAAAAAAAAAAAAACATATATATTGACTATAATTTAGATATAATCAGAATAATTCTTTTTAATATACTATAGGTCATGTTTTTTGTAAAATTCATATTGTTGTGTAAGTTGTATTTCCCATATTTTGGATATTTTTAGTGTTTAAAAATATTGTTTAAAAATAATATTGACAAAGTAATAATAAAAATCATAAAAACAATAATAAAATATATTTAAACACACACACACACATAAGAAAATAATAACATAATTTAAAAAAATGAATAAAAAAAAAAAAAAGAAAATACACGAAACTTCGCAGATGAAATTCCCGTGCCCTCTAGGCTCGTTTCTTTCGGTAACGCCGCCTGTGGTCGGAGAGTGGCACGGCTGATCCGTGTAGAGTCTCTAGTTTCCTCCTCTGACGCGCTTCTGCTGCTTACTGAAAGATTACGGTCGCCATCTTGGATCAGGGGAGGTTTTTAAACTGGAAAAAGTCAAAGAGCACGAAAGAAAAAAACAACCATAAAACTTCGGCAAACCCGTCCGTTCGGACCGGCGGCGAAAATGACACTCGGTTTGAAGTCATGACATCTGTTTTAAAGCACTTTTTAGAGACTCGGACGAAGTAAAGCAGCAACAAACAGTGGAGCAGGAGAATTTTCTCGTCGGCTGGGAAAGTTGTTTTGTATATGTTAGCTCGCACGAGAACCCCTTTACCCGTCGGATATGACATCAGCCAATCCAGGTATGCTATAAAACACAACGTTTTCCTCTTAAATGTCTGATTTGTGTTGATTTTGCTCGTTATAAGCAGTTGTGCTGGTTAGCTGGAGCAGCTGTTAGCTCAACTGTTGTGAAATAGCCTGTTATACGAGCTCACGGAGTCAAAACTGGACACACATTTGTCCTTTGCCGTGAGAATAAGGCTTTGTTTTGATTAGCAAAGAGCATGGGCACTGGTGACAGCCCGATCTGACACTTGTGGCAGTGTGTGCTTCAGCTGTCATTTGCACACAGGCCCAAAACAACATTCACATGTCATCATCACCCTCACACTGGACTGAAGTACACGGACATCTGTGCTGGTCTCCGTTCAGCTCTAAAGCTCTGCTAATGAAGAGATGCACTGATATGTTATGCATGTTGATACAGTACAGCATCAGATTGCTGTATTCCCTGTGTCTCTCACTCCTCTCAAATGCAAAGCTGTTCTGTGGTGGGCAGGATAAGGTCATTGATTTTGACACAGAGTTTAAGCAGGTTTGTACACTCAAGCTATTGCTTATAGTAAACATATATGTTCAAAGCTAGCTGTCATGATGGGTTATACTATGATTGCATAGCAGGGATTGACCATATTTTTAATATCTAATGACAGTAAATAAAGCACAGAATGGCCGATAGCAGATAAAATGGTGATTTTTACACAAATAATTGAAAAATGATTTACAAGTGTCCGTTTTCCACTGAAAATATTGGTGCTTTTTCCACAATTAGAGCTGTAAACTCTTAAAAAAAATTAAGTAGTTGTTCAGCGAAAGCACGTCCTTCACCTTTGGACAATGTAGAATGTCAAGATTAAATATTATATGAGATGTGTTATTGACCCATTTTTTGCAACCAAAAGGTGCAAGATGTCTAAATATAAAATCAAAGTTTATTGAAAGTTTATTTTTTAGTTGAAATTAAAATGACCACAATTAGTAATAGGGTTTTGCATGTAAATCCAAAAGTGAACTGTCAAGTCAGTTTTATTACAGGAATTCATACTGACATACTGTCAGTGTTTATAATGCGTTATTGCCTCTGTATGTTTATGTTTTCGACGTGTAATTCAATAAACTAAACATAATTAGCTTGGGACCAAATGCCAGTTTATAATTATTGACCATTTTATAGTAAAGACATTTGAGCTTGGTGAATGCAGTCAACATTACAGTGTGTGTAAAATTTACTGGATATTACAAATTGAAGGAATGTTTTTATTTAATTATTCTTATTTTATGTGAGACAAGATTGTTTGGATTGTACTTTTGATAAGTGTTATTATGACTCAGTAATTACAAATGACAGTTCAAAAGAAAAGTTTATAAAATTTATTTAACAGAGATACGTATTACAAAAAACATGGGATTTTATGTCTCTTTGAAGTCGTGGGATATCTAATTCCACCTTATTGCAGTAGATTTAGAAGCTGTCACGTATATAACTCTGTCAGTTAATGAGATTAAGGCATGTGAACAGTTGTATTAGTGATTTGAGATTATCTAAAGCATTGTGGTTCAGGGCATTTCTTTAGCTTTTTTTTCCCCAAAAAATATTCTGTGCAGTTATTAGTCCTGATTGTTTGATGGCGTGTGTTTCAGATATGCCTGATGTGCCTTCACTGGCCATGGCCACACAAGCTGGATCTCACGCTAACAGTGCCGCCGTAGTGCCGAAGGCCAACAACAAACGACAAGCGACGTAAGTCTGACTGAGCCGTCTACATAACAGATGTAACAATGCCGATCATTATTAAGTGCTTCTGGCAGTGTTGAGTTGATCTCAATTGTCAAAACATGCTTCTGTCATCATCTGCACATTCATTTCTTCTGTGGAGTTTAGAAGGAAATCTTTTGGAAAATTTGGAAGTGGAATTACATGGTTGCTGGTTTTAAAGACAGTTCATATTACGTCGTATCAATCGGACCGCTTTGACATTGTTGGTTGAGAACAAAACTGGAGCTGAATAATGAATAACTTGTGCGAAATCAAAACATATTGAATTAAATTGAATCAGCTCTGAACGGAATTGAGCTTAATAAATACACTATTGTCTTTCGTAAAGCTGCTTTACAGCTGAAATTGAATTTGTTTCGTATGTGATGCATTTTGCAACATTAACACTGTTATTTTCCTGTGTTTTTTTTTTTTTTTTTTTTTTTTTTTATTAAGAGGCTGCTTTGAAACCATCTGTATTGTGTAAATGCTATAAATAAATGACTTGACTGATGTTTTGCAAGCTCCAGAAAGGACAAAAAACACTTGTACGCTATGTTCCTGACTGCATGACTTAAGAATAATATGGATTTGATGCCACTTTAATGTGCTTTGTGGCTTTTTGGAGCTTCACACTATCTGTTCATGCGTGTCGATGGCAAGCAGCGTGAACATTTCTCCTGATGTCTCCTTTGGGTTACACAGAAGAACAAAAGTAAAAGGGTTCTGGATGATGACAGGCTACTCATTTCTCGGGAGATCTGTCCCTTAACAGCATGCGTGACCAGAAAGCCGAACGCGGTTTTGCTAACTGTGGCCTTCAAGAGGCAAATTCATAGGAATGACTCTTTGGTTTGGGCCAACAATAGTGTACTTGTTTATTGAGTGTTTGTGGCTGATTTGATTCGCTCTGTTTGTTCGAGTGGGTGGAGAAATGCGGGAATGTTTGAATGTTGTCTTTGCAGTTGTGCAATTTCACTGACTAATGTGAATTTCCCTGGTTTTCAGCTCTGACTTTGATGACGATGAGGGAAGCAAATTGTTCAGGTTAGTCATGTTGTGTGATTCATGGGTTCAGCTGGGGTCTGAACTGTGACGAGTCTCTTAAATGCATTCAACAAAGTGTCTTTCTTTTCGTTTTGGCTTCTCAGGTGTGATGATGATGGAGGTGGATCGAATGACAAGGAGAGATTTGCCAGGTACTGATTGATAGTACAGTGCATGAAAAGTACAAATATGACTATCTGATCTACTGTAAGTTCTCAGGAATCAGATCACCTACATGTGTTGGCGCCATTATGGTGTTCACAGTGAAGTTTCTAAAAACACACTTCCCATCTGCCGTTGTTTGGCAGGCAGACAGTCCTGACCCAAACTCATGCCTTTGATTTGAACTTATTTTAAACAAAACTTATTATTTAATTGGACTGCTAAATGTGAAGAAAACTGTACACAAAATTCAATGCACAAACAATTTAAATGCACATTTAAAAATGCACAGTACCATTTTATTACCAAGATGGTGGATGTCACTCCCTGAATGAAACATGAAATATAATAAGTTCATGTGGAATAAAAAAAAAAATGATTACTGTTCTTACATATTTCAGGCAAGACTCCACAGGCAAACCCCATTTTTCATGCGCTGATCAATTTTGAGAGATTTTTTGGTTTTATAACATGTCTTCATTCAGATTAGAGGAAACATCCAAAAATAAACATTTAAGTTTTCTTTCTACATTTGATTTCAGTTACAATACATATCACGGCTGTGATTTTTCTCCACTTCAGCAGCACTTTTTTACAGTTTTACAGTTTTATTCATCTCTACAGTCGAGATCAAAACTTTACGTACACCTTGCAGAATCTACAAAATGTTCATCATTTTACTAAAATAAGATTTTTTTTTATTTAGTGCTAACCTGAATAAGATATTTCACGTAAAAGACATTAACAAAGTCCACAAGAGAAAATAATAGTTGAATTTATAAAAATGATCCCGTTCAAAAGTTAACATACACTTGATTCTTAATATTGTGTTGTTACCTGAATGATCCACAGCTGTGTTTTTTTGTTTAGTGATAGTTGTTCATGAGTCCCTTGTTCGTCCTAAACAGTTAAACTGCCTGCTGTTCTTCAGAAACTTCCTTCAGGTCCCACAAATTCTTTGGTTTTTCAGCATTTTTGTGTATTTGAACCCTTTCCAACAATGACTGTATGATTTTGAGATCCATCTTTTCACACTGAGGACAACTGAGGGACTCATATGCAACTATTACAGAAGGTTCAGACACTCACTGATGCTCCAGGAGGAAAAAACATGCATTAAGAGCCAGGTGTAAACTTTTGAACAGAATGAGGATGTGTACATTTTTCATGTAATACTGTCGTTCAGAAGCTACAGAAGATACTTGCATGCTTTCCAGAAGACTAAAATAAGTGAAATTTTCCCTGATCTTCAAACTAAAAAGTTTTCACCCCCAGGCTCTTAATGCATTGTGTCAAAAGATGGATCTCAAAATCATAGAGCTGGAAAGGGTTCAAACAGGCAAAAGATGAATCTGCAGGAGCTGGAGGATTTTTCTGAAGAACAGTGCTGAGTTTAACTGTTCAGGACAAGCAAGGGACTCATGAACAACTATCACTAAATAAAAAATTCATTCAGGTAACAACACAGTATTAAGAATCAAGTGTATGGAAACTTTTGAACTGGGTAAATTCAACAATTTTATGTGAAATATCTTATTCAGGTCAGTACTAAATAAAAAGTAACATGCATTTTGTATGGTAAAATAATCATGTAAACTTTTGACCTCAAATGCATATTCTGAAGGCTTTGTTGATATATCAATTAACTGATTTATATAATATTTTGTTGCTAAAAATATGGTGAAAATATATTTTTATGGCTGTTGACAGTTTTTCTTATTTATGAAGTTATAAAAATGATTTTGAACCTGGTTTTAAGTCCATGATATATTTCAATTGAAATCAAAGAACAAACAGGTTCATTGATGAATGAATTGAGTTCATTTCTGAGTTGAAAAAATTCAAGCAGCACAAACTTTACACCACCTTTAAACTGCCATTGATCCATGATGACTGAACTCTGAACAGACAGGATTGGACGTATTATTTCTTGAAAACAGTACTCGCATACTGTATAGTATGCAGTAATACTGTAATGTAGTATTGCACTTAATTTCATGTTTTTCCTTTGAGCGTTTCTTCTATCCCTCTCTTCTTTTCTCAGGCCGTTTGAAGAGGCTTTTTCTTTCAGCTCTCATGAGATCGTTCATACGCATTTGTTTTGTCATGGAGAGATGAGAGTGTCGTCTCATTTGACAAGCACATTGATGCAGTCTTTATTTGCTTATTCATCCATCTCTCTCTCTCTCTCTCTCTCTCTCCTCCTCCCTCGTTTTTCTCGTTGTTGCTTTCTCTCGACCTTTTCTCTGTTCCTGCTCTCCCCATGATTCCATGTGCCACCCATCTCTCATGACCTCCTGACCGCAGGGAGAATCACAGCGAGATCGAGCGCAGGCGGAGGAATAAGATGACCGCTTACATCACAGAGCTGTCAGACATGGTGCCCACCTGCAGCGCTCTGGCGCGCAAACCAGACAAGCTCACCATCCTACGCATGGCTGTGTCGCACATGAAGTCGCTCAGAGGGAACGGCAGCAGCAGCACTGATGGAACATATAAACCCTCCTTTCTCACAGACCAGGTCAGATATGAACCGCACTGATTATAGAAATGTTTTGATTCCTCGTTGCACATAAACCACGGCCTAGATTCATAAAATGTTGTCAGGAGTAAAATAAAAGTAGAAGTCCACTTCCAGAACAAAAATTTACAGATAATGTAGTCACCCCCTTGTCATCCAAGATGTTCATGTCTTTCTTTCTTCAGTCGTAAAGAAATTGTTTTTTGAGGAAAACATTTCAGGATTTTTCTCCATATAATGGACTGATATGGTGCCCCGAGTTTGAACTTCCAAAATGCAGTTTAAATGCGGCTTCAAACGATCACAAATGCGGTTGTAAACGATCCCAGCCGAGGAAGAAGGGTCTTATCTAGCGAAACAAATGGTTATTTTCATAAAAATATTACAATCTGTATACTTTAATCTTAATTTTACCATGTGATTGAGGTTCAGTAAGTGTGGGTTTTGACTGTGGTTATCATGACCTAAATGTATGCTATTATAGAAGACGAGTGGTTAATTTTAATAAAACTCAAACGGTCAGAATAATTACATTTACCACATAAAAATGAGGTTGTTACTTTTTTTTTTTTTTTTTTTTGTAACAGATGTTACTGTGTTTGATAATGAACATCAATATACATCTACATCCTAACTCAAGCTATGGTCAAATGTGCGTTTCTAAGAAACAAAAAATGCAATCGTAATATTGTAGCCTGCACTGCAAACTGTGCTGAAGATAAATGTCAAAGTCAGGCAACACAAACCTGTTTCATGATTTGAAACGATCACTCATTAGAACATGCAGAAACTACGAAATTAATTTGATAAAATAAAGACATTTATTTTGTTAAATAAAAATGACTGGAATAGTGTAAAGAATTAAAAAATGCGAAGTGTTTGTCATGTTCTGACCATAAAAAGTAGTTTAAAACTACATTAATGGTCTGGTTTCTCCAGCTTTAAATAAATAAAGATTTGAAATTTATCGTGATCTTTATCGATATCGACTGATATGAAAAATGTTATGATTTTTTTTTTTTTGCCTATATTGCCCAGCTTTATGTTCTTTTTTTTCTATATAGTTCACCTAAAAAGTAAAATTATCATTATTTACCAACCCTTAAGTTTTTCCAAACTTGTATGAGTCTTCTGCCTTCACTCAGAGTACAAACTTCTTCCCTCGGGAAGATGTCTCAGAGTTCCTCAGTGTAGGCTTAACCGTTTTAAGAACTCTTTTGTCCCACTGTCCGTTAAAGCATTAAATGAAAAGTCGGCCAGAGGCAAAAAATTATTTTTTTTTCTGCTCTCCCCATCTGGTGTGTGTAATTTATATATGATTATGATGATTAAAGGTGTGTTGCACAATAGTTGCAATTTAGTTGTTCACTGTATAATGTGAGCGGGGCAGTGATGGGTCTTATCGTATGTATGTAGTATAGTACTTGTATGAAACAGCAGATAGCAAATTTTATGTGTCCAAAACAAATTTCCTTCAGGACAATAAAAGGTTATCTTAATTCAAATTCTTGAAAAGAATCTTAAAAATCTTTGCAAATAATGAAACTTAAAGTCTTACGTTATCAAAGGTAAGTTGTTTAATAAATGTCCTGGGTTGTTTGAAATATTAAGCAAATATTAAGATTTTATTTTTATATTTTTACTTTCATTTGAAAGTAATTATTATTAGGTTTCAGTGGTATTAGTTTTTTCATGGTGTATATATAGAATTTATTCATTTTAATTTGTTTTAGTTTATTATTTCGTTATTTTAGTGCTTTGATTAAAGAAAATGGGAAATGTTGTCTTGGAAACAAGCTGAAATAAAATAATGAAATAAATATATTTTGCTTTATTCAGTAACATTTATTTTAATTAACAGTTTTTTTCTTTAATAGTTTTAGTTTGAATTTTAGTTAACGATAACCCTGGTAAACTGAAATAGTGTGCAATTATTATGATTATATTGCCTTTGGCCACTTTGAAGTGTTTTCTTCTTAAGAAAAAATTTCAGATCTTCTTGAAGAATTGAATATCTTGGAATTTAATTTAAGAAATTTCTTTCTTAAGAATATATGTGTGCATTTTTGACCCCAGTACCATTTTCAAAATATCTCCGTCTCTCTCTCTCTTTCTCTTTCTCTCTGTAGGAGCTGAAGCACCTGATTTTGGAGGCGGCTGATGGTTTTCTCTTTGTAGTGTCGTGCGAGACCGGCCGTGTGGTTTATGTGTCGGATTCTGTCACACCGGTTCTGAACCAGTCTCAGTCGGATTGGCTCGGATCATCACTGTACGACCAGCTTCATCCAGACGACGCAGAGAAACTCAGAGAGCAGCTCTCCACCAGTGAGAACAGCAACAGTGGTGAGAAACGACTCTACAGCTGCCATCCTGTGTCCTGTCAGTCTTTTACTGTTTAACTCGTACTCCTCTTTTCCAAATGTAGGTCGGATGTTGGACATGAAAACAGGCACGGTGAAGAAAGAGGGTGGGCAGGCATCTGTGAGGATGAGTATGGGTGGACGCCGCTCCTTTATCTGCAGGATGAGGTGAGGAACAGGAAGAACAAAAAAGCTTACAGACCTTTTCGTATGATTGAACCAAGTCCACCTTTAGCTGGTGCTTCATGTGTCTTAGTTGTCAAATCTTTTCAGAAAAAGTATTGAAAGTCTTTAATTATATGTGCAATGTAAACAGTCTTTACTCTTGTGAAATGTCTCATATACGTGGATTGTAATGTCTGTGTCTCTCTGTGTTCAGATGTGGAGTGTGTCCCGTAGAGCCGGTGTCCATGAACAGACTCAACTTCCTGAGAAGCAGAAACAGGTAAGGCGGCTCTCTGTCTGTATATATAGACCTCAGTCTGCAAACAGACGCAGATGAAGACCATCTCTTCTTCTGCAGGAATGGACTGGGTCCTTCTAAGGAGGGCGAACCGCAGTATGTGGTCGTGCACTGCACAGGCTTCATCAAATCCTGGCCTCCTGCAGGTAATACCATACACAACACAATACACAGGAAGTAACCTATTGTTCGCAGAGAGCTGAGCTGAAATCCCCACTGTCCAATCAGAACAGAACTGAGACTCGAATTGTCCCTCTATCCTGTCTCTCTCAGGAGTGACTCTTTCTGAAGAGGAGGCCGATAATAATCAGGGAAATCGTTTCTGTCTAGTCGCCATTGGAAGGCTACAGGTACTTTTCTCTTTCCATTTTATTTTAATTTCCAATGAAATAGTTTTGTGTCATATTCTAAGGAATAGTGTGCGCAATTCTGTCATTTACTCATATGTGATCTCGTATCTTTCTAAAAAGGGAAAGTTCATGTTGCTCTTTATATTTATTCACTTTAATCGTTTGTAAAAGAGCAACATGGACATTCTACTAAACATCTTCCTTTCTGTTCTATGTACACGAGAGAAGATGTAAAGGTTTGGAATGATATTAGGGTGAAAAAATGATGTAATGTTTACTTTTAGATTAACTTTTGGATTCGTGAAATATCTCGATTATGACCGACACCTTAAAGGTGTAATGAACTTGTTGCATATGATCATCTTGATTATTTGTTCATCGTTGTGTTGCATTGCATGTTTGATCATCATATTAGCATTAAAATATCATCTTACTAAGACATATTAATGGCAGTTAGTTTGGGCCTGTTAAGCTGTTTTTTATCCATATTTTGGCTGTATCACTATACAAGCCATCAAAGCCTTACAGATCAAATATGATACTCAGCAAAAGACACATAATGCATAAGATTCTTTTCTAAAGGTTCAATAAACTGATTTCACTGACTAACACATTCAGTGTTAAAGTTTGTCATTCCAAACCTGTTTGACTTTTGTTCATCTTTGAAACACAAATGAAGATATGTTTAATGAAACCTGAGAGTTTCCTGTCTCTCCATTGAAAGTCCATTCCGCCAGAATTTTGACAGTTCAAAACAGATTGAACAGATTGAATTTACATATAATTGACATTTACATAGAAATTACTTTTATTCAACTATAAACCGTGATCAATGCACATTCGTAAAGCTTAAAGGAGAAGTCCACCCCCTTGTCATCCAAGATGTTCTAGTCTTTCTGTCTTCAGTCGTAAAGAAATTATGTTTTTTGTGGAAAACATTTCAGGATTTTTCTTCATATAATGGACTTCAATTGTGCCCCCGATTTTGAACTTTGTAGTTTAAATGCAGCTTCAAAAGGCTCTAAACGATCCCAGCCGAGGAAGAAGGGTCTTATCTAGCAAAATGATATGTCATTTTTTTAGAGAAATACAAATTTGTATACTTTTTAAACACAAAAGCTTGTGTACCACAAACGCTGGAATGCGCGTTCTTGACTGATTCATTCATTTTGAACAGATCTTTAATGTGACTCGGGAAGAACGAGTCGTCTCGGGGAGTGATTCGTTCAGTTGCGCATGCGCAACATCCTATTAGGTTCTGTACTGGAATTAGTTCACCTGTTTCGAGTCTTCGGGTTTTTTGAGTCGTTCGTTCATCTTATGGGGCGTCACGTGATGAACGAATGTCTCGAACCCGAAAACTTGTCAGATAAGAGGTGAGGTGAGCTAATCATAGACTAAAGTCCCAAGTAAACAATGAATTAATCTTTTCTGTTTCTTATTGCATTATAGTTTTGTCTTGTTTGTAGTGTGATCAACGTTTGTGTAAGCAGTACATGTGTTAGGGAAGTAACACATAACATTTTAATTATGTTTTGCTAAAATGAACGAAATGACTCGGAAAAAAAGAGTCGTTCATTTTGCTGAACGTGCCTTCCTTGCACTTCGTTAGTCTTTGCACGTTCGCTTTGTAAACACTGGGTCTGTAGTTCAGCGTGACAATATGTCAATAGTACATAGTTTCGTGAACGCGCATCTCAGAGCGCGTTGTCGTTAAAAAGTATACAAATTTTTATTTTTAAAAAAAAAAAAAAAAGACAGATCGTTTCTCTAGATAAGACCCTTCTTCCTCGGCTGGGATCATTTAGAGCCTTTTGAAGCTGCATTTAAACTACATTTTGGAAGTTCAAAATCGGGGGGCACAATTGAAGTCCATTATATGACGAAAAATCCTTTTTTTCTCAAAAACCATAATTTCTTTACAACTGAGGACATAAAGACATGAACATCTTGGATGACAAGGGGGTGAGTACATTATTTGTAAATTGTTGTTCTGGAAGTGAACTTCTCCTTTAACAAATATGGTAAACGGAAGCTCAGATGAGCTTGTTTTTCATGTGATGTTTGTTCTTGTGTGTATAAATTAAATCAACTCATCATATAAAGTGATTGTGTGTCCGTGAAAGCCATATGGTTTACTATTCTTTGTTTTTAAGAACTTTTTGAATCATAAAAGCTTTGGTTTTGTAGACTTATAGGAGGAACAGAAATCTCTCATGTTTCGTGAAATATCATAATTTGAGTTTCAAACATGAAGAAAATTCATACAGGTATGGAACGGCATGTTTGGAGTGAGTAACTGAGAACAGAATTGTAATTTTTGGGTGAACTGTCTCTTTAAGATCCTCTCTAACCTCCGTTTGTCTTCCAGGTCACATGTTGCCCGAGCGACACAAACATAAATAACATCAGTGTTCCAGTGGAATTTATTTCCCGCCATAACTGTCAGGGTCTCTACACCTTTGTGGATCACCGCTGTGTGGCGACGATCGGCTACCAACCTCAGGTAGGCCTCAAATGCCAGAGGGCCAAATGAGGGTCATTTCTGAAGGGCAAAATGTTATGATGGCTCTGCATTTGTTGAGTAAAACTGATGAGTCCCACTGTCTTGAATAGTGATGCACCAGCATTTAGGTTTTGGCCAAAATAGTTCTGGAGAGCCAGTATGCATTTTTTCTTCCCGTAAGAGTGGGTGTGGCCGTTTGTACATTTTATGGGTGTGGCTTCTGGTCTCATTCAGCTCATTCTGCTGCTTGATATTGCAGATGAGTGTGTCTTATCATATTATTTAGTTTATTATCTTAAGTATGAGCACACTGGTTTGTAGAGCAAACAGTTTTACCATTTACTGCACACTGTTATTCTTCTCGTTATTTCCCTGTAGCGGATAATGAACTGGAAGTCTCACCCATAGGCTTACTTCCACGTTGAAGAAAAAGGTGGATAATTGACCTAAATTGTGACATTTAACTAGTATTTGTTTTATGGCACATTGTGACCATGTCAGTGTCTATTTCGTGGCACAGTGTGGATAAAGTACAAGTAAACACGTCAACGTGGATGCTAGTGCTGAATTGATTGTTCGATTTTAATTGGCCTTTATATGGTAGAGTTATTTTCGGTTGTTGTGTGAATCAAATCTTTATTTGTAGCACACCTACCATGCAGTAATCACAATAAGCTTTGTTGCTTTTGATATAAAACAAAATCTGATCGTTCAAAGTCTGTTAATTTGATCACAAAAAACAAATACATTTAGTTTTGCTGCTATTTACTGTGAGATCGCTGCAGCCTCAGTTCAAGCGGCACATGAACCAGTCATCTCTTCCTATTTACTACTAGTTATAGCGCTAAACAAGCATGAATGTACATCAGAACGCATTGAAAGTAACAGAACAATTTACTGAAATGAATCAAGTCTTATGTAATTGATCAAGCGATCAAAAAAACATAATTTAAACAGCTGAACAGCTGAATTTACTTTAGGAAGAAAAAAAAAAAATAACTAGAGAGCAGTTTGATGAATATATGCACGGTAAATATTCATTTTTCTGGTTACTTAACCAGTTGTCTTCATTAGTTAATGCATGTTTGAATAAATCTGTAACTGTTTAAATGTTTGTATTTCTTGATTTGGAGTTTCATTAAACATGCAATTTAAATGTTTTAACAAAACATTTTTAAAAAATTGTTTAATGAATTGATCATTTAAAAAAAATATTGTTTCATTTTCTTCAGCTAAATGAAAACTATTTATGGTTTTGTCTTTTGGCAAAATATTCATTTGGGTGCATGACTAGTCTTGCATTGTTTTCCATCTTTTCCATTCTTGTTTGACACAGGAGTTACTGGGGAAGAACGTTCTGGATTTTGCACATCCAGAAGACAAGGGCTTACTGCGTGACAGCCTTCAGCAGGTGTGTGTGTGTGTGTGTGTGTGTGTGTGTGTGTGTGTGTGTGTGTGTGTGTGTGTGCATGTGGATTTACATAACACATCAAGCTCAAATATTCAAGACCGTTACCAAAGTTATATAATAGTCTATATGATCACGGCTGCATGTATTGTTTATTTGATCAGAATGTAGATCTGAACTTGTTCTTTAAAACATACTGTGGTTTTACACTGGTTCTCAAAACCACTGTGTATTAATGACCTTTGACCCCTGATGCAGGTGGTGAAACTGCGAGGTCAGGTGCTTTCAGTGATGTTCCGGTTCCGCTCTAAGTCCCACGAGTGGCTCTGGATGAGAACTAGCTCATTCACCTTCCAGAACCCCTTCTCTGAGGAGATCGAGTACATCATCTGCACCAACGCCAATGTCAAGTTAGTATTGAAATGCATCATCTAAACACAAGATCACATACCGACTAAACAGCAAAACATGTTTGCTATGATTTTTTGTTTTCTAATGGTAGTTAATGCTGCTCATGTTATTCATGTTATTCAGTGTCGTCTAATCTAGTATGAGTTCATGCAGTGTATCATATGTTTTTATGATCAAAGGTTAATTCCTGTGGAGGTAATTAAACGTAATTCGGTTTGTTTGAAGGCGTGTGTGTATGTCACGAAAATATCTGGGTCTGATTTCACCCCAAAATAACTACATAGAAAAGACAGAGAATATCTAAATAAAGAAACTGATAATTGTTTTATATATTGTGACAGTGAGATGTGACATGTCTGCGCACCAAGGCTGCATTTATTTGATCAAAAATACAGTAAAACATAGGGATGTTCATTTCGGTTATTTTTCCTAACCGACAGCCGACGCTTAACGCTTATCCGTTAACCGACAAGATTATTTTAAATTAGAATTTAATTATTTTAGAAAGGATAAGTGTCTGTGACCCATTAAAAATATCAAAATTTGTTTTTCAGGGATTCATTTTACATGCGCAAAAAGCAGTAAAAAACAGAACATGAGGATTTACATGGTCACATCACATCACGCACCTGCAGCGCTTCTGTATGCGAACGGAGGAAAACATAAAGCTAGGCTAATATATAATGAACGAATAGGCCTATACGATAAACATTTTTACTTAATTAACAAAACAAAAGGAAAAAAACTGTGCAACAAGTATAGTATGCAGAGTTTTGGTTCATTTTTGACGGCACTCTATTTTTCTTTATTTTAACAAAAGCGCAAAGATATTATGCCAAACAATTTGTTTTATGTGGATATTGGAATGCGAGTGAAGTAAAAACCAGGTTTACATCATAAATAATATTGTGGCATTCAAATATACATCTTGAATAAAGAAATGTGTCGTATGAGAGACGTTTCACTTTAGCCTAAATAAATTCTTGTTTATGTAGCCTAGCTCCTTATATTTTTCATTCTTGTTCTTTCCTGAATACTGTTAAATTGAAAGGATTTTTTGTAAATAACATTTAAAAAAAAAAATAAAATACATTTTGAAATAAAATTGCCTAGCCTACGTGTATAGTGTTTGTAAACATTTCGCGTCGGCATCAGGTCTATTTCTGAATGTAATTCTGAATGCGACTTAGCGTTATAGGTCTACACGATTTATCTTTTTTTTCTCTCAAAAATGCTAATTTATTTTATTTTAACCATCCAGCAAACATTTTAAAATATTTTGATAAATTACCGAAATTTTTTTTTAATGACGGTCAAAATTCTTTCTGTCAGTTAGCAGTTTTCCGGTCAAAATGAGCATCCCTAGTAAAACAGCAGTATTGTGAAATATTATTGCAATTTAAAACAGCTATTTTCTGTGTGAATATATGTTAAAATGTAATTGATTTCTTGAATCAAAGTTGAATTTTCAGCATCATTACTCCAGTCTTCAGTGTCACATGATCCTTCAGAAATCATTCTAATATACTGATTTGATGCTCAAGAAACATTTCTGATTGTCAATGTTGAAAACAGTTGTGCTGCCCCATATTTTTGTAGAAACAGTGATACATTTTATTATTCAGGATTCACAGATGAATAGAAAGTTCAAAAGAACAGCATCTATTTACATTTATTTGAAATAGAATTTTTGTAACAAATGTCTTTACTGTAACATTTGATCAATTTAAAGCATCCTTGATTAATAAAAGTATTAATTTTTTTCAAAAACAAAAAAGTTAGTGATCATAGACTTTTGGTAGTGTTTTATAAGGTTTATTATTGATTTATGCTAATGTAATTAAAAAGTAATGTGAATCACCACCGAGATTTATAAACAAGCTTAAACAAGATGATGAGACTTTAAGTAAGATGTGCTTAATTGTCCTGAACATGCAAAATTGTCACAGTGCAAAGGGTCTGAAAAATTTGTTATACAAAACATATTTTCATGTGTGTTTCCTTTTTTATTTTGGGGGTCATTTAAGAGCCAGATATGTTTGAATTAGAGCCGTGTGTGTCTGAGAGTGAGCGTGTTAATTCAGCTCCGCTCTCAGTTTAATCTGACCGCTTTCTCTCCACCAATCCCTCCGGTTTGCGTGACAGTAGAGGGCCGAATCAGGATTCCCTGTCCCCCCTCTCTTCCCCGGGGGTTTCACTGCCCCCTTCACTGGGGCAGAGCAGTCCTAACTGCCCCTCCACCCCCAGTCCAGGGCAGGTCACAGCCAGGTGAGAGCAGAACAATGACACACTGGGTCGTTCTTCCACCTCTTCTCGCTATCTCTCGGGTGAACCTCTTTCCGTCCTGTCTGCTGCTGTCGGTGGTGGATTAACCAGCATGCTCTCTTCCTGTAGGTAGCTGTGCTGTCCGTGGTAAGCTGAGAATGCTGTAGGTTGGCTGGTGACGGGTGTGTCGGTGGTGGGCCTGATGGTCATGATGCTAGGACTGTGCTCACATCACTGTTATGTTTTTCTCTTCTTCAGGCAGTTGCAGCAGCAGCAGGCCGAGTTAGACGGAGGCATGGGACGAGACACATCGTATGAAACCAATCAGGTCAATCTTCCTCAGGTAAACTCACACACTTCCTCTTTACACCAGACATGGCTTCATGATGTCAAAATGTCTGTTGTTTCAATTCACAGCATTGTTTAGCACATTAAAAAATATATCTAAATAAAAGAACAGTTACAACTGGTGAATTGAATAAACTTTTAACAATGAATTAGTTATCGTAAAGGGGTAGTTCACGTGAAAATACATTTACTTACCCTCATATTGTTCAAAACCTGTATGGGTTTCTTTCTTCTGTTGAGCACAAAAGAAGATATTCTGAAGAATGTGGGTAACCAAACATTTGACGACAGCCATTGATTTGAATAGTAAGGAAAAAGTACCATGGAGGTCAGTGGTTACCTGTTTGGTTGCCCAAATCATTCAAAAAAAAAAAAAAAAAAAAAATGTATACAAGTTTGTGATGTCATGAGGGTGAGCAAATTATGACAGAATTGGGTGAACTATCTGTTTAAGCTTTTTGTAAAATTATCAAACCTAAATTATGTTGTCATTTAATAAAATGTTATTATCCACCTTATTTTTCAATGCGGAAGTAAGCTGTTTTCTGGTAATGTGTCTGGTAAAAGACGTCCGGTTCATAATCCACCATAGGGAAATAACGAGAATATCGAAGTGCAGTAAACAGTAAAACAGTTTGCACTACAAACCAGTGTGTTCATAATTAAGATAATACAATAAAATAATATGGTAAGACACACCAATCTGCAATGTCAAGCAGCAAAACAAGCTTTTTGTGCAGCTAAAAATAGCTGGAAGTGGATGAGGCCGGAAGCCAGGCACAAAAAATGTACAAATGGCTGCACCCACTCAAAAGTAAGGTGGATAAGAGCTTCTCTAAAGTGGTAACAATAAAATTATGTACTCTTGGGGATTTTGCTTGTTTAGATCTTATTTACCCCTCTTACACTGCTAAACAATTGGCTGTTGTGAGTGATTTTAGAGTAACTTTTGTTTGTTTGTTTTTGTTTATGAAACGTTATAGCCACCCTAAAGTAGATAGCATTATGCACTTATTTGGGATGTTTTGGTCATTTAGATTTAGGTCTAGTGTATATATAAATTTCACCATCACTTGTACAAGCAAATATTCAAACTTTTGAAATTTCTCGACAGTAAAAATCTGAAAAAAAAGAGAGAAAGAAAATGTAAGAGAATTTATGTGTTTGAGCCAGATAGTTGCCATCTGGTGTAGGTTAAAAAATAAATGAATACAAAAAAATAACATGGCTTAACAAATAAAATCGGTCAGCGAACAGCCTAGGAGGGGTTAACTGTTAACAATATAATTTATAATTTAAATGTTTGTCTCACTTTAATAACAGAACTCACTTGTTGTCTGAAAGTAAACAAGCTCTATTGAGATTTGCTAACCTGTTGACATAGTAAAGTGAGTAACAGTAACATAATGTCTGATTGTTTCCATCTGTGTTTGTCTCAGGTTCCAGTACAGACTGTGGGTGTAGTCAGTGCTGATCACAGTAAGACTTCCTGTAAACACACACACTCACACACACACAGCTGAAGATATGGCCAAAAATATGATCACAGTATTTTTCATATATATTATTTTCCATATTTTATTATATTTTATTTTATTTTATTTTATTTTATTATTTTTATTTTGTGAATTCTGGTAATACAAATAACAAAATTCTGTTTAATACAAATTATTTAATACAAAATTTATAAAAATGTTGTCTAATGAAATACAACTTTACAAATGTAATCAATCTTTTAATATGTGATCAAATTAAAATCATAAATATAATAATTTACAGCATTTTTTGTCAAATAATACACGTTATTGAGAATTTTGCTGTACATATTTGTAGCAAATACCAAAAATACATTGTATGGATCAAAATTATTGATTTAAGTAAAGATCATGTTCCATTAAGATTTTTTTTGTAAATTCCCTACCATAAATATATCAAAACTTAATTTTTGATTAGTCATATGCACTGCTAAGGACTTCACTTGGAAAAAATCAAAGGCGATTTTCTCAGTATTTTGATTTTTTTTTGTTGTTGTTTTTTTTTTACACCCTAAGATTTCAGATGTTCAAATAGTTGTATCTCGGCCAAATATTGTCCTATCATAACAAACCATACATCAACAGAAAGCTTATTTAAACATTTTGTGTTTCCACAAATGTCAAAAATTACTCAAAAGTTTGTTATTAATATCTTTGATTTTTTTTTTTTTTCCTCCAATGGCGATTTATCAGCCAGGCCTAATTCATAGTGACAGTGATTGACAGTTGTCTGTCTCTTTCAGACTCTAAGGCCGTGTCCTCCAGCGGACAGCAGGTTTACCCACCAACAGCGTCTTTCTCCAGCACTACACGTCCCGCTGAGCCCTTCAGGTGCCACACTCACACACCTCACGTGTATCCTGTGGTCTGTTATATATGTGTTGATTTGCATTCCCAGCATCTCACTCACTGTTGTCTGCTCTCAGGTCAGCTGGAATGGCCCAGCAGATGGTTCCTCATTCAGCGGGTCAGATGCTGGCACAAATGTCCCGTCAGAGCACACCGTCTGGAGTCAACGGCGGCAACAACAGCCCCATTCAGCCCCAGACGGGACCCACAGCGCCTTCTGGAGTCTGGTCTGGTGCACAAACGCCCTTCAACACACAGGTAGGCATTTGAAGTGTGCAGGGAGAGTGTTGTTAGTATAGTGATTTTTGTTGTAAATACTCTCTTTGTCCAGCAGATGGCAGGTCAAGTTGGGAAGAGTCAGTCACCTCAGTTTAACATGGGAGGTTTCAGCTCTGCCCCTGCATCCTCCACTTCCTCTTCCTTTGGCCAGATGGGTGGGGCTTCTGCTTCAATGGCAAACGCATCAAATTACCAGCAAATAAACAGTCACAACAACCCTTCAACTAACGGATTCGGTAAATATCTTGCAGAACGTTTAAATTAATAAACAGTTTTTCCTGTTTCAGTTCTCAGTTTTGCTTTTGCTCTTTCGTTCAGGCGACATGAATCAGATAGGAGTTCAGCAGTTCAGCTCCAGGCCTGCAGACGGAGTGTCAGGGTGGCAGCAGTGGCAAAATCAGCCACACGCGCAAGGCACTGCAGACACACACCAGCAGCCTCAAAACAACCAGCCAGAGATGTTTCCAGTAAGTGGAGCCAACACAACCAATCATGTTTGACTCTTAAAGGAATAGTTCACCCAGAAACTAAAATAAGTTCTCACCCTGTAGCTGTAGCGAATTGATGTGTTTTTGTAAGAAAATTAGCCATGTTTAAAACATAAGAATCACTTTAGTCTAGTCATAACCAAGTCATTTGTGCCAGGCTGGGGAGAAAGGTATAATGTAATATAAGGTAATAATGTAAATTATGTGAAAAATAATGTGTTTTTTTTAACCATCAAGCATGAAAGCATGTTTTAGTACACCCCCAAAACAAAATGAAGACTTTGTAAAAGAGCATAATAGGACCCCTTTAAGACCCCTTTTTATATATATATATATATATATATGTATGTGTGTATATATATATATATATATGTATGTGTGTGTGTGTGTGTGTGTGTGTGTATATGTACACTACTGCTCAAAAGTTTGGGATCAGTAAAACTTGTAATGTTTTTTAAAGAAGTCTCTCCTGCTCATCAAGGCTGCGTTTATTTGATCAAAAATACAGAAAAAAAAACAATAATACTGCAAAATGTTATATATACAATATAAAATAATGTTTTTTTATTTTAATATACTGTAAAATATATTTTATTCCTGTGATGCAAAGCTGAATTTTCATCAGCTGTTACTCCAGTCTTAAATGTCTCATAATCCAAACAGTTGTGCTACTTAATATTTTTTGTAACCTGTGATTATTTTTTTTTCAGGATTTTTTGATGAATAACAAGTTAAAAAGAACAGCATTTATTCAAAATATAAGTATTTTCTAACAATGTAAATCTGTGCTGTCATTCTTATTAATAAAAAAAAACATCCTTGGTGAATAAAACTTTAATTTCTTAAAAAAAAAAAAGAAAGAATAAAAATTTACTGACCCCCAAACTTTTGAACAGTACTGTATATTGTTAGAAAAGATGTCTATTTTAAATAAATACTGTTCTTTTTTACTTTTTATTCTTCAAAAAATCCTGAAAGGTTTCAAAAAATAAGCAACACAACTGTTTCCAGCATTGATAATAAATCAGTATATTAGAATGATTTCTGAAGGATCATGTGACACTTAAGACTGGAGTAACAGCTGATGAAAATTCAGCTTTGCATCACAGGAATAAATTATATTTTAAAGTATAATAAAAAAAAATGTATATTGTAATAACATTTTCCAATATTACTATTTTTTTTTTTGATCAAATAAATGCAGTCTTAATGAGCATAAAAGACGTCTTTAAGACATATTACAAGTCTCACTGATCCCAAACTTCTGAGCGGCAGTGTGTGCGTCAAATTTTTATCTTTGGGTGAACTAATTTCTTTAAAGGAGTATAAGATCTGTCACTTTCTTTCTTTTAGTGGAACAAACGCTAACTGAATAATTGTCATTTAGCATGGTTTATTCTTTTAACGTGCATCTCTCTCCTCTCAGGATATGATCTCCATGCTGGATCAAACTGGCAGCTTCAGCAACGACGATTTCGCCGAGATGCCCATGTTTCCTCCTTTCCCTGAGTGACCCTGCTTCCTCTGTCACTTCCTTCACTCCCTGTTGCTCTCTCATGCACCGTTTCTTACTCTCTTAACCAAATCAATGGCAGAACTGAGGCACAGAGGGATCTAAAAAAAGAGTGAGACTGATGCTTTGTGGGAAGGGAAGTTATAAGCCATAATGTGAGGATACAGAGTAGCACACAGACAGACAGACAGGTGTTGTTGAAATGTGTTCACTTTAAAATCACGCACAATTGCACACTTCGAGCACAAGCGGTCTCACACTGTCTGTCGTACACGCACATGCTGTGATTTATGAGAAGGCGATTGGTTTGTAGACACACACACACACACACACACACACACTCACACACACACGTGCACAAAGGCAGTCTGGTCTGTCTGTCCCTGACTGTGATTGTGTACCGATTGCACTGCGTCTTCTCTAATGCCATGCGACAGTTTGATCCCAATGATAACATGTGTGAGAACTGAATTCAGCAGTTGTGATCTAGAGTTTGGCCTCTGAAAGTCACGCGTCAGGTGAATGTGTCGATCGGGTTTATTGTGTGTAAAGCAGAAGTTGCAGCATGTTTTCTTTTTTCTTGTTTTAAGTCCGTTTCCATTCATAACTTGGAATTTGAATTGAATTGGCAAAACAGGATGTTGAATTTGGAGGACAGGAAGATGAATTCCAAATCTACTGAATTGGAATTTTGCATTTTAAATGAAGATTCTCTGTTTTTAAAAACTACTTTAAATTTCATTCCATTTTAAATGTTGCTAACACTTTATTTTAATGTCCTTGTTACACGGCACTGTAGTAATATCAGTAAATTACACATAATTACATGCAGCTAACCCTATATATTAACCGTATATATCAAGTACATGTAGTTATTGATATTGATCAGTACTTAAATGTAATTACACTGTAAGAAGGACAGGTTAAAATAAAGTGTAACCTTTATTCCTTAATCTATTCTGCGTCCTGTTTGCTACCTCAATTCGAATTCAGACATTGAATTATCTCGCTTCGGTTCATGTTGGTGCAGTAACACAGATGCTGATTGCAGTAAAACTCCTCACAGATGTTTTTCCTCGTATCGATTCTGCTGCTTTACCTGTAAAGTTTAGCTGGACAGATGCATCTCCTCCTCTTTCCGTGCCAGTGATGTGATGAGGTTTCACTCTCAGGCATGTTTTTGTGAACGCAGTGAAAAAGATTGAAATCAAGCAATAATGAGCAGGAACTGTGTTCTTCAAAGCCATTTTTGTTGCTATCCTAATTACTGTTATCGTAATGGCTTCTTATACTATAGAAAAGAAGAAGAAACCTATAATGCTTCATCTGGGCTGTCCGTGTTTGCTGTTGGGCTTCATCTCTTCATGTGTTCATTTGGAAATCATTATTCTGAATTAGTCTTGTACAGAGAATATTCCAGAGCTTCTATTGGTGGGTTTGATTTATTGTTCATTTTCCTTAGATCAAAAGCTTTTTAATTAAATGTTTTATGATTGCTTTTGAATGTGGGTGTGTCTGAGTCTTTTTTTTCAGTACTCATGTGCATTAAATCGAGTACTCGTGTCACTTTTTCTCGGATATGACAGGGTCAGTGCTCTGGTGTTTTTGTTCTGCTATATTTTCACAAAGTTTTGAACTGCAGTTTGTGTACAACATATAGAAAAATAAATAAATATATATGTATGTATATGAAATATTAAAGAGAACTGTTTGAGTTTTTTGTATTAAATTGCTGTTGTCAAAAAAAATCTTTGTTGGGACCTTTATTTAAAATGTCCACCCTTTTTGAAAAGTCTGTTAATACAGTAAATCCAGTGCACCTTTCATTTACCTTTTCTGTAATGCATGATGACAAGCTTACAACTGAATTTTTACATTTCATCTAGGGTTTGGATTCAGCTTTGTTTTTTAAAGAATATTTTTATTCTGCGAGGATGTATTAAATTGGTCAAAAGTGACGCTAAGGACATTTATAGTTACAAATGTTACAATCTGTGGCTCCGAAAGGCCAAAAATACAGAATCCAGGTATGTGTGATGATTTTAACCAAAGATAGAACTACTCTTAAACGACTACTTGAAAGTTCCTGGGGTTCAAATCCTCGTTACAACCCATGGCTCCAAAAGGCCTCAACAAAGGATGGGACAAAAAGATAAAGAATGGAAGCATCCATCATCCAAAAACGGGGAAGTTGGGCAACACACACACCATATCATTACACCCCTCCCTTCCAAACAGGGGTTCCATCAGAAATGCTTGTAAACAAAGAACAAATAATTAACGCATGTACAAACATGTCGATTCTTTTAACCCTTCTTAAGTTTCGGAGGCAAAGGTAGCTACAAAACCAGCAAATTAATGACAGACAAGGACACAGGAAAATGCATCCACAATTTTTTTTTTTTTTTTTTTTTTTTTTGCCCCTCGAATGTGTCAAATGCCAAGACTGTATGACTGCAAAAACACCGACCAACGAGTAAGTCTTTGGTGTGGACACTGACGACAGTTCAGAAATGTCTAATTAAACTAACTTAAACAGCAAATGCTGCAAAGCCCAAACAAGTGCCAAGGCTTCTTTTTTCACAACAGAGTAGTTAAGTTGGTAAGAAGTAAATTTCCACAAGAAAAAACTGGATGAATAACCCCTACTGCAACTGCTGAAGAACAGCTCCCACATCCACCTGCAAAAAAAATGGCCTGCCAAAGTAAAGTGTACCCAGCACAGGTGAGGAACGTAAGGCTTTTACATTTTCAAATGCTACCGCACAGCTGGAAGAGCAGACAAACTTTACACAGTAGAGCAATAGTAGCCCACTGGTGACAGGGAACTTTTAAATGGCGAACCTCACCATTTCCTACCACTTTCTCAAGGTAAGTCACAGTAGCCCTAGGAAACTTACATTTTGCCAAGTTTATAGTAAACTTAGCTTTGGACAGACACCTCAACACAGCATGGGCATGTTTAATACGAGTGTCCTAGCTATCGTTAAACATAAGATCATCCAAGCAGATTGCACAACTGTCAAGTACTGAAATTATCCTGTTTATAAGATCCCGAAATGTGACTGGGGCATTCCTTAACCCAAAACTCATAACTTTGTGAGAGTATAATCCCATAGACAAATGAAGAAATATCCTGCGTCCACTTACTTTAAGGCACCTTCCAGTATCCTTTATGCCAGTCAAACTTGCTTACACATTGGGCTGAACCTACCTGATCAACAGTTTGGTTACACTGTTAACTTTACAGATATCACTGCAAAACCACACTGACCCAGCTTTCCCAAAGAGATGACAGAGGGATGCCCAGTTTGAACAGGATGATACAGCAAGATCATTTTCCTGCATGTACTTAATTTCTGCCTCCATGATCTCATGTTTATCTGCACTGTAAAAAATAAAAATCACAATTTGTTGAGTCAGCTAAAAATAATTTGTTACCCTGCTGCCTTAAAATTTTAAGTCGAGTCAACTAAAATATGTTTAGTCAACTTGAAATGTTAAGTTATACTAAGTAACAACTTAGATATTTGTGTCTGCTAAACTTAACAGATGGGTAAGTAACCCAGCTGCCTTAAAATTTTAAGTTTATTTAACTCAAATATCTAAGTTGTCACTTAGTATAATTTAACTTTTGTAATTTTAAGTTGAATAAACTTTTTTGAGTTGACTAAACTTAAAATTTTAAGGCAGCCAGGTTACAAATTATTTTAAGTTGACTCAACAAATTGTTTTTTACAGTGTGTGGAGACATGATAAAAATTGTAATGTTGCAATGGAGGTAAATGAGCAAGAATGGCAAGATTAGTCTCTTTAATGAGTTATTTAACAGACTGCGCAGAACACAATCATCAGGCTCAATATCCTCTTTTTCAGAGTGGACTGAAAAGAATTTCAGTCCACTCCATTCATCTTAACAGTATGACTCTCACTGAACAATTTTAACAAATTAATGTGACACAGCTTAGTGGATTTTTTTCCGACCTGGGGTAGCAATCACATAATTTTTGCCACTTACAGGATGCAAAACCAAAATTTGATCTCTGGGTTCGAAAGCATGACATTCAATGGTACGATCATATAAACACTTATCACTTTTTATTGTTTCTCAAGTGAAGCTCTAGCCAACTCTTGTGCTTGAACCAACTGTTGTTTAAAACCATAAATATAAGACTCAGCATTTTTTGGAAAATCTGACATTTTAATATTCAGAGTTCTGGAGCACAGCCAAAAGTCCATAAACATTATGACCGAAAACAAGGTCACTGGGACTAAAGACAATGCTCTCCTGTATTACCTCTCGCTTTACCAGCGTCAGCCAGGGTAATCCCTCCTCCCAATCTCGATCCAACTGTACACAATAAGCCCATTTAAGTGACTTTTATAATCTGGAGGAACCTCTCTAGTGTACCTTGACTTTGGGCACAGTATGCAGTAGCAAGATGTTGTTGAACATGCTGTTGTTTTAAAACCTGCTGAAACAGATGGGAGGTAAGATTGATCACTCTGGATAGTTTTGGGAACACCAAAGAAAGACATAAATTGAGACAAAAGATAGACATACTCCTGAATGACCAGAATGGTCATGCACGACTCCCAAAAATGCCTTTTGAAATTTAGCTCGAACCACTACTTCCTGAGGTTCAAATCCCGGCGAGCCCCCATTTTGTTATGACTTATGGCTCCAGTGGCCACAACAAAGGATGGGACACAAAGATGGAGAACGTGTGCGTGATTAAACCACTTTGGAATCATCCATTTCCTAAATACGAGGGAGTTGGGCAACAGACGTTGGATCACCACACAAAAGATTTCTGTTTTAAATAAATTCTGTTCTTTTGAACTTTCTGTTCATCAGTAAATATTAAGAAAAAAAAATACATCACGGTTTCCACAAAGATATAGTGTAGTGTAGTGCACAACTGTTTTCAACATTGTTAATAATCAGAAATGTTTTTGGTGAGCAGCAAATCAGCATATTAGAATGATTTCTGAAGGATCAAGTGACACTGAAGACACAGCAATCAATTACATCTTACTATACATTTTACTGTATATACATTTTCTGAACTGGTCTTTCTCTTAGTGTTTGTCCGCCTCTGTGCTGACTCCTAAAGGGAGGAGGGGCATGAGTGACCACGCTACTCTTCTGATCCTGCGTGTGATCCTCAGATCAAGATGGACCCACCCGCTCAGAGGTTTTAGAGGAAGATTTGGGATGGCAGGGAATGAGCTTCCCGAAGGCAGTGGTTCTGGGCCTTCGGCTCCCTGAACGTCTCGACCACTGCCTCAGCGGAGGTGCCGAAAAACCTGGAAATGCCTCTCCGTGGCCACCATTCCTGCCATCGCACATCATCCAGTGGCAGCAGCAGTCTGCTTAGTGGCATGAAGAGCCAAGTCTGTGGTGTGGTGTGGCTGTGGCGCTCCTCAACTTGCCCTCATCTAGGTCTTTAAGCAAGTCAGCTTGGTAAGCTTGTAACAAACGCATTGTGTGTAAGGCTCCACCGGATGTTGACCTGCCACCACATATGACCTGCCATTCAAACACAAGGTAGTCTGAAGTGGTCTGGATAGCAGAGCAGGAGTCTTTAAAGAAGATGACCCACCCTGGCAGAGAAAGCTCACGAGCGTCTCCTCCTCAGGGGGCGTATCCACGCTTAGCCACACCCTCAACATGGTCATAATCCCCATGCTGAAAGATGCAGCCCACCAAGAAGAAACCTCACCAAACACATAATCAATAGATTGCGTGTCCTCAGGTGTCAGAAATCTTGGACATGGAGATGGACACACGTTGGACAAATGTTCTAAAATGCTCACTTGCCTTGGTTTCTCCATAATGCTTTCACATACAATGTCAAACAAACGGCTCCTGAAGGCAACAAAAGTTGGTGACGTGGTTGGCAGGTGCCCTCTTATACTACCCACTTGTGATGTCATGGGCTACATGGGCCTATGGGATTGGAGCTGTTTCACACATGCTTCAGACACCGGTCCTGCTGGTAGCAGTCTCTATAGTGTCAGCTAGAGCAGGGACAGGCAACGTTGATCCTGGAGTGCCGATGAAGTTTAGCTCCAACCTTAAACAAAACCTGCCTGTAGCCCTAGTAATTCTGAAGACTTTGATTATTTAGTTCAGGTGTGTTTGATTAGGGTTTGAGCTAAACTCTGCAAGACAGCGGCACTCCAGGACCGACGTTGCCTATCCCTGCGCTAGAGGATGCTGGGCTGTTCCCTAAAACAGTGGTTCCCAACCATGTTCCAGGAGGCCCCCTAACACTGAATGTTTTCCATGTCTCTTTAATCAAACACACCTAATCCAGATCGTCAGCTCATTAGTTGAGACCTGAAATGGGTGTGTCAGACAAAGGAGAAATGAAAATGTGCAGTGTTGGGGGTCCTCCAGAAATGTGGTTGGGAGCTACTGCCCTAGAAGTGGAGCTTTCCATTCCATTCTTCAAAGTGGAAAAAGTTTCTTTAGATCAGGGGTGCCCAAACTCTGTCCTGGAGGTCCGCTGTCCTGCAGAGGTTAGCTTTAACCCCAATTTGACACACCTAAACCAGCTAATCAAGCTCTTACTAGGCATACTAGAAACTTCCCGGCCGGTGTGTTGAGGCAAGTTGGAGCTAAACTCTGCAGTGACACTGGCCCTCCAGGACTGAGTTTGGCCACCCCGATCTAAAGAATCTTTTGCCATCTTTTTCCAATCTTTTTTTGAAGTACGGTGTCTCATACTCAGAATTTGTGCTCTGCATTTAACCCATCCAAGTGCACACACAGCAGTGAGTAGTGAACAAACACACACCTGGACCAGTGGGCAGCCATTTTTGCTGCAGTGCCTGGAGAGCAGTTGGGGGTTCAGTGCCTTGCTGAAGGGTCTCACCTCAGTCGTGGTATTGAGATTGAAAGAGAGCACTGGTCATTCACTCCCCCCACCTACAATCCCTGCCATTACAAATCCGACTCTCTAAACATTAGGCCACTATTAAAAATGGTTCGGCTAGGAATTGTTTACTGAAAGGTTCTTTGGGGAACCAAAAATGGTTCTTCAAACCTTTTGGAAACTTTTAACAGTGTAGTTAGTGGATCAGTCCCTGTAGGTTTAAACCAACAAGCTTTTGGTTTCCGGCTCCATCACCATCTGAACTCCATCAATCTGTGTCCTGATCCGTCGTCCTGAGATCTGTCAGTGATTCATCATTCTCAGCTCTCCCGTCGCCAGTAACACATGAAGTGGCCTCTAGTGTTTCTGATGCAATCTAAAGGGGCGTTTTAAGCCATATAAGGCCTGATTGTTACCAAACTCCTGTTTAACTATTCATCGGGACACAGGTGCCAAGTGTTGGTGTGTATGTCTCTCAGGCCAAAGGAAGACATGCTAATACCCGAGATAAGAGAACACGTATCCCTGACCGACGACTGCAGGGTGAGCCAGTGACAGGATCAAGGTATTTCTTTCGAACGTCTTCATTTTGCACTGGATGAGAATGAAATTTTGACATCAGAATCAATTGCATGCAATTCAGCAGTTCAGTTTTGTTTTAAAAAAGCATTAGGTCTCAAACAGGTGAAAAACAGAGCTTCATTTGTGTGCTGGAATGTGAGACTAATCTGATACAGAGCTGTTTTACACAGACAGAAGCACAACACCGGCGACTAGGGTTGCTTTGGACGAGAACAACTGGGAATTCATGGGAAGAAGTCACATTTGGACGCAGTCTACCAATGGCGTGACCAAATCCGCATCATATCTTGGATGTTTAACGCTTTATATCATGTTTTTGTCACTCACTGAAGCTTCGACTCACTAATAGAGTTGATTCTCTGCTCCGTCCCTTAATAATCATGGACCTGCCTCTTCCAGTGTCTCGACTGGACGTTGATGTGGATTTGGGCTTTGCTCTCGTCTTCTTAGTCCTGCTGTGTTTGTTTCTGCTGGTTACGGTGGTTCGCTGCGCTCAGATGGTTCTGGATCCGTACAGCGCGATCTCTGTGTCCACCTATCAGGAGGAGCAAGTGGAGGGATGAAGGTTAAATTAGGCGGATGGAGAACAGTTGGATTGAAGAAGAACTTTAAAACAGATGCTTCTGGAAATAGTCAGTGAACACAAGTGGAAGCATCTACACTTTCTCTAACCCTCATTGTGTGGAGACTCTTGGATTTCATTGGAACTCATCTGGGAAAAGGGATCTGAGTGTCATTATGAGATCTCATTACCACTAGAAATCATAAAGCGCAAATAAGTCAACAAAACTGTGTACGAATGTCAGAAATCTGATGCGGCTGGGTGAGAGTGTTCTTCAGAGGTGAGTAACAGAATAAATGTCGTGTCTCACTGAATATTCTGGCTTCTATTTTTGGTTCAGTGAGTCTTAACTGTATTAACTGTAGTGCCGTGAAACTAAAAACCACATGGATGGATCGTGTTACACTTTTACAGCTGATCACATGGCAATGTTTAAAATGTAAGCTTTACGTAACGGCACAATATAGTTCAATTCTCAACATCTGAAACGCTTTAAAAACTGTTTAAATATGTGTTTAAGTAATGGTTATTTTATTAACATCTATTTAACATCTTCATTTATGCATTTGGCAAATGCTTCAAAGCAACTTACAAATGAGATTTTAATTAGTTAATGTGCATGCATTCATTTATGCATGCTGAATAGAAGTTAAATAATACATTAATGTAAAAAGCAGTATGCTGGTGTAATTTCAGTGTTCTGATGAAGAGATATTACATTTTTTCCCTTTAATAAAAACCATACCATAGCATGACACACTAAAATATGATTTTAAAAAAACATCATATTTAATGATATATCTAATCTATCTAGCATTTTGAAAATGTAAATGAACAAGACATAATAATGCCAAGAAAAACAAGACTTTTCCTAACCCCTTTGACATTTACCAGCAAAATCACTGAAGAAACAAGATCTAATATACAGTGTATTTTCATTAAGGACAAGAACTTTTTTTCTTCCTTGAGGATAATTTTGCTACTTTTAAGAGATGGTATGTACACAAAACTACAGCCATCTTTAGATTTTCAAAATATTCTGTATGATTTATATGCTGTTTTCCTCATGAGGACTAAAAAAAAAAAAAAAAAAAAAAAAAAAAGAAAAAGAAAAAAGGACAAAAGTATTGCCTTCTCATAACATAGGGTATACCTGAAGCACAAACAAACACAGACATATCATAAAAATTGTGCAGACCCCAATGTACCCAACATAGGCAATTGTGTTATTGTAGATAAAATGTTTTACAAAAAAAGAAAAATAACTCTAAAGAAAATAGCATGAAACTGGACGCATGGTGTTGTGATAAACCTTTTTTTATTATTATTAACATAACCCATATGTATTAACATACGCTAGTTGACACATTTGCAGACATAAATATTTGAAGACAATTACATTTTAACTCAATTAAAAAAAAAACCTTTTTAACGCATTTAGATTTTAGAAATAGGCCTACATTTATTATATATAATGTTGTTAACATTTTAATTCAATAATTTGAACTTTAGACTTTTGACTGATTTAAGGGACATCAAGGCAATTTCAAGCAAATCAAATCATTGAGTGCACAAGCTTTTTTTTTTTTTCTGAGAAAAGTTGTTCGAAAAATAAATATATAATTATTATTCATGAGTAAAATGGCCTTGGCAAGATTCTGTCCAATGTTAACATATATGTCTTTAACGTGTAAGTTAAAAAAATATTATAGAATTTCGAATGTATACACATCCAAAATCATTACTTCTGCAGTGTCTACGCGAAAGAACAAGACTTTTAATTTGAAATTAAGTGCATTCTTGAGTATAAAGTGGACTTTTATTCTGAAAAACGTGTAATGGCTGCTGCAGCAGTATGTACACATGGATAACACACACTAGCTTTATCTAGGGAATTTCAGAAATTTTAAAGTATATAACATCCAACTGTGATTTAAAAGTACTTTCTTTTCAACGCGGGTTCGCTGAAGGTAAAGCATGTTTTTAAAGAGTGAATTGATCTAATCAGTGGGCTCGCAACTGAAGGTCACGATGATTAGAGTGAATCATGAACACATGTATCATTGATGTAGATGTAATACCTGACTGCTGGAGTGTAAATCTGTAATACAATCGTTCTGCAGCATGTCTGTGTTTGGAGGACTGTTGAGGAGCGCGGTGACCTTCTGTCAATCTTCGGCTCTGCTGTGTAGCAGATCCTTCAGCACAGGTGTGTGATTCTCTGTTGACCCCTCGCTGTGTGCGTTAATGTGTGTAATATGAATAACATGTTTGATGTGTATCCTGTGTGTCGCAGGCACTTGTGCTAGAATACGAATGCACGCTATTCCCAAACTGAAAGAGGTGGATCGATGGACGGAGAAGAGAAGTATGTTTGGAGTCTATGACAACATTGGGATCTTGGGTGAGCGACTTGTTTAAAGCATATTCCTATATTAAAATTCCTGCTATTTGTTAAATCAATTTCATCTTTGCATTCCAACAGAAATGTCTTTTTTTCTTAGTTTCCACTTTTCATTAAATAACTCTTTGTGAGTTCATTCAAGCAAAAGATTTATATAAAATGACCGAACTTGATAACAAAATTAAATTTTCTTGTCTTAAATTTCCTACGTTCTTATGTATTTCATATTTTAGTGTTTGACAAACTACAATAAAGTTTTTTTTCCTGTTTTTTCAGTGATTTTTAGCAAGTTGCATATCAGCTTAACATGCATATTCATTGCATATTTGAATATTTTTGCTCTTAAATCAAGTACATACAAAATGTGAACATACAGTAACATTTTGAAGACAATGAAATCTTTTACTAAATGAATATTTTTATTTATATGCATACACTAAAATAACAATAGACAACAGAAATGTATTTTAAAAATTATTTGATATTTACTCAATAAATAACTTGCATGTAAAATGCAACTCAAAGTTCTATGAATGTGATGCAAACAAACAAACCATCATATTTTGAACTGATTCATTCTGACTCATTAAAATGAATCGCTCTTTCCCGTTCTAATGAGTGTCATGCTACTGAGGTTTAAATCAGTAGCACAAAAATAACCTGGTCACAAAAAATACCTGGATGGTCTTTAGGAAACATAATGGATGGACAAATATTTCATTAAAATTACAACAATGCTACATTTTCTATATATCATCCAGCACTAGGCTGTATTGTACACCGTTTAGCATTATTGGTGTCACATCCTCAGTGTTTACAGCATCTTACAGGGTTTGATTGTGTTTGACTGCAGGTGATTTCAAAGCTCATCCCAAAGACTTAATCAGAGGACCCGTGTGGCTCAGAGGCTTCAAAGGAAACGAGCTTCAGCGGCTCATCAGGAAGAAGCGGATGGTGGGAGACCGAATGATGACAGAGGATAAGCACAACCTGGATAAGAGGATCAGCTTCCTGTACCGCCGCTTCAACAGATACGGCAAACACAGATAGACTCAATGCCAGCCGTCACATACGTGTCCTTTTTTCTTGCACTGATGTGGAATTAATCGTGTGTCAAAAGCTGCATTTGTTCATTAAACTGTAAAAACATCATCATTACAAAGACTGGCCTCAAATGCTGGAGTTACATTAAAAAGGTTTATTTAAAAAAGTCGTAATTTCTGAACAAAAAAAACTTATTCACACCCACAAAGTTAGTTCAGCGATTTCATGCATGCGTAGAGTTGCATGCTTGCGGTTCAGAGGAGTTAATGAGAGTCTTTGAGACTCGGCGTGATCTTCTGGTCTGGCATCAGTGAGACAATGAACTAGGACTAGGGAATCCAGTGAACTGACCCTCCGTCATGACCGGAAGCTCCGACTCCATCTGACGGGAACACACAAAACACACTCTAAAACAGCCATTGTAATGGTGTTCACAAAGACAAGCATCACTATTACTACTGATTATAATTCAGTTCTGGATTTTACAGCATTTGAGCACCAATGATTCCTTAAAGGAGAGGTGTGATGTTTTAAATAGTAAGAGTTACTAGATATGTACGTGATTCAGCAGTGCATGTTTCAGCTGACATGAATGTGCATTAAAAAAAATAAACAAGGTCAGTTCAAACTATAATGTTCTCTATGCAAGTCCCTTTCTAAAATAGTTTAATCTCAGTGGAATATAATATTACATACATTAATAGGTCATATTGGTCACAGATACACTACTTGTCATCAGTAAGATTTTTTTTAGTAAATTTCTTTTAGTCAGCAGAGCAACTTTTTTTTTAAATCAAAAATGACAGTTAAGACATTTATAATGTTACAGATTTCTATTTCAACATTGCTAATAATCAGAAATGTTTTTTGAGCAGTAAATCAGTATATTAGAATGATTTCTGAAGGATCATGTGACACTGAAGACTGGAGTAATGATGCTGGAAATTCAGCTTTGATCACAGTAAATTACATTTTAACAAATTATTATCAATAATTTTTCACTATTTTTACTGCTTTTGATCAAATCTTACCGACCCCTAATGTTCGAGCAGTGGTGTATGATCAGTACCTACTGCACCTGTCGCTGGTTTCTATTCTTTAAACCGCTATCTCTGGGTCTCTTATACCTGTGTGTCTCTCTCTCTGTCCTTTGGGACCCGGTGTCTCTTTTTCTTTGGTCCACCTGCTGACTGATGTGGAAACGTTGGAGAAGAGCTGTCTTCATCAGCACCAACAGCTGCATCTAAACCAGCCTTCCCCTCATCCTGTTTGAACACATGAAGTGTTTAATGTGCCATCGGCCACTGATACAGACTCAATGTTAGAGTTTCATCAGAATAGGGTGTGAACAGCCTTATGTTAAACAGAGTTTTAATGAAGCATGAGTTTCTGTGAATCATCAGGATGTTTTTCACCTCCAGTGTGATGGTGAGCTGTGCCGTCCTGTAATCATCTCCATACGAGTCCAGAGTCTTCATCAGAAACCTGACACACACACACACGCACACACACACGTTTAGCTCGCTGTATCAGATGGACCAAATGAGAGGTTCACTGTATACTTTCTAGAATTAGTTGGGATAGATTTTTTTGTTAAATTGACATGTACTTTAAATATTAAATAAATAAAACATTGGGCTGAATTTATATTGGACTCAAGGACATTTTTATTACTGAATGCATTCTAATTCTTGGCACTTCATTTTTTATTTTGGGAATTTTTTAGTTGTAAAGTAAATGTTTGAATAAAACTTCTCAAATGTAATGGTGTAAATAACTGTGATTTATTGGTAAGTTAACCAAAGGATTAATCAACTGAAGTGTTTTGAAAGTATTTTGGGTGCCGAGTCATATTGCTATACACCATACTACTACACAATTTGCACTTTTGGGAGATAACTCTATACATTTGAGTAAAATCACAGGCTTGGATTATCCCGTGCGAATGCGCCACACGAAATTCAGATGTGGAGGGGTAATTTCTAAATCACACAAGGTCCCCAGATAATACTAATCCCATGTGAATAGGTCTTAAGATTTAATGGGTGGCATTAAAATAAGTGTTTGTTACTTTTATCAAAAAAAGAAATGAAAATTTCACTCAAAAATAAAAATGTGCCAACAATTTCCTCATTAGTTTGTTTCTTTATCAGATTTGGGGAAATGTAGTATTCAATCACTGTCTCACCAACAGATCCTCTGCAGTGAATGGGTGCCGTCAGAATGAAGAGTCCAAACAGCTGATAAAAACATCACAATAATCCACACTAGACAAAAGCTGCATGTTTGTAAGAAACAAATCCATCAAGACATTTTAACTTCAAACTTCTGACTAAAATAGTAGTTTAGTTTATAATTGATATTAACACTTCCTCCAGTGAAAAAAAGACATCTGATCTGAATCAGGAAAGAAACATGCACAGATCAAACACTGTTTACAAGCCAAAAGAGTTTTAAACACAAACCAAATTTTGCTAGGCTTGTGTTTTGGCCAGAAACAACGGTTTGACATTAAAAAACATCTTAATGATGAATTTGTTTCCTTACAAACACGCATCTTTTGGCTTCACAAGATGTGAACTGATGGACTGGAGTGGTGTGGATTATTGTGATGTTTTAATCAGAGGGTGAGGACATTTTAGTACATTTTAATTTTTTAGGTGAGCTATTCCTTAAATCGATAAAAAAATTAATCATCAGCAGCGGTCATAGTTATGACTCTTATTCAGTTTATGCTTTTAGTAATATGCACACACCTTCTTTCCTTCCTCAGTCTGCGTGTCAGTCGTTGCACCTGGTGAAGGCGTCCCAAAATCTTCTCATTTACCTGAGAACGGATTCATATTACATTTGATCATGAAACTTCCACCTTCACAAAAGTCTAGCATCATTTGCTCATCTTCATGTCGTGCTAAAACTGTGAGACCTTATTTTTTAAATGGTACACAAAAGGTGAATCTGTGTAGAATATCCTGACCACTCTTTTTCCATTTTAAATTCAAAAACTGAACTGTCGTGTTTCATGGAAGAAAAAACGTTATACAGTTTTAGAACATAAGTGGGCAAACCATTCCACTACACTAGTTTAGTGTAAATCTGTTCACCTGTTCAATCTCTTTGCACCTCTTGCTGAGAGCTTGATACTTCCTCTTGTCCAGCTCTCTCCTCTCATCTTCCCCGTCCTGTGCGGGGCCGGACGGGGCCCCGTCGTTATCCAGGAGCTCACTGCCGCTGGGGCCCAGCTCCACCCCACCGGTCTCCAGCTCCGCTTCCAGAATGTGACCCCCGAACAGCGGAGGCAAAGCAAGACCTGAGAAATCCTCCATCATCTGAAGAACATCAACAGACAGAATGATGCTCTGACTCACATCAACCAGACGTGCTGTTCATCAGATGGAAAGTGCATTCAGTAGCGCAAACAATATTAGTTTGTAACGTTAATAATAACAGCATATGTGAAAAATCTTAATGATTAAGCACAACCTAAGCATGCTTTCTATCAACTCACAAGAAGCGTTTCTGTTCTACAGTAACAATATGCTTGAGAATATTGTAATATGATTTCCATGCTTAGAAACTAATGATTTGAACTAATACTCACCTTTTGTTAGTAATATTGTAAAGAGCCATTCATAATTCAAATCCTGAGTTTATTACAAATCCTGCACTTATGTTTTGTACTCCTCATCAGTTCCGTCTATACATAATTGAATCGACGCATATAACAAAAGCAAGTATTAACCTATTTCATATAATAAAACAAAACTAAACATCTACATTTTCATCTACACTACAGCGCTCGAAACAACGCGACGCGTTTTAAATACGTCATTGACCGTTCAGCCAATCCACAGCGAATGCGTCACTAACATTCGAACTACAATTCCCATGACGCCTGAGACAGGACTACAGAAGCAAACATGGCGGCCTGTAAGTATATTTTTGCTGCTTGAAAGATGTTGTTTTTTATTTTAGTTCGACTCGATCGTATGTACAAAAACAGAATCAACAGGGAATTCATGAGCGCTATTATAATATATGTGTGTACTAAAAGTAATGAGTGTGTAATGTGCGAATACGAAAATGACCTTGGTCTCACACTAGCTGTCGTTTGCTTTGCTTTAAACATAAATGCATGATTTATATTAATGTGACACAGAACGCTTGACAAAATATGCCAAAATGTACCATGCTAATACCATGTTTTATTTTCCACGTGTACCATGGTATTATAAGACGTGATGGCGCTACTGTATATGTATTACTGTTTACTGTCAAGTACCACGGTATCATACCATTATTGTGGCATGATAGGCAAGTTATGCAGTCTGTAATCGAACTTTTTGTTTCTGTAGTTGGCAGGTTTTTGAAGAACGCTTGGAATAAAGAGCCTGTGATCACAGTTTCCTGTGGAATCGGACTGCTGGGTGAGATTATTACTGTACACCATCACATTCTGGATCTTTATCTTCCTACTTTATGAATCTAACATACATATAACATTGTGTTTCCAGCTTGCATTTTGCCGGCTTTGAGCCCTTTAACAAAGTACACAGGAATGATGAACCGAGCTATTCCATACAATTATCCAGGTATATTTTTGCTATGTGTGAATCCTTGACATCAAGATTTTCTTTGAGATAATATTACGGTTTTTATTAATATTCTGAAAAGTCTTAAAGTTCTAGTAATTTTTGTCCTTTTTAGTAGTTTGTGTATTTATTTGTGTTGAAAAGCTTAGTGCATTTAATCTCAATGTGAATCTATAAGTAGCTTGTTAAAGTGATTTAAATACGTTTATCTCTTCTCTCTTCAGTCCCAGTTCGAGATGATGGAAACATGCCAGATGTTCCAGCGCATCCTTCTGATCCACAGGGAAAAAACCTGGAATGGCTGAAAAATCTGTGAAAAGTCCTTCAGAATCCTGTACAGTCTCAATAAAAGCTCTTTATTTAATTATTCTCTCTTTTTTTGCTTGATATTTTAGGTTATTTTAGTCTTTACATATGTGACCACAAAACCAGTCTTAAGTCGCTGGGGTTTATTTGTAGCAGTAGCCAAAAATACATTGTATGGGTCAAAATTATCGATTTTTCTTTTATGGCAAAAATCATTAGGAAATTAAGTAAAGATCATGTTACATAAAGATATTTTGCAAAATTCCTACTGTAAATGTATGAAAACCTAATTTTTGATTAGTAATATACATTGTTAAGAACATTATTTGAAGAACTTTAAAGACAATTTTCTCAACATTTAGATTTTTTTGCACCCTCAGATTACTGATTTTTAAATAGTTCTCGGCCAAATATTGTCCTATCCTAACAAACCATACATCAACGGAAAGCTTATTTATTCAGCTTTCAAATGATGTATAAATCTCAATTTTGAAAAAATGACCCTTATGACTGGTTTTGTGATCCAGGGTCACATATTAGATTTGCCATTACTAATAAACACCAGTCATATCTGGTATTGTGCTACAGTTTAGTAATACATAATAATATGCCTTTTTGGCATCATTGTTTGTGTATAAAGACTGACACAAGCCAAAACCACAGAGATTAACTTTGTTTATTGAAGTTCATAAAAAAAAGAAAGGAAGAAAGGCTATACAGTTATCATGACGTTAAAACATTCAGGAGTCCAAAATGTATGACTGATCCACAGCGTATCAGAACACAATGCTTTTGTATTTAGGGAAAGTAGTCCTGTGTCTGTCAAGTGGCTTCATGCTGCATATAAGTGTTTAATAATTAAAACAGTGCAGCAAAGCAGCCAGACTGACATGTACAGTAAAGTCCTGCTTTAAATGTTCAGTGTTCTGGTATATTTAATAGAAGTACAATGTGAGCAGGGATCAAAACCACTCGAGCGAGATTACATCAGTTCGGAAATTAAACTCACAGACTAATACAGACTAACGTGCAGTGGCATCCGAAAGTCTGAGACCATGTCAATCTGAGATCCTTTCATTTCAATTTGGATACACAGTCTAGGGTTTCAATTAATATAATACAAATAAATGAACATGCATTTCCAGATCATTAATCATGAGTAAACAAGTGTGTTTGATCATGTGACTCAGAGGTTCTTGCATCCATTGATCCTCAAGATGCTCAGATGATGAATATGATCATCAGGTTTTAATGCAGAGACACATCAAATATCAAATTCATGTTCATTTTATTACTATACTTATGATGAAACAATATGAAAAAAAATGCATTGGATGTTCTCAGACTTTTGGACCTCACTGTATTACAGTATATTTACATATATAAGGTTGTAAATGAACCTTTTTGCATTATTCAATTTAAGATATTTATAATAGAAAAAGTTAATGAAGGCATCAGAACGAACTGACCCTGGAGTGGAGAAATAATTCAAACAAGAACAAAGGTCTCACCATTAATAATTAGTTATATTGGATTCAGTGTAAAATCTTACAATGCTAAGCAATTTTTAAGACAATTCAGAAACAATTTACTTCAAACACAAACTCAAAAGTAAATGTATCATATTCTTTAGGTTAATTTCAAACCAGTGGACATAAACATCTCCTTTAACTAAGTCTTCTGCCCCAAAATAATGGCAAAATAGGGTAAGGAAGACAGTTTTTCATCTTATTTCTCATCTATAGCTACAGCACTTCACCAGTCACATCCTCCAGCACATCATCACTTTCCAGAGCCTTCTGTCACATCTTCAGATCTCCTCTTCGCAGTCTCACTCTTAGCCTTCAAATCCCTCACCCAGAATCTGCTGCAACTCATGACTACAAGCTTTAGTTCTAGAGGTTTGGGGTTCAGCAAAATACATAAGACAGATGGAAGGGGGGACAAGAGACCAGAGAGCTGAGAGCCTCTTCACATCACACTTTCACAAACTCTTTTCCAAGATCCTTTCCAAATCTTTCTATATATATATATAATCACACTCCATTTTCCTGCTTTTGACTCCAACAAACAGTTCACCTGCTTCTCCCAGAATGCTCTAGAATACCTTGTCTTTATTCAGCATTAAAAAATAAAAGTTTTCAGAAAACGAAAAATCTTATTTTGGGTGGGAAGTACTCAAAGGAACAATTCACCCAAAAATTATGGCAGCAGAAAAAATTATAGCATATGTGGAATGATATGAGAGTCAGTAAATAACCATAGAATTTATATTTGGATGATTCTTCCATATTCTTTTCCATGTGCACTCATCCGAAATACATAAACACCTCTTGAAATATTTCATTTTTCTGATAATGTAATATATAGAGAATACACATTTGATCTGCTAAAGCCTAAATGATCTAAATGCATTTAACTGCACTTAATTCTCTCATATTGGTTACTGTCGGCAAAAGTGTAAAATCCGCCTCTCAAAGGTTCAGTTATTCAGTAAGACAGTGGCAGTAAACATTAGTGGCCCTGTTACATCAGCATCTCTGGCTGTCAATCAAAGGCTCTACTGTATTAGTGGGGCGGAGCGATCATTGGTCACCGTCTTCCTGAGTCGAATATGGGCGAACGGGTTGATCCTGTGAAAAGGAGAAGTTTAAATGAACTATCCCATAAGACATGGAGAATGCTAACATGCTATTCTGAATACTAGCCTTACCTGGTGGGTGATGGAGGCGGGGGGGTGAAATCAGTCGACATCTGAAGAACATGAAAACACGCCAGTGTCAGCAGAATGTAAGCCAATATATTCTAAATACTAGCATGATTTAGACAAAAAGAGAAATAAGTGAACGCATACAAAAAAAAAAAAAAAAAAAAAATATATATATATATATATATATATATCACTGTCTCATCAGTGGATCCTGTGCAGTGAATGGGTGCTGTCAGAATGAGAGTCCAAACAGCTGATAAAAACATCACAATAATCCACAAATAATCCACACCACTCCAGTCCATCAGTTCGCATCTTGAGAAGACAAAAGCTGAAACAAACCCGTCATTAAGACGTTTTAACTTCAAAGTGTTGCTAAAATAGAAGTTTATAATCCATAATAACACTTCCTCCACTGAAAAAGTGGTCTGGTCTGAATCAGGAGAGAAATCTGCACAGATCAAAACAGCTCTGAAAAAATATGAGGCTGGATTTTGATGTGAGAGACAACAGGAGATGGACTTTTTCACTGGAGGATTTTAGTTTAAAACATCATGATGGATTTGTTTCTTTTGTCTTCTCAAGATGTTAACTGATGGACTGGGGTGGTGTGGATTACTTGTGGATTATTGTGATGTTTTTATCAGCTGTTTGGACTCTCATTCTGACGGCACCCATTCACTGCAAAGGATCCATTGGTGAGACAGTGATGGAATGACACATTTCTCCAAATCTGTTCCCACAGGACATTTTCAGCAATTTTTCATTTTATTCAAATAGTAATAAAGTCACAGGTGGTGGTTTCTCTTACCCTGTCTTTCAGACGCAGTCTCGGGCTCATCCTGCTGGTCTCGGGGTTCATCATACTGTAGGGTCGTGGTCTGAAGGTGCTGATGCGCTGGGATATGACGCTCCTCTCGTCCTCGGAGTCAGGACTGACCTGCGGCATCTGACCCGACGGGGGAAGCCTGTCCAACTGACCCATACTGGTGCTGTTCACCTTAGACAAAGCAGGAGGACTGGAGCCATGATGAGAGACAGAGAAAAAGAAGGCAATTATGGGAATGCAAGCCCTTTAGAAGCAGCAGCAAGATATTATGTCATTAGAATAAGGCTTTGTTTTTCCTACAGACCTGAGATCTTGTCCAGGAGTGCTGGGGAATGGCTGTGTGTAGGAGAAGGGAAACCAGCCTTTTCTGTGAAGGACAGTTCAGAACATCAGCATAGCAATAAGATGAGAATCTGAATTTCTGAGACACCATAATCCTAAACAGCAGCTCTCATAAGTTTGTTGTAAAAGGCTTGCTCAGTGCTCATGCAAGACTGAAATGGAAAAACTGGAGAGAAAAAAAGAACTGCTGACAAAGAAAAGTCTGTTCACACCAAGTGAAATGAAATGCACTGAAGTCAAAAATATGTATTAATGCATAATAATTAATGCATGATAATACAGATTGCACTGTATTTTAGACACATGATCCCAAAGCTCACACTTCATTGGTTGGTGTTTTTTTTTCCTGTCAAACCTACTGTGTATATATATATATATATATATATATATATTTATATATATATATATATTATAAAAACAAAAACATGAAGATTAGAAATGTTGCTTTGGTAGAAAACGTGTGTATATATATATATATATATTTCTATTATGTTTTTTTAATTTAAATTTCAGTCATTTAACCATTGTGCCAAAGAAACATTTCTAATTTTCATTTAACATACAAAAATGACTGAAATTAAGGCTAAAATAAAAATGTATCAAAATGTAATAAAAAAAAAAAACTAATAAAAACAACAGTAACACAACAAAATCACAAAAAAAAACAAATTTCTATAAATTTATACATTTATAAAATAAAATAAAATGCAATTATTCTTTAAAAAAACTGAAATTAGAAGAAAATTAGAAATGTTGCTTTGGCAACTAAGTAAGTTTAATTATTAAATTACAAAAACTAAAATACAAATGAATAAAAACATACATTAAAAAAAACGAATAAGAAGACAAAAACAACAAAAATGGGACAAAAATGAGACAAATTAAAAGAAAACTGAAAATATAAAAAACAATTTAAAAATAATACTAAACAGTATATTAGTATATTCATAATACTAAATAAACACTGATCCTCAGACAAAGTTTTGGCCCTGGAGTGAGTAGATCCATATGAATTCATTGTTTTGAAGGTTCTTACTCTTGGTGTGAACAGGCTTTAAAGTTGCTTTGACCAAAAGGGAAAATCTTGGTTTATGCCAAACCACTGTAAAACAACCATATAAGCCTTGTTCTAAGAACAGGCCCCCCAAATTGTGGATTTAACTATGCACCACAAATCAGTACAAAAATGATGCATAGCTAATGTTTAATTGACCCTAACTGAATGACTGATGGTCAGTTACCGTCCCGTCCGCTCATTCTGGCCGTAATGCCAGCCGTCTCTGGGTTCACTGATCAGCAGGGAAAGAGTGTCACCGGGCAGGAAGGACAACAGACAAGAGCCTCCTCCTCCACCACCTCCTCCTCCTCCTCCACGGTCTCCTGCCTTCTCTCCCTCACAGGAGTCTGGGGAGTGAGGAAACAGAGCCTCCACACGGGACGGAGCAGAGAGAGGAAACACACGGGGCAGAGTCGCACCTGAACCATCACACCGATAGCATATAATTAATAGACAGAAAGAAAAAGAGCTCAGAAAAGACACAAAAATAAAAACAGAACAATCTTCTTTTGGTGTTGTCAGTTCATAGTGTGTGTATATATATATATATATATATATATATATATACAGTGGGTACGGAAAGTATTCAGACCCCCTTAAATTTTTCACTCTTTGTTATATTGCAGCCATTTGATAAAATCATTTAAGTTCATTTTTTTTCCTCATTAATGTACACACAGCACCCCATATTGACAGAAAAACCCAGAAGTTGAGATTGAGATTTTTGCAGATTTATTAAAAAAGAAAAACTGAAATATCACATGGTCCTAAGTATTCAGACCCTTTGCTGTGACACTCATATATTTAACTCAGAGCAAGACACATGAAAGCCCGCATGGGGTTTGCTAAAAAACACCTGAAGGACTCCAAGATGGTGAGAAATAAGATTCTCTGGTCTGATGAGACCAAGATAGAACTTTTTGGCCTTAATTCTAAGCGGTATGTGTGGAGAAAACCAGGCACTGCTCATCACCTGTCCAATACAGTCCCAACAGTGAAGCATGGTGGTGGCAGCATCATGCTGTGGGGGTGTTTTTCAGCTGCAGGGACAGAACGACTGGTTGCAATCGAAGGAAAGATGAATGCGGCCAAGTACAGGGATATCCTGGACGAAAACCTTCTCCAGAGTGCTCAGGACCTCAGACTGGGCCGAAGGTTTACCTTCCAACAAGACAATGACCCTAAGCACACAGCTAAAATAACGAAGGAGTGGCTTCACAACAACTCCGTGACTGTTCTTGAATGGCCCAGCCAGAGCCCTGACTTGCACCCAATTGAGCATCTCTGGAGAGACCTAAAAAGGGCTGTCCACCAACGTTTACCATCCAACCTGACAGAACTGGAGAGGATCTGCAAGGAGGAATGGCAGAGGATCCCCAAATCCAGGTGTGAAAAACTTGTTGCATCTTTCCCAAAAAGACTCATGGCTGTATTAGATCAAAAGGTGCTTCTACTAAATACTGAGCAAAGGGTCTGAATACTTAGGACCATGTGATATTTCAGTTTTTCTTTTTTAATAAATCTGCAAAAATGTCAACAATTCTGTGTTTTTCTGTCAATATGGGGTGCTGTGTGTGCATTAATGAGGAAAAAAATGAAATTAAATGATTTTAGCAAATGGCTGCAATATAACAAAGAGTGAAAAATTTAAGGGGGTCTGAATACTTTCCGTACCCACTGTATATATATATATATATTTTTTTTTTTAAATTTAATCAAAAATGGTGAAAACAAGCACACACCCATGAATCCCTCACGAGTGTCGCTGGACTGTCTCCTCGGCAGCGGCAGTGTGGAGGTGGAGTAGAGATCTGGACCCTTCAGCACATTGACAGCAGCGGGAGAGCTGGACAGCGGGATGGGTGTGAGTGCACGGAACAGAGGGGCGCTGTGGGGCAGCGGAGGGCTGTGGGGGGCCGTTAGGGGCGGAGTCAGGCCCTGCAGGGAGCTGTGGGAGGAGGTGGAGGTGTGGCTAATGGAGGGAGGAGACTGTAACCCAGACACACCCAATGTTGGCTGGGAGTGTGCGTGTCCATTACTGGAGGGGTTCTGGTGAGACTGAAGACCTGGGACAGACTGTGAGAGGCTTTCAGACTGAGATGAGCGCTGCTGCTGCTGCTGCTGAGAACGACTGCTGCTGTCACCATTCAACAGAGGCGGGACTTCCTGTACAGACAGTCTCTGAGAGAGGAAATCAAGCATCATTAGTTCTATATCTTGATTAATTACATGGGAATTCAGTGGAAACCAAGACTGATATTATAAGATATCCCTCTTCTGCAGAAAGATTTTTTGGCCTTCATTATTTGGTAAGAATGGAAAATGTATTATAACAAAATTAAAGAAGTTTCTTTCCAACAAAATACTATACAGGACTTATCCAGTTAAGCATTTAAAGTGAATTATGTATGGACTGGAAAAAGAAACAAGTTCCTATTTGTTTTATCAAATTTTATTATATATACTTACTCAAGATTATTTTGGAAGGATTTAGAAACCTATATTGAGTTTATAATGCAAATGTATGTATTTGGTGTGCTTTTGTATTTTTAGAATGATGTTTTGAAAATTAAAGAACAATACATTATACCATTATTTATTTTATTAGGAAATTATCATATAAAAAGTTTTTCATATTTTATAAATAAGATTAAAAAAATCATTTTGGAACAAACAAAACAAAACTTCACTGAAAGCATGTAAGAAATCTCATAAAATAACTGAAATGTATATAACCTGTATAATATAATATAATATAATATAATATAATATAATATAATATAATATAATATAATATAATATAATATAATATAATATAATATAATATATATTATACTATATTATATTATATTATTATAATATTATTAAATTATTCAGGGGTGCACATATGTTTTTTAGCCTGGTTTTCATAAGAGGTTTGGTTTGGTCCTCACATTGCACAGTGTGAAAATAAAATAAACAAAATGAAGTGTGGTAATACAATTATATTTTAACATAAAAAGAGAGCATTAAATAAAAATACAATTATTAGTAAACTTAAAAATAAAATGATAATATTTACTTTTTTATATGAATTTTCATTATATTAAAACCTAAAATTGGTTTTAAAATAAGGTTGCCAGCAAGAATTTTATTATATTTATATTATATTATATTATATTATATTATATTATATTATATTATATTATATTATATTATATTATATTATATTATTAATGTCATTAATAAAAAAATACTAAGTCAACAATTCTATTTAAAATTATGTTTTGTTAATTTAGATAAATAATTTAATAAGCAATGACAGACAAAGCAGAATCCCTGTAAAAGAGATTCATCTGACAGGTAAATTCATTAGGTTACTTATATACAAGCATATCAATATTTGCATATTTAACTGCCAATATTTTAATCAAAGATATGCCTTAATAGTAACACAGATTAAATAAACTGAAATGAAATAATTTCACTATAGGTTTTAATGAATAGCGAAGATTTATGAAATGTACATCTAACTCATGAAATTACTGAAAAATTGCCCAATGATTTACAGTAAGTACTAAATTTTAAAATAATAACACTAGTAACAACATGCCACTAGTCCTTCTGTGTCTATTTTTAGCTTTTCACTTCAAAATAAAAACAGTATTTTTTTACTCCACAGTCACAAATCCATCAACAAATACACACAAAACACTTTTGTATTCAACTTTGAGCATAGCCATTCATTAAATGCCCTTATTATTTCACTTAAAAATCAATATGAAAAGAGGGAAATTATATTTTACATAAAGAACATGAATCCTATTTTTTTTTTTTTTTTTGCATTGTGATAATCTAATAATGTAATTATGTATGTGATAAACCAGAGCTGCTCACTTGTTCTCCAGGTTGAGTGATTCCCAGTTTAGCGTTGCGCAGGACCTCTGCTAGTCCTGCTCCTCCAGAGCTCTGGGGAGCGGTGTGGCGCAACAGGTTCAGCGCTCGCTCTGGGAGTTTGGTTGGCTGGGCACATGACTGTTGCCACGATGACAGCTTCTGAGACAACAGCTCTCTCACCTACCAAACAAAATCACTTCTTTAGACTGTTGAATGATATATACACAGGTTTCAGACCATCTTTATCTTATCAAACATTCATACTTGAAATGAAATACTTCTGTCTAAAACACATTTGCTGCCAGAACCACACCAGAACCATCCAATAGAGTCTTTGAACTCTTGGATAGTGATATATTGTAAGTGCAATGCTGTACCAGGTGCGCTACCAAGCAAGTTTACTACATTAGAATAGCCACACATTTAGAGCTGGTTATGTGTTGTAAACATAAAAATGCCTTAATTTATAAGTCATACAGTCTGGTGGCAGTGTTTTGAGCTCATACCATAGTATAGTGCAAGGAACTGCATGATAATAAGTCTTTATTAAACTGCCCCATAATAAAAATGTGAATAATAAGGAATAAAACTTGTTGGTGTTTTACTGCCTCTAGTGTTCATCTCAGCTGCAACTGCAGTGAATTGAACATCCATGTAAGTAGAAGTACATTCGTCCAGTGACCCTGTTGTGTCTGCTAGTCCTTTATAGCATGAGTTAGCTTGTTGAAGCTCTGTAGTGTCACCTTGCAGTGGTAGTTGATGAGGATCTTGGTGACTGAACACTGACGGTCCACCAGAAAGCAATAGCGCCGCCTTTCTTCTGTCAGAGCGGAGCGGTAACCGACTGCAACCAGAGAGTCCAACTCCCCCTGCCGACGACTCATCAGCTCCACATACTGTTACAGGGAGAGAATTTAAATTAATTCAGCTTTAAATAGAATATTGAACATGTACAGTAAGAAAGCCATGTGTCATTTTTGTCAGCCAAACCCTTTAGGCGTAAAATATTTTTTTACATTTGCATGATCATGGTTCTCTAAAGTCAGTCACATGACATGCAACTAAACAGATAAAGTACAATATCTTTATTTTATTTAGAAAGTATTTTATTTTGACTTTGCAGCTGGACTTTAAAGTGGACTCACACCCCTTTTTTTCCTGTCTCAGTCTACATTATATTCACACTAGTGTTTTAAGAACCTAATCAAATAAAATAATAACAATAATAAACAACAATACATTTTAATACAATTAATAAAACAATTATTTTTAATACAAATAATAATTATTATTATTTATGTTTTAACTAATTATAAAAACATAATATTATAATTATATAATAATTTAATAAAAATTAAATATCTAACTAAAAAAAAGATAATAATGATATTAATATTAATCATGATTAATATTTACATTACAAGTTAGAATATTCATATTGATGTCTAAAATTGTCACTTCTAAATGTTCAGATGCACATACCTTTCACAATTTAAATCACTTTTTTTTCGACAAAACACTACTGAAATGCTGTAAACATTTCTCTTTACAAAAATGCTGGAAATTATGCAAACATGTAAATAAGGCAAATCTAGTGCACACTGCATTCCCAAATGCATTAAACTCATAGTATATGCATTTATTAACTGAACTCCCGTTTGGGAAAACCTGCCTTATTTGGTGTGCTTTTTATTTTTAGAATGACCTTTTTTTTTTTTTAAGTAAAGAACAATACATTATACCATTATTTATTTAATGAGGAAAATATCATAAAATAATTGTCCACTTCAAAAACAAAGATACTCACCCCCTTGTCATCCAAGATGTTCCTGTCTGTCTTTCTTCAGTTGTAAAGAATTTATGTTTTTTGAGGAAAAGATTTCAGGATTTTTTCTCCATATAAAGGACTGATATAGTGCCCCGATTTTGAACTTCCAAAATGCAGTTTAAATGCAGCTTCAAACGATCCCAAATGCGGTTTTAAACAATCTCAGCCGAGGAAGAAGGGTCTTATCTAGTGTAACGATTGGTTATTTTCTATAAACATTGAACTCTGTGTATTCTGGATCAAGACAGTTAGGGTATGTCGAAAAACTCTGACCGTATTTTCTCCCTCATCGCTGCAGAAGTATCGACCCAGTCTTTGCAAAGTGAACATGCAAAGAAGATCAAACACCCTTAACAAAAAAGGTAAAACAGTGATATAGGACCATTTTGAAGTTGAGGGAGAACATGAGATGGGAGTTTTTCGACATACACTAACTGACATGAACTGGAACAAAAACAGTTTAGGCAGAGTAAGACAAGACGAGTATTTGACATTAAAAAGTATATATATTGTATTATTTTTATGAAAATAACCGTTCGTTTCGATGGGTAAGACCCTTCTTCCGTGGTTGGGATCGTTTACAACCGCATTTGGGATCATTTGAAGCTGCATTTAAACTTCATTTTGGAAGTTCAAACTCGGGGCACCATATCAGTCCATTATATGGAGAAAAATGCTGAAATGTTTCCCTCAAAAAACATAATTTCTTTACGACTGAAGAAAGAAAGACATGAACATCTTGGATGACAATGGGGTGACTACATTATATGTGAATCTTTGTTTTGGAAGTGGACTTCTCCTTTAACTAATGAACTCCCATCTGGGAAACCGTGTCTTAAAGGGCAAACTCACCCAAACATAAGCATAATGTTGTTCCAAATGTTCCTTTAACTTTTCCCTTTTCATTGAACACCTCTGTCATTTTCTCCTGTATTTTTCTTTCTTAACGTCTTTCAGCCTGGGGTCCTGTTTTACTTCATCTTTTCCCCTCTCTCACTCCAATGTTTTTTCTATACCTCAGTGTTACTGTTTTCTGGTCCCAAATCCAAGCTGTTCCGGATATCTGCTTAATCCCAAAGTAAATGACTTGTTCTTTGTCTTTCTGACCCGAAAACACGTTTAAAGTAATGCTCGTGATAGCACAGCCCAGGCCTATACAAACAGAGATAGACTCGCTCCTGAACAAACACGTGCTGGAGACACACATGCTCACATAAACAAACACTTGTTCACACATGGAGGAAAAGACTTCCACTCACAAATCAGCTTTAATATGTAGGACACAGGGCCGCACAGACGGCCTTTGCTCCGCTCAATCGGCCTTTATGAGTCATTGTATACAAACTACAAATGACTGGCAGTACATGACATTCTACACTAAGTCTTCAGTAATGAACACAGCAGTCAAAGAACTGGCAAGCAGCACAATTACTCAGTTCTTTAGCAGACGCTTTAATCCAGAGCGACTTACTGTTTATTTACTGCCGCGCCAATTGGTCTGAAGTGAACGTGATTTCGCTTTGAAGGCAATTGTGACCGGGCCGAAGTGGGATCAAATTAACTCTAAAAAGAACTTTAAAGTTACTGAGTCACATTACAAAATTTTATTATTATTTAAATGTTTGGGGCCAAATCAAATGTCAGGAAAGCCATTTTTCTGTCATGTGACAAGAAAACCATAAACAGGAACTGATATTATAAACAGGACTGCTGTCCACCCTCACGACTCTAGCAAATACTGGATATTTCCACCTTTTAATCACATGGAAAGTTAAGTCAGATTGTTGACCGTTGAATTGTATAAAAACATCATCATATTCATTATTCAAAAATTCAAAATTAATTTAAAACAAAACAAAACATTTTAATTGTGTATGCTCGTATTCAAGGTGTAAAGAAAAGATATTACTTTTCATTAAATCAAGTCATCCAATTAAAACTTTTGTTGAAAATGGTATGAAAAAATGGTAAAAACATGAATTTTCATCTTTTAAATATGAGTTTTAACCCTCTAAAGTCTGACATATGAAATAATAGAGTTTTTGTTCAAAAATGAAGTAATTTATTGATCTTTTTTACAAAAAATGAAAGCTGCAATTAGCATTGAAAGGGCCCTTGCACCCGGCCTCACCACCACACGGTGGCTTTAGGAAAACAACGAACGGTGAGCAATATGCATTTAAAGTGGTAAGTATAGAAGGATTTTATATGATCCATATAACGTCGTATGAGCCAAACTTCCTGCTACCAGGTGGTGGCACTACGACTGAACATTGGCATGAAGATGTCTTCAGGTCAGCACTTTTATCAGACTTATGAAGTTTGCTGCAGACTGAACATGGTATGTTGAGTGAATTAGTGCAAAGCATGACATATACTGTCACCAACAGGTGGCGCTTTGATTATAACTGAATATTGACCTTTACATGTCTTCAGGCCAGATTGGACATTGCATGCCTGGATTATAACAACTTCCTTTTTCATGCGAAACTTCAAAGTATGTCAGGCCGCCGGACATGCCCTTCAATGAAAACTCAAGATCTTTGCAATTTAAAGGAGAAGTTCACTTCCAGAACAAAGAGAACAAAATTGAGATAATGTACTCACACCCTTGTCATTCAAGATGTTCATGTCTTTCTTTCTGCAGTCGTAAAGAAATTATGTTTTCTGAGGAAAACATTTCTGCGTTTTTCTCCATATAATGGACTGATATGGTGCCCCGATTTTGAACTTCCAAAATGCAGTTTAAATGCGGCTTCAAATGATCCCAAATGTGGTTGTAAACGATCCCAGCTGAGGAAGAAGGGTCTTATCTAGTGAAATGGTCGGTTATTTTCATTAAAAAAATACAGTTTACATACTTTTTAATGTCAGATGCTCGTCTTGTCTTACTCTGCCTGGACTATTTTTTTTCCGGTTCATGACAATTAGTGTATGTCGAAAAACTCCCATCTCATGTTCTCCCTCAACTTCAAAATGGTCCTATATCACTGTTTTACCTTTTTTGTTAAGGGTGTTTGATCTTCTTTGCATGTTCACTTTGCAAACACTGTGTCGGTACTTCTGCAGTGATGTAGGATGATTTTGAAATTATTTTTGAAGTTGAGAGAGAAAATACGATTGGACTTTTTCAACATCAGAATACACAGAGTTCAGGGAGAGCAAGACAAGATGAGCATTTGAGGTTAAAAAGTGTTTAAACTGTATTTTTTTTTAATGAAAATAACTGATCGTTTCACTAGGTAAGACCCTTCTTTCTCTGCTGGGATCGTTTACAACCGCATTTGTGATCGTTTGAAGCCGCATTTAAACTGCATTTTGGAAGTTCAAAATCGGGGCACCATATCAGTCCATTATATGGAGAAAAACGCAGAAATGTTTTCCTCAGAAAACATAATTTCTTTACGACTGCAGAGAGAAAGACATGAACATCTTGGATGAACATCTGTAAATTTTTGTTCTGGAAGTGAACTTTTCCTTTAATGTCACAGAGGGCTTTAGATTACACTGACCAAATTTGACGTTGATCTGTTTAAATTTCTAGGTGGAGTTTGTTTAAATACCACGCCTGAAAATGGCAAAAATGGCACAAAACTTGATTAGAAAATTCAAAATAACAGACTTCCTGTTGGGTTTCGGACTTCGTACAGGAGAAGTTTTCTGTAAGTATTGGTGTGTTACACGTGTCTACTGAATTTTGTACATGTATGTGAAACACAGCTTGAGGGACACTTCATTAAAATGTTATAGGTGGTGCTATGGAGCCATTTTGCCACACCCACTTCTGAAACCCATATCAGGTGTAAATTTGTACTACTTTTGACAAGTGTTCGTGCTGCCTTTAAATTTTAAGTTTAGTCAACATGAAATGTTATGTTGTACTACATGAAAATATGGATATTTGAGTTGAGTAAACTTAAAGGCAGCACGAACACTTTTTTTAAGTTGAAACAACTTGTTTTTTTTTGTTGTTTTTTTTTTAACAGTGCTGATGATCAAATTTGAGACTCACATTTAAACAAGATTTTCCTAAAAAAGGATGTATCCAGTCCGGTAAGTGTTTATCTGGAAATATTACTAACAATATCTTAGTTATTCTCACGTTTACTTGATAAAAAACTGTAAAGATTTGACAGCGAAAAGACACGTGAAGCGCCAGCTGAAGGTGGATGTTTGTACAATTACACTAAAACACGTTTTACTTGATAAAAACTATCAATCAGATGACAGAAAGCCTGTAGTATATTTTGTTTAGCAAAGTTTTGATCATGCTGATCATTTAGAGGCCTTATAAATTCATACCTGCATCTCTCTGTCTCCATACTTGTTAGGATGGCGACTAGCTTGACTCTTCCTCCGCAGCTTTTTCAGCTGTGATTGGCAGCGCTCAATGGATTCCACCTTTGACTTCCTCTCACTCTGGTACTTCTTCAGTGTTGCCTGGACAAAGGTTTTCCAACAGAATTTCACGTTTCTGGCTTCATTTCAATATTTATCTTTTCTGATTAATTTACTCAAAGAGTTTACAAGACCAACTCTGTGTTTACTTGTTTAAGCTTCCCAACTGAGTAAATTCAGTAGGTTGTTTATTTCTACTCACAGTCAGATATTTGATGTCTAACTCCAGTTTCTGCTCCAGTTGAGACAGCAGCTCTGAATGAAAGAGCTTCAGCTGCAGACAGACAGAAAACACACATTCAATCAAATACAGTTAGCATGGAAACAATTAATCACTGGAGCCCCAAAACATTTTACTAATTTAAAACAGTCATGCACAGCACATTGAGTACTGCGTTTCTTCATTTGATGTATATGACTAGCATTTCTTTTTGCACTCTGATATTTTGTCTCAGAACGTGATTTCTCTACATCACCTGCTAAAGAAATTATTACAAAAAACACTACACATTACAGTTTTTGTTTTACAATTTCTACGACCCATTTCTCAACGTTTCGGTCATTAATAATACCACACTAAAATTCTAAATCTAAAAAATGAAATTCATGCTGTTTGTGTCTTGCTTCCCTTGCCCTCATGTATTCCTGCTATTGGTTCCTTAGTTCTATGTGTCATGTTCTCATTGGTTGTTCTAGTTATGTGTCTGTTTGCTCATTGGTTGGTTTGTGTCATGTGACCTTCATTGTTTGGTATAAGTAGCCCTGTTGTAGCCATTGTCTGTTATCATGTATTGATGTTGTAACCCAGCTGTTGTCGAGTCGAGTTGGAAAAATTATAATTTATTTTGTTAACTGTATTTACTACTTGTATTAAAATGTGTTGTTGTTGTTAGTGATGGGCAGATGAAGCCTCGTGAAGCACTGAGGCTTTCTTCTGACTGTTTCGGGAAAAGATTTGAAGCTTCAAGAGTGTCAAAAACAGTGCTATCTGGTGGTTAGTAAAAAAACAAAGCAGTCATAATTCTGTAAAAGAAGCTCCGTCGGACGAAGCAGCCACCACACTTTCCATAGATCGACACATGTTACGTGCACAAATAAAAGCCTAACTTTGTGTGTGTTTGTATGTTGAATTTCTGTCTCTGATAAGTTAATTTACCCAAACTATGTCATTTAACCCTCTATTTTTGGGTTTTTAAATAAAATGAGCCACCCATTTAATGAATCAATGCTATCTTAGTAAAGAAGAAGTCAAATACTAACAAATAAAATTGCAAAGAAGTGGTCACATGACCCACAGGGGTCTATTTTGTTTCCTCTTTCAGGACATGTGCACATGTCACATGACTCCATATTTTGTCCAGAGAAAGATGCATTTTTCATCAATTTTCATTGATATAATTGCCAACAAAAAATCTGAATCACTTTCACTGGTTAGTAAAGAAGTATTTTCAAAAACTTTTTGTAATATATCATCAAATATATCATAAGAAATTACAATAAACTGCATGTTGCCTCAAGGCAACATTGTACCGTAATGGAATCACATATGGCCATACCAGGCATATAACATAGCATACGTGTATATGATATTTGTAAGAAAAAAATTTGAATTATCTAAATGTATTTGGATTTTTGCATGATATTGCAATGCATTTATAAGAATTGTAATTCATATACAATATCTGCACATATTCTGTTGAGGGGAAGTGCTTCCTCAGCTTTCACAAGCAGTGAGGAGTCATTAGTGAGGAAGGAGATTTTACATGCATGTGCTTGTGTGTGTGTATGTGCATGCTTGTAAGGATAAGTTATATATTAGCATAAGGTTATGATAATTTAATTTTTTTTACTTTGAAAAAACTCTAATTATAATGTTTTGATATAATAACAGATATGATAGTTTGGTTATACTTGTGATCCATGATGGTACAGTGTTGCCTGAAAGCAACATGTGGGTATAAAATCTTACTATTTGTTAAATATGAGATGTGCAAAACATCAAAAGTGTGATAAATCTGTTTGTTCAAATGTTTGATTAAAGAAATTGATGTTTTAAATAAATTTATTATTTTTTTTTCTGCATGAAAATATCAAATGTTTCATTTTGTCCATTGTGGTACAATGTTGCCTTGAGGCAACAAACTTTTAAAAAATAAATAAATAAAAAAATAATAAAAATGTTTATTGATATTGTTATAGTGTCCAATTTTAAGCAGGAAAAACATCACAAATATTTTTTTCCTCATTGATATCATATTGCGTACCGTAGAGGGTTAATGCCAGTACGAATCTCAATATTAGTAGAAGAATAATGTACACATATGAATTGCATATGGCAAATATGTAATTTTCCTTAAATAATTTATATTCTTCATATTACTTGTATAACTGAGTATTTATAATTGAATAAGTCTGAATGAAAATTTACTAGCAAAGTTTTATTTTTCATTATCATCATTTTCTTTAAACAACAGATACAGAACAATACAACAGACATTATACAGCCAGGGGAACAATGAGGGGAAAAAGAGAAAAGAAAAGAAAAGAAAAGAAAAGAAAAGAAAAGAAAAGAAAAGAAAAGAAAAGAAAAGAAAAGAAAAGAAAAATTACAATCATAGACATGCATGACTTTTACATTACTCAAAAATTTTTGAACACAAACAAAATATTTTCCAATTCTTTTTAAAACACTGTGAAACAGACTAATGATAAAAGCTTTGTTATTCACATTATCATAATTTAACTACCCAAAAACTACATTTTCAAAATGCGGATTAAAATTGAAGAGTACCTTTTTTTTTTTTTTTTTTTTTTTTTTAAATAAACAGAGGCATCATAACTTTTTAACATAACTACAATGCCAGAAGATGTGGGGTACAGTTTCCAAGTGCAAAGAGCAAAAAGAGTAACATCAATATCCTTCTTAAATTTAACTTGTAAAGTAGATCTGGGGAATCGAACCTGACATGCAAAGTGAAACGCGCACATGATTGGACAGAAAGTGAGGTTGTCGATCACGTGACTCTGGGAAACCAATACACGCCCCGATACAGGGCTTTACTAGAAATTGTGTCGCATACGCGATACGCACATCGAAGCTTCAGTGTCATATGTAACATCACTAGTTGTTGTTTATTCTTATTCTTTAATTTAATTAGGTTCCTAAAACAGTAGAGTGAATATAATGTAGATTGAGACACACAACAAATTGTTATTACTACTGTGCCAGCAAAAAGGTGGAAGAAAAAAAATCATCTAATTTGTTAGAGTGTACCTCTTGGTAGTGTTTTTAGGTCAAGTTTGTTGGTTGACAACCTTTGCTGTTATGGAGAAATGAGCTGATTTGTGAATTATATGAAGTGTTTTGGTAGTTTTCGTGCATTTTAAATGTAAAATGTACTACTATTCCGTGCTCTAAGTTGGTAAGAAGAACTGTGTGATTGTAATTGACTCACTTTGGTAAGAAAGAACATGCTAAGAATGTGCAAGAAAAACTGAACTTGTTTTTACAACAGACCACCACATACTATGCATACTATCCTTAAACTACACAGCTTTTCTTTGCTACTGAGATTTACTCACCACATCCTCTAGTTGGACCTGGATCTGCCGATGAACCTCTGCCATCTGGAACAATGTGTCACCTAATAAGAGTTATGAGATGTCAAAGACAATGCACACAATTAGAAAAGCTCAAGCATGAGAGCTGTTTTACAGCTTTTATCACAATTTACAGACGTTTTAACAAACGTACTATCATACACGACCTGAAAATGACATCTCACTCACTGGACCTGACTTCACAAGGTCACAATCATTTTAAAGTTGCATGTTCATGAACTTGCATAAACTGAGGACTGTGATGTATGTGCAACTATTTGTCTGAACATATTTGAAAAGAGCAATGTCTTCCTGTAGAGGATGTGCTATGTGTGGCATTGTCTGTCCATTCTTGCGTTTCATTGAGGGTGAATTTGTGGCGTGTTTTGTTGTTGGTTCCAGTGGGCCGAGCCGTGGATGTTGGCCTTCTTTATCCCCTACTGAGCAACAGTGTGTGTGCGGCTTGGCATCTCTCCGTCCTGCCTCCCTCCCTCCTTCTCGTCCACCCCCGCTGTTTTCAGCAGCACAATGAGATCATGTGGTGTTGTTAATCTTTCAACAAAGGCCGCTCTCTCTTTTGCCCCTCTCTTGCTTTCTCTTACTTTCTTCATCTCCATTTTATCGTACAAGCTTTGCCTCTTCATTCTCTTTTGCTGTACTCACTCGTTTTTAGGCTTTCGTTTCCTGTAAATGCTGATGTACTATGAACTTGCACAATGTAGTTATATTTACTTACATTTTTACAGTCAGTTCTCACCACTAATTTTACTCTGCCGGAAGTGTTGCTTTAGACACAGATTTGAATAGCCATAGTTAACTAAAACTAAAATTAAAACCATAAAAACAGAAAAATAAAAAAACTGAATTTGAAAAATATGTATAAGCTAAGTAATTAAAATAAGAAATGTCACTTTGACAGCTAGCTGAAATAAATATATTTATATAACTATAAAATATATAAATATAAAACTGTAAAAAACTAAATAAAAACTAAAAATGACAAAAACACAACAATATAACATTGTAGTTATAGTTACTTACATTTTCACAAACAGTTCCCACTAACTTTACTTGGCTGGAAGTGTCACTTTGAATAGCCATAGTTAACTAACACTAAAGTTAAAACCATAAAAAAGGGAAAAACTGAACTAATTGTCACTTTGGCAACTAGCTGAAATAAATATAAATATATTTCTATAAATATAAAAAATATAAATATATTTATATGATATATTTCTATAAATATAAATATATTTTTAGCTAGTTGGCAAATTACATTTTTCATTTTCTTTTAGTTTAATCTGATGTTGCCTACTTAAATAACTAAAACTAAAATGAAAATAAGACTTAATAAAAACTATATAAAACTGTATAAAGCTAAATAAAAACTAAAAATGACAAAAACACACAACGATATTACTAAAACTAAAAAAAAGGTGACTTGACTAAAATGAAAATGAAAATGGAAAACAAACAAACAAACAAACAATATATATATATATATATAGAGAGAGAGAGAGAGAGAGAGAGAGAGAGAGAGAGAGATATCATGGGAACCTATAGCTGTAATTTAAAACAAATCACTCTCTCTCTATATTTTTTTTTTTTTAAGTCAACATTAAGGCTATTATTGATGATGTAGTGTCATTTGCAGAAAAACAGACTTTGTAATTCTAAAATTAGATTTGGGTCATTTAACATCACAATATTATAAAAATTAACATATGGCAACATTTGTGCTTTTATTGAAACAACAGTCTGTAGCAGCTTGTTTTTGTCCTGATCATCACAACCTTCACATAAATCCCTCGTAATGTCTCTTTAAGTGCAATAACAGCTTGCCCTGTTACTTATCTTTCTCAAAAACACATAAAAAAGAGTTTAGTTCTAAAATAAACTCTTCCCATCCAGTCACATGGAAAACTGCGATCTGAAAATCATCTGAACAATGATTCTGAACTATGCCGGTTCATTTGAAATTATTAAGTGGAATTACATGACAACATAAGTACTTCAATTGCAAGTGTACTGTATACTGCATTTGCAATGACTTAACCCTGGTGCAATAATTAGGTTGTGAACCTGACTATACAGTTAGTTTGAGAGATTATTTAACTTTGAGGACATTTATTTACTCAAATCTTTCTGGTATGTTGACTGTGTTTGGGTTTGAAGTGTCTTACCCAGCTCTTTTGAGCCCTGGCTGTCACTGGCCAGCTCTCCTAGTTTGACCAGAGCATCAAAATAACCCTTCGCTGCTACTGTGACACCTGGAGAGACAGACAGAGAGAAACACACACACACACAGAGAGAGAGAGAGAGAGAGAGAGAGAGAGAGAGGGCACATTACATCAGTCTGTGTACTACAGAATGCATGATTGTTGTTTGGCAGGCGAAGTGCTGATGAACATTCATCAGAGTTTGCTCATTACAAAGAAAAATGAACTATTAAGTAATGATGTCTGACCCGTCAGAGCCTTTTCATAGTGTTTGCCCATGGTGACAAAGTTCTTCAGACTGGGGTTGAACTGGTCCAGAATGCCCTGATTACAAAACCAGCAAAATATTCAATCAGGACACAGCAGCAAGCATTTTAATCAGTAATTAGAATACAAATGCACGAAAGAATCAGACAACAGGCAAACACCCACTAATAGCGATTTTTGGCTGTCATAATAGGACAAATGATCGTGTAAGTGTCAGTGATGCTTCACTGAAGTGATTTTTCATTCATAATATCATTAAAAATACAGTTCACAATGTCTGAAATATACATTTAGAATTCATTTCTATTTTTTGTGGCATTAAAATTAAATATGTCTAGGTGGTGTTTAAACCACTTAAAAAAAGAACTAAGTGCTTTGGCATTTTTTATTATCTTTCCTAAAATAAATAAAAAGAAGTAGTTTTTTTTTAATATTTTATCAGTTATATAAAATTACTCTTTCTTTCTCTAGTACATATAGACAAACATGTTTTTTTCATTGCTTGCCAAGTAATTTTTTGTGTGTTATAACTATAATGCTGTAAAAAAGTTAAAAAGTGGCACATAAATTATATAATAAAGAGGTTATTATATTTTTTCCATTATTATGTCAATTTTTTGTTGCTATATACAAACAAACAAACACAAAGAAAACATTCTATTTTTAAGACCTTGATGCACATGTTTAAAAAACTAGATTTTTAAAAACCTCTTTTTATCATCTTTGATTGTTTTTTACTTTCATGAACACATACCTTGTAGACATTTTCTGTCATTTTGTTGACCTCATCTGATCGTGACATTATGCTTCTCTCTCCAGATCAGTTCACCTCACTTCTAGATTTCAGGAAGTCACAGCACACACGGCTACAGGGAGAGAAAGAGACCAAGAACGTGAGACATAAAGGATGAATCCGGCTCATCCAGTGTGTTTGCATTACCTAGAGATCTGCTTTAAAGAAGAATTTTTCCATACTATGAAAGTTAGTGGCTACTGTCACTTTGGTTACCCACATTCTTCAATATATCTTCTTTTGTGCTCAGCAAAAGAAAGAAACTCCTACAGGTTTGGAACAACTAAGAGGACTAAATGATGACAGAATTTCCATTTTTGGGTGAACGATCCCTTTATGAAATTGCAACCATAATGTTTAGATGTTTAGAACATTAAGTGTTCTCCTGCTATTTTTCTAAAACATTGAAATGAACTAAAGTGGTGATAACAGCCCCACTGTTTTGAGGAACGCTTTCCTCTAAATGTTATAGCATTGCTGAAGGGATTTGTTTCTGTTCAAGCACAAGAGCATTAGAGAGGTCAGGCATTGTGTGATTGTATGATTAGGCCAGACTCGCAGCCGTCAGCCCAGTTTATCTCAAAAGTCTGGACTCATCAAGATCCTCCAATGGTTTGTCTTGACAAACCATTATTTATGGATGAGCACAGAGATATTATCGTTCAAAAACAGGAAACCAATGTTGGAAGAAATGTCTGCAATATCACTGCATGCTATAGTGTCAGGATTTTCCTTCAGTCCAAACCATGGAAAACCTGCACAAGCCCCAGAGACTGAAACCAAACCATCAACAGAAAATTACCTTTCATTTATTTATTTTTCTGCAGAAATTTGACTTGTTTTTTTTGGACAGGTAGAATCCTATATAATTTTTAAGCAAAAAATCAGGCTTGCAGTATTGCTTTTATCAAGTGAAAAAAAAAATAGCACACAATTCATAATGTTTTAAATAAACAGAAAATTATAATGTTAATTCTATAATATCTTAAAGTCACATTTAGTAGATTAGGGCAGGATAATAATCTTTTATTGTGACAATATAAACAATCAAGCTCTTAAGATTTGCTATTTAGTATATATAGTTTTACATGAGTATACTGTATACAGATAGGATTTTTGATTAAACCGTTACTAGACATTACATAGCACACATTTTCAATAAAGAATCATTTTATTAACCAAACTGATTTTGCTTTTAAATCTAATATCTGATATAACAAAACTTAAAAAATAAAAACAATTTGATAAAATTGTTGTGACAAAACGTTTCATGGAGCTTTTACCTTTTTAACATACACACTTCATAATTTTTTATTTTATTTTTTTTAAATATGGACCACCCCTGTTAGTGACTTTCAAGAGATTTCATAGTCTGAGTCTGGCCAAAGCCATTCTAATACACTGTTATTGCATGTTTTAAGTTCATGAAATTGAGTCTGACATGTCGCAGTGCCCTGGAGGAGAGCGGTTCTTCCCAAGCCCAAGCGCAAGAGTCAAGCCGCTGAACAAACACTGCGCTCACACGGTTTCCTTTCTGGAAAGATCGCGAATAAAAGATTCCAGTCAGGATTACCCATCACATAAAGCTTCAGCTCTGAAGGCCAGTGTTTTCAGCAGGTCAGCGCTCTCATGTGTGTTAGAGGAAGATTAGGAGGAAGAATTTGACCTAAATGAAGAGATGGAGTGAGACCCCCCAAAAAACAACATTCTCATCATATGACACTTCATCTAGCGTCTTCTCTTCCCTTGTTTTGCTGTGATTCACACTGACAGCAGAGGTTTGACTCATGGTTCAACCGTTACTAACAAAATTATTCAAACGTTATTCACCCAAAATTCATGTCATTTATTTTTGCTGAGTGTCATTAAAGACTGCTTGACAAATGCAGTTCTCTTTCTTGCGTTAATTTCTAGTTGAAACAATATTTTTTTTTAAAGAATGTTTTAATAATGTTTCCGTTAAGTCATAAAAACATTATTTCTAAATATTCTCTAAATGTTCAAAACATTCAGTTTTTAAACGATTTCCTTATTACACAAACATTAAGGGAACGTTCCATTTTGCAAACAGGAATGCTACTCTTAAATCTTCTCTGAACATTCTGAAACAAGTAGTAACATTAAAAAAATTGTTGGATGCACAAGCGTCAGTAGACTGGGAAGATTTAAAATGTTGGTTCATTCACAAATTTGTACGAGCTTACACTGTGGAGATGGAAGACAGAAGACAATGAGTGCAGTGATGAAAAGGGGCGGAGCTACATAAAGACTACAAATAATGTTCTGTGATAATGTTTTGAGGACATGATTAAAGACCAAATAATGTTGAACAAATGCTCCATTAATGTTACTGCAAGAACGTTTGTTCATATCTTGGGGAGAATCTTGCCAGAATGTTAACCAAAGTTTTGAGACCATTGCCTGTCAGCTAGAATTACCCCTAAGTGACAACACTGAACCTTATGTAGCCCTAAAATCTGCATATTAGCACCACAGAGTAATAACATGGAACGCTATGCATCGGTTAGGGGTAAATAATGCACAAATTTGTCCCTTCCAGGCTTCTGCCCCAGTGACAAGGGCTCATCCCTTTTTGCAAACAGTCAGCCTTTAGTTTGCATCACAGCCATCAACCATGATTTGCTTTTTGCTATTTCTGATTAAAACAAATAATATTGGGGGCGGGACATTCCTGTTCTACAGTGCATTTGATTGGACAAAAATGTGTCAGCAGCTCGGAGTGCAACATGAGTCATCTGAATTTATGTCTATTTTCCTGGAAGAAAAAGACTGTAAATTTAGGTGAGTACATCTGCAAAAAGTTACATTTTCTCAGTAAATCAAAGCAAAAACACATGATAAATTATTAAATATGATTAAATATTTTCTAGGACTAACACCACAAAGAAACACATTTTAATTTTAATCTTCAGTGAATATATAATTGTGTGCATATTTTTGCTCTTTATTTGGTTAATTGTGATGTAGCAAAATTTTGTTCTCTTACTGTGGTGATTACAGTGATGTTATTGCAATGATATAAAGATGAAAAATGAGGTAACAGTGAAAGGCTGTAAGCGCTGGAAAACACGTGATGAAATGCTATGGACATGGCATTTCAATAGATAGATGTTTTCATGATCTTTGCTGCTTCTCAATGCAATAATTCATAATCAGCCAACCTATTTATTGGGCTGGAAATGTATTGAAAGTTTAGAAAAACAAACAAAACAATGCAACGTTATCAGCCTGAGAATTTACAATGCAAATCACGTCCATTAGTGGGTTAATAATCGCATTTTCATGTTTCTTTTAAATGCCACTTGTTGCCTTTAGCAGATTGTTAGTTTAACTGTATTATTAAGTGAACGAACTCCAGCGTTTTGTGTAATATGGAGGAATTTTCTTACCTTTTCACTGTTCATCGTTTCCTCTGCGCTTTGTCTTGCGTTTTTTCTTCTTAGTCGCCGCACTTTTCCTTCTCTGACTTTAACTTCTTCAGTGGTGGGGGTAGTCAGTTTGTTTGACCCAGTAAATCCCTCGTCCACCCCTCACCCCTCGCCCTGTCTCTCCCAAACTCCTCACTGAATCCAGGTCACAACACACTCAGTGCTCATTGTTCCTCCGATCACACTCCTTCATGCGCACATCAAACTTGAATCTTTATTCCGCTCAAAATGTCCATTTGCGGTCGCTATGCAGAGCTCGAGCGGCTCGGTCGCTGTCTCTGTCCCGGACAATGTCTTCTTACTCTCTGTCTGTGTCTCTCACTGGGACTGAATGTCAATGAGGTAACGGGACAGCGCTGTGAATAGCGCCTCTGCTCATTACAGGAGCCCCACACACACTGGGCTCTCTCATTCATACATTCATACACTTCACTTTTAATTCCACGAATACAATATCAGAAGTGGCATGTGCAAACAAATGATGCTAGACCCTTTTCTCACGTTCCTTTTAATTGGACAATGTTTTTGTTTGGTTTTTAATTAATTATAACCAAAATGGTTTGAATTTAACTTACTAATATATTTAGGCCTGTTAAAAAAGGACCTTATGGTTGATTGGTCAATAGAGCTGCCATACTGCTATGCAAAACATTACAGTAACATCTGACCAATACTCTGAATTGAATTGAAACTGAATTCTCTATGCAACTGTATCTAAGGACTTTTTTGTCTTTTTAAAATTGTTCTTACTAGAAATTCCGCTCAAATCATTTAATTAGAACGTTTCATATACTAAAACCTTGCTTAATCTTCTTTGATAAAATCATTGATGCTAATATGTGAAACCTTAATTAATGGTCTTTTTAAATAAAATAATTTATGTTTTAAACTATAAACATACTGCACAAAATATAACTTACAAGAGAGCGTAAAATGTGTGTCTTGAGCAACACAAAAGAATGTCTTCTTTTTTTCTGTTTTTCTTTGATTCAAAAATGTAAGTACATAAAACACGTTGAACTGAATGTACATCTTAACACAAACACAACGAAGGATAGCCATTGTTGGTAACTTGGTAATTTTGATTACATTTTGATTAAATATCTTTTTCCTGGGTTTAGCTTTTAATAAGTTTCATCCAAAATGTTCTGTATTTCCTGTGGCAAAAACAAACAAAAACCCATGCTTAGCAATGCATTGCAGAAATTATAATTAGGGGGCCAAGCCTCAAACACTGTTTTCCTTTTAAGAACTAGAATCAAAATGTTCCTCTAAATCCTTGTTTTAAACCCTACAAAAACCTGAACATTCAGTTACCACTTTTCCAGCATTTTGGATTTTCTAAAAAAAAAAAACTTTTCTCCTGTTCGTCCGATTCTCATGAAACCTAGAATGAATCATCCTAAGACTCTCACGACTAAATGTTTTCATAAGAAATTTGGTTTATCAGTTATAAACCAATTAAATGGCAGGGCTTCGCCCTCTTTGACTATTTGACCTAGACATAATGTTAATTGTACTTTCTTAAAAATACACATAGACAGTAAGTCATGGAATTCATAAGGGAAAATACATGGAAAAAAAACAACAACAACAAAAAAAAAAACGTCTCAAGTTATTCAGCAGCTATAACTTGCATTGTACATTTATTTTCTATATGTACTGGATGCGTGAGGCTGTAACACAACGTTTTAAGAAACCTACTTTTCAAATATATATAAAGATTAAAAAATCTGCAAAATGTCAATGAATTTTTGAAATTATCAGCCATTTATATTAATTTGAGTGAAAAAGGCTGTAATACTTGTCCACTAGAGGGCGACAAAGTACAGAATAAGAAATCCAGTATATCGGTAATGGGTTTAATAGTACTAGTTTGCAAAGGAAACTAATGTTAGTTTAATCATTTAAGCTTGTTCCCGACTACACGTGTAGGCCTTCTGCTATTTCAGAGCTCTTTGATTGGTTTGTCTGGTTCGCACAACAGCAGAGTGTTACATTCTGATCACGTGATTCTCATATACACATTCTACTGCTATTACAATGTCACAGTATCGGCTGTAGGTTTCTGTCTTCCCATGAAGCGAAATCTCTATAGAAATATATAAGTTAATGATTAACTTGTGTTGAAATTAATAATATGAAAACAAATTTCTGAAAATGATATTGATCTTCTCCGTTCCTGGTTGTGCACGACTCTTCCTATCGTACATGGCACTGCTTGAGCTGCTCTAACACAATGGAAAATGAGAATGGAAAGTCATGTGACAGCAACTGAGGTAAAATGTATTGCTGTTATTTACTTTAACACCACCTGTAAACTCTTAATTGGAGTGTTGAAATGCATATAATTAACAATGCATTTAACAATGTGTCCAATGAGCTGCAGTTACATTTATGCATTTATGTTATGTTCATTTATTTGTAGTATTCGTGTTTTGATTGCCACTAGGACATACAAAGTATCTGCCTATCTATGCTGGAAAATATCTCTAAAAATGCACAATACAATAAAAAATGATTAACTTGTGTACAAATCTCATAAAAGCATAATCCCCCGCCGCCCCCCCAAAAAAAAAACAAAAACAAAAAATCAATAATAATAAAAAATCAGTCTAACACTTGTTGTTTCTGTTACATGTTATGACTCTACAACTACATGGTGACAACAGTAACATGGTAAGTTCAGGAGCCTGAATTTTTATTACTGTGTTTTTTTAATTTGAATACATCAGAAATGCCTGTGTTTCTGATAATGTTCTTTTGTATTGGTTCTTTTCCATGCTTGACTCTTTTCATCTACATGCCACTGTTTGAGCGCACCAATGAAATCAACAGAATCAATGGAAAATGCAGCACGCAAAGTCACGTGACCACATTTCATTAACATGGTAACTCAACTTTTCCAAAACTTAAATAACATCCACTATTTAACAATATTTACTTCAGTCTTGTCCAAACAACACAAATATTATTCCATTCAGTGGTACAGCTTTGCAAACACATCTTTTAAATGTATTTATTTATTCAATAATTTGTTCATTTTATGAAAAAATAATGTAGATTCAACATGTGTGATATTAAAATCTCATGCAAATCTCATGAGTTTTTTTTCCACTGGTCTGTCAGTCAGTATTTGTGTATTTTAATGTAAGCTTGCTGTGCTTGTTTTTCAGCGGAAATCTATTTTGGTCCCTCTGCTTCCGCACACCTCAGTGTTAGACACTGACGCACAGAGATAAAGCGATACAGGAGCTCCACCTCGCCAGGTCTGGCCTAGTAACCGGATGACTCACCCGTCTCCCTCGCTCTGTCTCCTGTAGTATCAGATGGAAGTGAGGACAGCATCTTTCTCAGAACCAGCAGACAGCAAACTGAGCTCCTGAATGTCTGCGCTGGTGTTGCTCTAGTTGGCGTCCTGCCTGAGATTAAACGGTTCTTCCAAAACATCCATTAGACTCATTTAGCTTCACCTCAACATCCCACCTGAAAAGACTGCTTTAAATGTACAGTTAATTATTGGAAGGACGGGGCTAGTTGTCACGTGGGAAAAGTTGCCATGTATTTGAGTCGCTAGAAAAATTTGAGTTACAAGTCCAACTACAAACTACTTGTTTGCACTGTTTTTTTTTTTTAAATAATAATAATGATAATAATAATTAAGATTTTAAATGTTTTTCATAGAAGTTCAATAAAAAAATACAGCAAAAACAGTAGTAGTATTACAATTTAGAATAACAGTTTTTTGTTATAATATATTTTAAATTGTAATTAGGTCCTGAAAGTCATTACTTAAATCATTCTAATATGCTGACGTGCTGCTAAACCTTGAAAACGGTTGTGCTGCTGCCCTATCATTCAAAAAATTTGGGGAAAGTAAGATATATTTAAAAAAAGAAGAAAAGAAAAAAAGAAATGAAAACTTTAATTCATCAAAATTGCCTGTAAAGACATATTTAAATAAATATACACTTGAGGTCAAAAGTTTATATCCCCCTTTCAGAATCAAAATAAAAATGTTAATTACTTTACCAAAATCAGACATGTTATTGTTTATTTAGTACTGACCTGAATAAGATCTTTGGTTTTCCAGCATTTTTGTGTATTTGTACCCTTTCCAACAGTAACTGTATGATTTTGAGATTCCTTTTTTGTCACACTGAGGACAACTGAGGGACTCATATGCAACTATTACAGAAGGTTCAAACACTCACTGATGCTCCAAAAGAAAACACAATGCATCAAGAGCCAGGGGGGTGGGAACTTTTTGAATTTGAAGATAGAAGGGTAAATTTAACTCATTTTGTCTTCTGGGAAACATGCAACTATCTTCTGTAGCCTCTGAAGGGCAGTACTAAATGAAAAATCAGTGAGTGTTTGAACCTTCTGTAATAGTTGCATATGAGTCTCTCAGCTGTCATCAGTGTGAAAAGATGGATCTCAAAATCTTACAGTCATTGTTGGAAAGGGTTCAAATACACAAAAATGCTAAAAAATAAAAAAACAAAGACTTTGTGGGACCTGAAGGATTTTTCTGAAGAACAGCAGGCAGTTTAACTGTTCAGGACAAACAAGAAACTCATGAACAACTATCACTAAACAAAAAACAGCTGTGGATCATTCAGGTAACAACACAGTACTAAGAATCAAGGATTTAAACTTTTGAACAGGGTCATTTTTATAAAATTCAACTATTATTTTCTCTTGTGGACTATATGTGAACATCTTTTGTGCAAAATATCTACTCAGTACTAAATAAACAGTAGCATGCATTTTGTTTGATCCCTCTTATTTTGGTAATATAATTAACATTTTTAATGATTTTAATGATAGGGGGATGTATTAATTAAAAACATGATTATCTCCATGGATATATTGATGTCACTGTGTTTGGTAGTTAAGATACATGCATGTTTACAGCGCTACTTCTTACAGTACATGATACAGTCACACAAGAGGTGAATTAAGGTAATGCTATGATTGATTCAGTGGTTTATCATAATGCCACAGGGGTCGTGTGCGCAGACATTAGGTTAATTCTCTTTCGCTCTTCGTCAGCACAGACCCGACCTACCATATATGACGCTACTGTGCACTGATGATGAAAAAGGCTTCAGTCATATGACACACAAAGACATGCAAAAACTTTAATAAATTAGTGACGCTTGTTCCTTAAGTAAGTAACGAGTCTCTGAGTCAGTTAATTGGCTAATACCGCTGATTTGGCTCCTTTAAGGAATGTTGCATGCGCTATATATGCTGTTGGACCTAGAAATAACAATGTTCAAACAGACCTGGGAACCAGGTGTAAACTCTATGTCCAAACTGTAAAATTCAAAGAAGGTGTATGGAGAGGACCAGCCTACCGCCACACAAATGTCCTTCAAAGAAACTCCCTTAAAATAAGCTTGAGATGATGTTACACTCCTTGTAGAGTGAGTCCTAACACCTAGAGGCAAAGCCAACCCATGCACCTCATAGGTCAAAGAAATCGCATACCTTACTGAATCATGCGTCATTCTTTACTTTGTGGCAGCCAGCCCTCTGTGGGAGCCACCAAAATGAAGAAAAAGCTGATCACATTTACGCCACTGGCTTGTACACTCAGCATAAATCTTCTAAGCTCTAACAAGGAAAAGATTATGCAGTCTGTCATCAGAGGAGATAATGACTGTAAAACAACAAGCTAAGAGCAAAAGGACACAGAGGCAACCTTAGATACATAACCCAGTCTAGGCTGCAAAAAGACCAATATTACAGTGCCCTCCACAAATATTGGCACCCTTGGTAAATATGAGCAAAGGCAGCTATGGAAATAAATCTGCATTGTTTATCCTTTTGATCTTTCATTCAAAAAAATTCACCAAATTCTAATCTTTCACTGAAGTAAAAAGATAAAAAGTGGGGGGCCACGTTGGCACATTGTTCACGTTGTTCGCGTTGGCCACGATTATTGGCATCCAATTATTGCAAAGTCCTTTTCCCAAGATAACAGCTCTGAATTTTCTTCTATAATCCCTGGTGAGATTGGAGAACACCTGACAAGAGATCAGAGATCATTCCCTCATACAGAATCTCTCAAGATCCTTCAGATTCCCAGCTCCACACTGGTGCTTCTCCTCTTCAGTTCACCCCACTCATTTTCTAAAGGGTTTAGGTCAGGAAACTGGGATGGCCATTGCAGAAGCTTCATTTTGTCCTCAGTGACACATTTTTGTGTTTGTTTTGGATCATTGTCCTGATGGAATATCTAAACACGGCCCATTATAAGATTTCTAACAGTGGCTGTCAGGTTTTAGTTTTTTTTTATCTTTTAGTATTTGATATCCATGATATCATGATGCCATGATACCATGATGCCATGTATCTAAACAAGATGTCCAGGATCTCTGGCGGAAAAATAGGCCCAGAACATTAAAGATCCAGCAGTTTATTTAAATGTGGGCATGGGCTACTTTTTTACCCCTGTCTGCACCAAACCCATCTTGAGTGTTTTTTTTTAGTTTCATCTGACCATAGAAGCCAGTCCCGTTCAAGCCAGTTGTATATGACAACTAAATATGTTGGAGTTTGTTTTTGGATGAGCGAGCAGGATTTCTCTTGAAATCCTCCTAAACAACATGTGGTGATGTAGGGGCTATTTGATTTTTTTAGGCTTTCTGGCCCCAAGACTCAACTAATCTCTGCAATTCTCCAGCTGTGATCCTTGAGAGTCTTTGGCCACTGTCTCCTGACAAGATGAGCTCATTGATAAAGACTAAAGGTCACCAATACCCTTGAGTAGGGGTGCCCAAACACGGCCCTCCTGCATAGTTTAGCTCCAACCCCAATTAGACGCACCTGAAGTAGCTAATCATGCTCTTACTAGGCATACTAGAAGCTTCCAGGCAGGTGTGTTGAGGCAGGTTGGAGCTAAACTCTGCAGGACATCGGCCCTCCAGGACCGAGTTTGGGCAGCCCTGCTTATGAGGGATGTTAAGGCCAGTACCAGAACCATCTTCAAAGTCAGAATCTGTTCTAAAGCCATTTCCACAAATCAAATAGAGTAAAGAGAATGCATATTTAGCGAATGCCTATTTAGCATGCTGTTTGGAAGGAGAACTCCAAGCTTGGAATTTGTCCCAAACCCAGAGTACTCACCCTATAGGATAGGAATAATCGAGAGTGACCTAGTGGACTAGGGCAGGGGTCTTCAACTAAACGAAACAAAAAGATTTATTAAATGATATACTTCACATTTTCAAACTTTACATTTCTTATATTAATTTACACAATTATTATCAATCAAGTATTATATTAATTAAATAAAATATAAATATATTTTACTGCCTTAATTGTTTAAAATGTTATAACATATTTCTTGTCTTAAAACATGAAGTGATTTTCACATTGGCCTTTGGCAACAGCAGACGTACAGGCTGACTGAAAATGGAAGATCATTCTCTTCCAGCAGGTGGCGCTTTTGGAATGGCAGTATATAAAGCAGCACAGCAGCTGATTTTGAAACATGCAGCGCTCATGTTTATTCAATGGATAGCCTTTTGAAGTTTCATTGCAATTCTTGTCTTTCAGTCCCCACATTTAAGACCACCTGAAATCATAATTAAGAATTTCTTAACCCTTATTAAACCCTTATTAACACTGCAGTCATCAGCGAAAATTAAGAGCTTAAGAGAAATATTAGGGGAGTAAATTAATATCAGCATATGAAGTAGACTGTGCCATTAATGCAGCGTCAGATGCTGAAATCACTTTTTACTTTTACTTTGTGGTGCATTGAGACTTTCACCGGCATATTGCATTTTGCACAAAGTTTTCACATTGCATATGTGATATCCATTGGCTTGCCTTCATGGTTTAAAACAGAAATATTTACAAAAATATATTTAAAAAAACGTTTACAATAATGTGGCGTATCCCCAACGTAATGCCATTGTTTTTCACTCACTGAAAGCTTCATCTATCAGCGTGCAGCGCACCGCTTTCTGCTCTCATCACTACACGCACAACTGCACCCAAATTTATTAAATTTATTTATTCATTAGAAATGAGCTTTTGGTATTTTTTTTTCATTATGTCAAAAGTCTTAATGATCCATATGGACACACCTCCACCTCCACCAGTTAATAACCCAGTCCTAGTGGAAAGAGTCCTAACATTTCTTATAGTCTCTTGAACCTGAGAAACCTGAATTCATTAGAGAATCCCATTCAGAGGCCAAACCCAAAGTTTCTACATCCATGGATAAGGGTGCCAAACTCTGCCCTACACTTCAGCTCCAGTTGGTATCTTCTATGGCAGAGGTCTTCAACCCTGTTCCTGGGACCCACTATCCTAAAAAAGTTTAGTTACAGCCCTAATCAAACACATCTGAAGTGGCCAATCAAGGTCCTAAAGACTGCTTAAAAATTGCAGGCAGGTGCTGAAGCAGGTTGGAAATAAACTTTCCAGGAGATTGGGCCCTCAGGAGCAGGGTTGAAGACCTCTGTTCTAGTTAACCACCTCCAGAAGAGAGATCATGTTTGAAAACCCTACTTAGGAGACAAGACTTCTTAGATCATTCTGACTGGCGTCAGCACATACAGGTGGGACTTCGGCCACTCCTGTGCTACAGCGTCTATTCCTTGAGGTTCCAGGTGTGACAGAGAACTACGGGAAAATTAGCTTATTGCCATATCATGTGCACTAGTGCATTATCATCCTGATACATGGCACCACCTTGAGGGTACAATGTTTGAACCATTGGGTGCACACAGTCAACCTTCACACTCTGCTCTTACTGGTGGAATGTACAGTCAGTAAAGACTGGCCACCACTCTGCACAAATATAACCATGAAACTTCCAACACTATATTGGCCAGTGTTTCAGTTTCACTGTCCAACCCCTGTAAATCTGCTACACCTTTTCCACCAGCATGAACCAGGTACTAGTTCAGAGCCAGTGCTATTGCCAGTTCTAAGTTGATTAGACTGGTGAGCCTTCTAAGAACTGGTTTGCCTTTCCATGGACTAAAGAACCACCACAGAGCCAGCTCTGAATATGTCTCATCTTTTCTTAGCAATGCTAGTGCAGGAGCGCCAACCACAAATACACCAGACTTGCTCGAGATGCATTGGCGCCACAGAGATCGACTGGTGCATGACAACAAAGCACAGCAAAAGTGACTGGAGAGCAGGCAACTCTTTAAGCTTTTGAATTGCTCTTGCAGTACTTCAATGCCAAACGCCAACTGGTCCACGCAGCACTGACCCATCCCGGACAAGAATAATAACAACAATGGCGGACGTTGCATTGCTATTAATGTTCATGGCTGTGCAAACCTACATCGGCATCCAAACACAGCTAATCCAGCGTGATTGTGTTTAGCTGCTATTTCAAAAATTGCAGTCAAATGTTTTTGTTTGTCCTGTTGGTCAAGGCTCTGAACCAGCACTCAAACTGTCTTGGTGGAAAAGGGGCCTGTAAGAGTATATGTAGCAGCTATTGCTGCTTACCTTGAGCAAAACAGAGATATTCCATGAAATGCGCTCCATAACATAAACTTTTATACCCAAAAGAAGCATGTGCCATGCTAGCGGCCACATGTGGCACAAACACATCCCTCCTGGTGGTTTATATACAAGACAATCATTATGTTATCTGTTTTGACCAAGACATGGTAACCCTGGAGTGTAGTGAGGAATTAGGGTGACCACCTGTCCCGCTTTGCATTGTACCACACAGCATTTTCACCCCTTGTCCTGTACGTCGCATATTGAAAAAATGTCCTGCATTTTCATCAGTTTGTTGGTTTTTAATAATCATACTAAGAAAACGTCCATGCATTCTTTTGTTTTTTAAAGAAAGCTTTTATTTATTCTTTTTGCGGCATAGTTTTTGCGCAAAGGATTTGCGGACTTTATCGAGTGATCTAGGACCACTGACGGAAATGGTCGAACGCACACAGAAAAACACGGTATTCTCCATTCATTTGAACCAATTTTAAAAAATCGATGCAGCTTTCAGACGCGACTTTCTTCTTATTTTAATAGTTCATTTGAGGTGGTTTCTATGCCGTTATTTTAATGACAAATCTCTAGAGCACATTATTGTAATGCGGGGTGCATCAAAATGTGCAAACGCAAATCTCTTGTCTCGCAGGTGGATTTTCTTCACTTTCATAAAAAAAGCCATGCTTTCTCTCACTTGCATGTGCGCGCTTAGCAACACAGATCACCGCGTATGACAACGATGTATCAGTATTTACATAGCGTAACAGTAGAAAATGTATCAGTCTCACACGTGTCCCGCATTGTCCCACAAAATCACATCTATGTCCAACAGCTCTATTGCCAGGTGGTCACCCTAGGAGGAATAGTCTCAGCTCCAGATACACAGCAAATATGCCATGAAAATATCTGTCCCTCCAAACCTCCACACACCACTCTTTAACCTATCAAGTGCACCCCTAGAAAAAGGGTCTGTTGCAGGAGAATGCTCTTCTGGAAATTCAGCCTGAGGCTCTTGCAAATGATCAAGGACCGTGTCTCAGTGTTGGAAAGACAGCTCCTCCGATCAGGCTAAAATTGGCCAGTCATCAAGGTAATTAAGCACATGGTTGACAAAGAGTCTCATAGACGCCAGAGCAGCATGCATGCGTGTGAGGTGTGTGAGGTGCCGAGGAAGCAGTCAAAATTGGAATGCTTTGCCCCCATAAGCGAACCTGAGAAACTTCTTGTGACCCTGGATCTGAATGTGGAAATAAGTGTCCTTCAGATTTACATTGTCAAAGCAATGCTCAGATTAAACTGCACCAGTATCTGCTTCTGAGACAACATCTTGAACTTGCAATTTGTCAGAGCAGAGTTTAGATGAGAGTTTAGAGGTCTGAAGGAGAGACTGTGACTCAATCCCAATTCTATTTTATACCCTTTCACCTACCCCGACCCCTACACCTACCTCTTCCCCTTGTCCCTTGAAACAGAGTGTCAAGGGATAGGGGTGAAAATATTCCCCTAAGAAATGGGACAACACTATACTATACTGTAAACATTTCTTTAAATGTAACATGACCGTAAATATGAACACAAGATTGAATGTACAGCAACATAAAAAACAATTTTTTTTTCCCTTAAAATCTTAATGCCAAAAATGCTTACATTCATGGGTCTTCTTGTTCACTCAAGCAGCATGTTGCCACTGTAGCTGGTGTATGCTAAGATAATTCTCATACCCCTTCGTTTGAAAGTATGATCCCGAAAAATCTTCATTTGAAGTTCTATCTGGCCCGTCCCTGTACCCCTACCCCTACCCCTCCAACCAAAAGAGAATCGAGATACCCCTACCCCTTCACGTAAACGTGCGAAACAGAGGGGTAGGGGTAAGGGGTAGAAATGCGATTGGGCTTTTCTCTATATCTCTATTCTCCTAGAGCAAAAAGGTTTTGCCTCAAAACAGGAGCCTCCTTTACATTCACTGTAGTGGGAAGCACTTTGTTAAAGCAAGGTGGATTGCACCAAAACTGGAATGCAATGGAATCATGATTGCTGTGTGGAGAGAGCTTGCAGCATCTCTGGTGGTTAAGATCTAAAGGGAATAAAGTTGTGTTCTTCCTTCGTCAAACCTTCTAGGACACGCACCTGAAGTGCTGTGTGAGAAGAAAAGAAAAGGCAGCTGTCTGCATGACAAGATCTTAGTGTTACACTGTGTCAGAACAAATTCATCTTGATAATGTCAAATAACTTTGATAGAAAGGTATATAATGATTACAATCAATCAAAAATTCAGAAAACTGTTGAGTATGATAATATTTACACAACTATCAATACTTTGTTGACCAGTTACCAAGCAATACTTAATTTTGTTCAGTCTGTGGTGTAAAAAGGTTGCATTAGCAATTAAAGAAAAAAACATAGTCAGGTCAAACTGTCAACAATTTGTGGTCCCAATATATATATATATATATATATATATATATATACACATTACAGCTGCATTGACTGAGAGTTTCGGATGAACTACACTGGCAAAATGGTAACCTGTTTTACAGTGTAGATAATGGAGTGTAAATAAATTAATAAATCGGAGTTGTTTTCTACAAGTAACTCTGTCTCGTACCTCCATGTGAACTCATTTAACCTTTTTCAGTACAGGACAGTCACAGGTGAGCTGACCTCTGACCTCTGACCTCTGGCTGTGTGCCGAGCAGATTTCTGTCTTCCCGGAAACAGAAGCAGAGCTGACACACAAACACCAACATCAGGCCACAACAAACACATTTACACAAGTTATCCAACCTGACTAGAGAACAATGAGATAATGATATTAATATCTTTATTGAATTTACTTTTATCTTTTGTCTAGTAGAGTAGCTACTCAGTTTCTGAGAGTTTACAATGACTGATAACATTACAAATTCCACTGGAAAATGTGATTTTAAGTCAAGACACTGCTTGTGTTTCATGTCTCTCATATCATCCTAAGAGAACACTTCAACCTTTCTCTCAGTCTTTCTGTGCTTTGTGTATGTGCATATTCCTCCTTGTTTGACCTCAATCATTGCGTCCATCTGTCTTCCAAACTGTCTGTGACATTGTGCCTAGGATGGTAATTAAGGAGTCACTAATGTGAGCCAAAGTCTGTCCCGATCAACCTTTCTCTCAGTCTTTCTGTGCTTTGTGTAGACTTTAATTAGGCCATCTGTCTCGTTATCTTGTTAAGACCTTATCTTGTTAAGAGCATGTGGCACAACATGGCCACCAGAGAAGAAGAAAAACTGTCCACAGTCTGATGAGCTTCCTGAGCCGTAGATTGTAAAGTTATAGTTGTGATGTAGATGAATAAGAAATATTTAAGAGAAGTCACTAATCAAATAAAAACTATTTAAAAAGCTCTTTGGATTATAATCTCAAATCATGCTGGAGCACATGATCATCAGGTTTTGTTCATGTAGCTCTAGTGCTGCAGTCATTAAATCAAAAGTCAAGCAGCAATTTTTAAAATGTGTTTTTAATTTACATTTACAGCCATGCATTTAGCAGACATGTTGATCCAAAGCAATATGCCAAAAGGAACGAGCATTTTGTCACAGAGCGGGGTTATTATAGTTAAATAAACCTAAAACCATAAAAAAGTTGCTTGAAACAAAACAAACTTTTTTTTAAGTGAAATAAAATAAAACTACACATATACACTTAAAATATAAAAAAAAAAATAAAAAAATCAATAAATAAAAATGGCAAAAAAACAAGTTAACTAGAACTTTAAATAAAAAAAAATAAAAATGAAAGAAGAATAAAAACCCTAAGTTAAAATATGAATAAAAACTATAATAATGCGGTAAAAAAATATGTAGGATTTACAAATAATTACAATAAAACAGCAGGTAATGCACTGGATTAAAAATAATAATAATAATAAAAATAAATTATAAAAATGCAAAATAGTAGCATTTTCACCAGGTTTTTGATCCCGCTCTCTATACTGTCTACATTGACAACAACACTTGTCAAACCTAACAGTCTTTCCAGTACATTCCAAACATTAAATCAAGTCATTCAAACACAACAGTTAAACTGTAATGAAATTACTAATTGCAAGCTCTTGAGGCCTTTAGGCTGTTAATTAGTACAGGATAAAATAGACTTTAATTGCTGTTGAGTAGCGGGGGCTACAGAAGTGAAGAGGTGGAGGTGGAAAAAAGAGGAGGAGAGGAGCAGAGGGGAGGCGCGTGTTAAAAAGACTCTTCTGGATTAAGTATCTCACAAGCTGTTTGGTGACTGAGTTGGACTAGCAGTACAGGACAAACACACAGAGACCTGCAGGAGTCCACAGGTATGAACAACCTCAGCACAGAACATCAGTGACACACAGGACACTGTTACTGTAAGTCATCCTAGATTGTTTATGGCTATCATAGATCTCTCGCTGCTTGTGTTTGACTTGTGGATTGTTGTCTTTTGTTGAGATCTGTAGCACAGGTAAGGAGATGGAGATCATCTGTGTTATTAAGAGTCTTACTCCAGTGTAAATGACACTAATGGACGTGCTCCAGTTCTCTCTGCGTCTCCTTATATTATACTCTATATGATTATGAGCAGTGTCTATGCAGGATTACTATGGCTGTGGTTATTCATTAGAACCTAAATCAGCTTTTTTCTTGTATTTGATTGTTTTGCTGCTTATTTTCAGAGTCTGTTTTATTAATTTGATCAACAGATTTTTCCTAATGAACTGTGCTTTGATTGCAATTATAAATGCGTTAAGGATTCAAACATTTGCATTGACACAAAAATACATTTCTGCCCATATAAGTGTTTATAATCATAACTGTTATACTGTTTTGTTGGTATAGATAACATGTCATTCAAATGGTCTAAGAAGCTTCCAGGATATTTCAGTCTTTTGGTAGTTTATATCTCTGATCTCAGAGACAGTGGTTGAGTTACCACAGCTTTGTTGATAAATGTTGTGATTAACATTGTTCATTGTGAAAAAAAGTGCACTTGCGGATAGTATAAAATTAATTAATATGAAATTAAACGTAATTGTACTTTAAGATAAATACTTTTATGACTGTTTTCTAACACACTCAAGTACACTTTTAAAAAGTGTGTTTTTGCAATAGTCATATTAAATGTTTGACTTTAAAGTACATTTTAATTGTTTTAAAAATCTTGAGTTGTGCTTTAAAGTACACTTAAGTCAGTAAAGTAAAGTATGTTGACTAACACACTAAAGCATATGCTGATTATAATTTGAAATGTAGCATGTAATTCAGTAATACATTTAAATTTGCAACAATAGAAGTAATCCTACTTAAGTGTTTCAAAAACACTCTAAAGTTTAGCTAATTGCATTTAATATAAATTAAAACGGCAGTACATTTTCATGTAATTGTCAATAACAAGCAGTTACGTGTCATTTTAAGAGTATTTTTAAGTTATTTATCTTTCACAAGGGTAATTGCATTCATTTCTCAGATAGATTTTCTTTTGGCCATAATTGCTGTTGTATCGTAAATGCTCTCAAAAATATGAGAAAAACATTAGTAATATTTAAAATAAAAGATGACATATTTTGCATTAAAGATGACATTTTTAAAATGTTGTGTAATGACTAAAGTAGAATTAACAGGCATTTGAAGATCCAGATGGTTCTTTCCCAGACTAGATATGGTTGTTAATACTGTTTTTATGGATTCAGCAGAAGGCGCATTAAACTGCATTGTGTGTGTGTGTCTGACTTAAAGTTCTGCCTTCATTCGAACCCGACAATCAGGCTAATCATGTGGATTTAGACAGGAAGATAAACCGAGATGAAGTGTGGATTGAGAGAGACTGGGGAAACGGCTTCACGCTGTTCTCAACCGCTGCCATCTGTCTCGCTTTCTAAGCTCATGACACGCATGATCTGTGGAGTTTAGTTCTGATCATGCGCTTCACAAGTTCCAACTGCATATGGGTGGCTGAAGTTGTATGTGCTTTTATTATTCATTTTGTTTAGCACTGAGGTCAAGTGTCCTTTTTCCGATTTAGTCAAGGTTATCTGTCTGACAGCAGAATCCTTCCACAAGCAAACACAAAACATTGGCAGGCGCACTGACTCGTCAGACACAACCGCTACTAGTCAAACCACAGGCAAAACCCACACAAAAACGCTGTCCGTTACTGTTGGAGAGACTGTGAGACCTGGAATTATTTGAATGAGAATTTTATAAATGTCAGTCAGGGAAGAGCAGCATTCAGATATATAGAACTGGCTATCTTTTAACTCACAAGAAGAAATTTGAAAGGGAGTTGGACTATGTTTGATTAAAGTTGGAATGGCAGAAAGAGTAATTTCTTCAAGTGCAGTTTTAAAAACTTTCATCAAATATAAGTTATTAGACTTTTTTTTAATGAATTAAAAACAAACAATTAACAGCCATTAACACAAATTTGAATTTTGCCAGAAAGCATCACAATGTTGTTTGCATCTCAATGCAATGAACCCAAAATAGGATGCTGAATTGGAATTTTACTTGGAATGACAGGAAGAGGAATTGACTTTTTTTTTTTTTATTTGGTGAAATCCTGTACAATTTTCACTCAAGTTCAATGATGACACAACAATTACCAGCCACTGCAACAAATCAAAATTTTGATAAACAGCATCACAAACATCCGCCACATTTTTAGACAACTAAACAGAAAAACTGACTTCAAAATTTGAATCTATTGATTATATATTGTTGTTTGGCTCAATTTTAAAGACTTGGAGTAAATATTCTAGTAAATGATGCATTTTTCCAGCATGATCCATAAAATCAAACATTAGTAACATATTGCAATCCAAAAAATACAAATGTCTATTACATTGATTATAAATATAATTCAGTTTGTCTGGTACCTCATATGCTTGTTGTACATGTTTATACTAGGGCTGTCAAACGATTAATCGTGATTAATTGCATACAAAATAAAAGTTTGAGTTGTCCTAATATATGTGTGTGTGCTGTGTGTAATTATTATGTATATATAAACGTAAACACATTCTCGTATATATTTAAGAAATATTTACAAGTATATGTATTTATTATAATTTTTCTATAATTTATATATAAATAAAAATATTTTGTACATAACATATTTCTCTTACATATATACATTAATTTGTGTGTATTTATGTATACATAATAATTACACACAGTACACACACATATATTAGGCAAACTGTTATTTTGTATGCGATGAATTGCGATTATTCCATCCATTTTAATCCTACTTTCTTAAATTCTGCATCCTGTTTACTACTAATACGATACAGTCACACTCAACGCTCCCTCTCTCTTTTAAGTTGTGGACAGTATAAAACTCTGCTGTCTTCCTGCCAGCCGTCAGTCCAAACACTTAATGAATCCAATTAATGGGCAAAGTTGAGCAGGTAGAGTAGATACAGTACAGTCCTGAATACATAACACACTCTCTCTCTCTCTTAAACACACACTAATCCTTCACAGACCCTTGATGACGACTCTTTTCTTGATTTATCCTCATTAGGAGAGACTCTGACGTACACACATCCACTTGTGCGGGCGTAAATGTTTGTCTTGTAGTAATGCAGTAGTTTCAAGGAACTGATAATCCCAAACTCTTAAATAAAGCGACCTTCCTGAAACCTTCTTTGAAGGTGTTCTTGGCGTTAAATTACAGGTTCTTCAGATTAGTCTGTGGTTCTTTTAAGTATCAGTAGATTAAGAGATCTAAAATATGCTCATTCAGCATAAGACTTCAATATGTGCTTTATAAGTACTAATAAACAGCCAATATCCTAGTAATATGCATGCTAATAAGCAACTAGTTAATAGTGAGAACTGGTCCCTGAACTAAAAGGATCTCCTGTGGCATCAGGCTGTTTGATTATAACATGAGCCTTTATTTTTAAGTGAAAAATAATAATAGGACTGAGTGGTATGATGGTACATACTGTACTCTGCAATGGTGGAAATGTGTTGATGTACCATAATAATACGTTGTTCCTTGTGGTTAAATTGCATTTGCTTAAAAACAGAGTAAATTGTGTAAATTGCAACTGAAGTTGTAATGTCAAAAGGTCAAAAGGGTCATATGGGTCATGAAGTGCACTTAATTGTATTGAATGTGCACTTTGTACTGTATTTAAAAAATCTTAGAAGTATTTTTTTTTAAAAAATGTGCTTGCAGATATAGGGAAATAAAAGGCCACTTACGTTATCAAAGAGAGACACTTTCATGACTTTTTTAATGCACATAAAACCTTTAAAAAGTGCACTTTGCAATTATGTCAGATTAAGGCCATAAGGCCCAAGAAGTCGTGGTTTACAGTGAATTTATAACAGCTAAGGGGCGTTGTGTGCCTAAAACCCCCTTAGCTGTTATAAATTCACTGTAAACCACAGCTTCACTGGGCTTTTTGCTTTTATAACACGGTTATTCCATATACGTAGTAAGGTTTCACAAAATAAAACAGAGCAAATAAAGTGTAATGACATTAATAAAAACATTATTCTTCCACCAGTGTAGTTCCTCAGAAACAGTTGTGGTTGCAACAAATGTAAACAAAGGTGTATGTTTGTAGACAAATCTACAAAAAGCTTTTAACACGGCTCAACCAATCAGAATCAAGTACATTTTTCAAATCATTATGTTTTACCAATCTTGTGTTGTGCTTTAAAAAAGTAGACTTATTTTGTTGATGTGTTTAGTAATATACTAAAGCACATGACATTACATTATATTTTAGTTTATCATACATGCTTGTCAGTACAACACTTGAACCATATTTCAAGGACAATACAAGAAATTATGAAATTACATATAAAAATGTACTTAAGTCCTACTTAAGTGGGTAAAAAAAGCAATTTAGGAACTTGGGATTTCATTGTTTAAAGTAAAATCTGTTTCTGTTTTCTGAAAACTTCTAATGACAAGAGTTTTCTTTATTTCTTTCTCCAGGCTTTAGACGAGCCGTTCTGAAGAGACAAGAGCAGGATCATCGGACGGATTACTTGTAAATACACATGGTCTGTGAACAGCTGATGACCTTGGAGAGGAGGAGGCTGAGAAAGACACAGTAAGCAGCAAGAGACAGTTTTACAGGATTTAGAAGAGGACAGATACGAGTGCAATCCTGCAGACGGACTAAAGAAGCAGGCCTGCGCTTGCTCTGCTGAAGATACAAGCTTTGAACATCAAATAACTGACAGATAAATCTGAAGGACAAACTATTTGATCAGTTCGACTGTACTCATCCAACGAAAATGCATCTAGGAAGCTCAAGAAAGAGCAAACAGCTTTTCTCCTTCTTCTTCTATGTCATCTGTCTTTCCGTATGTGCTGGGACAGGAATGCCGGGGTCAGACTACAACCCTCATCCTCGTTTTATCTGCACCCCCATTCCTGCTGATGCCGATCCCGCGTGTTTCCCTTCAGCGGGTGGCCCGGCCGGCCCCAGTCCCGGACACCACGGCGGGCCGAGCGGAAACAGCAATGGCTGGTGGGGAATGTCCGAGGAGGCCAAAGCAACAATCCTGCACCTACGGGAGAGTTTGGTGCAGCAGAAGGAAACTATCCTGGACCAGAGGGAGACCATCCGAGAGCTCACCGCCAAACTGAACCTCTGCGAGGGCTTCAGCCGCGGCACCGGCAGCCACGAAGAGCACCCGCACCGCACGCCCGCGCAGCTGGCCCATCACGCCCACCACGCCTACCCCACAGCACCTGACACAGGTCACTTCGGGTGGGCTCCACCCGACAGTCATCATGGGCTGGAGCTGAGTCACTATGGTGACGGGGTCGGAGGGCATCACGCTGGGAAAGCAGCACTGAGTGAGAAGCACGTGACGGGGGAGATTCCTTCACCCTCGTCCACACCGGAGCAGATGAGCAGGATGCTGCAGAGCCTCAAGGAACGGCTGGACAACCTGCAGGTAGACATTTAGAAGTACTTTTACAGAAGGTAAAAGTGTCATTATTCAGCTCAGATCAGTTGGGTGTTGAAAAAATTACTTTTTCGTGCCTTAAAACAGCTTGAATGTAACTCTGCCCCCCTTGCCTCATTTACTATACGTGGATCTATGAATATGCAAATTAGCCCCGCCCCGGCCAGAGCCACCTGATGCACAAACTGAACTGTAGTAAACGTGATATAATGGCAAAACACGGATAATGGCTGATAAAACTATGTTTTACTACCAGACAACTACAGTGGATACTGTAACATTTGTTAAAGTTGCTTACTTGATGATGTTGCACCCTCAAAATGCCTTGAAGACTTAAATGCAGCCTAGTTTGTGATTCCAGTTTGTGCCCGCGAGCATATGCAAGTGAAGTGCAGACGGCAATGTGGGAGAGGTGCGTCTGACTCCGGCCTAATTTTACACTGTTGTCGCGGGTTATTTTTCAAGTTAGCGGTTAAAGCCTAGTGGTTGTGCTCTATTTAATGCTCTATATGCTCTATTTAATATTTGGTTTTGTGCTAATAATCATACTGTTATATTTTGCATGCTAATCATAGGAATCTATTCTTTGACGTGATTGGTTACTGAAGTTTGTGACGTAGCAAAAAAAGCCTTTTGGAAACTACAGTTTTAAGGAGAAAATACTCAGCAGTGGTGTTGATTAATGGACTGGCACATGGTTTGTCTAAAAGCATATTAAAAACACCACATAGACAAATAAACAACATTAAAATCTTGATTTTCACTACAGGGGGACTTTAAAATAATAAGACACCAGTTTCCAATATCAAGCAGCAAAATGAGCTGTTTTGTACAGCTAAAAATAGCTGGAAGCAGATGAAACCGAAACCTCACACATTAAATTTGAACCAATGAACCAAATGAACCAAACCATTTTAAAATCTTCCCAGTCTACTGACATTTGTTATGACATCCACTTTGAACATATTAATGCACATGATAACTATATATAATAATTACAGAGCATGAAAAACACATCATTGTAAGACATATTGTTTGTATTTCGCTATAAAACAGAATTTGAAAGCAAATTTGTATGCACAAAATAGGCTAGAATATACTCTTGAAATATTATAACTTTAGTCTAATAATTGCTACAACTTAATTCTCATAATTTTGGCTTTATTCTCAAAATATTTTTACCTTATTTTCATAATTTTGACTTTATTATTGGAATTTTGACTTAATTCTCAAAATATTTTACTTTATTCTCATAATTGTGATCTTATTCTCAAAAACATTTCGATTTTATTCTTTAAATATTTCAACTTTATTTTTGTAATTTTGACTTTATTCTTAAAAACATTTTGACTTTATTCTCGAAATATTTTAACTTTACTTTATCATTTCGATTCTGTTCTCAAAATATTTTGATTTTATTCAAATAATTTTGACTTTATTTTCGAAATATTTTGACTTTATTCTCAAAATATTTCAACTTTATTCTTGAAATATTTTGACTTTATTCTTGTGTTGTTACGACTTTTTTACCTTTTTTTCAAAATATTACGACTTCAATCTTGTATTATTATTATTTTTAACGTGGCACTAAAGTGTTAGTTTCAGCAACATAACCAAAAAATACACTTTAAAATGACACCAACAACCATGGAAACTGTCAGTCAAAGTAAGATGAAACTGATGGGCCATTATAGACTGGTGTAGGTATATATTTCATTAGAGTAATGAAAATAAATCATCCTGTCAGTGTATCAAATATTATAAGATATGATGTGTTTTTTTTTCACGGCGAGTAGTTAGTGGTTACCAGGATCAGCAGAGTGCAGTACAGCAGTGATTAGGCCTTTTCTCAGACCGCTGTGATTGTGTTTGCAGACGAGAAACACCTCCACCAGCTACTCCAGCTCACTGAAGGATCTCCTGCAGAGGAAGATCAGCGCTCTGGAACAACAGATGCAGCACCACTCTGCATCAATAACCAGCGCCGCTCACACTGACCATGAGGATGAGGATGAGGATGAGGACGGGCACCATGACGATGATCACGACGACCACGGCCATCATGATGTCACAGACCACGACGGCCATGAGGACCACGGTGATCCTCACGACGAGAGCCACCACAGCGATCACCATGATGACGATCACCACAGCGGCGGTCACCATGACGACAGCCACCATGACGACGACAGCCACGACGACGGACACCAAGACAACGGTCACCATGACAACGAAGTTTCCGAACATGGCTTTGAGGGGTTGACGTATAACCTGCAAGGGCACAGAGAAGCACAGAGTGGAGTTCACAGCAAACTGGACTCGGTTCTCAGTCAGCTGCAGCACAGGCTCACTGACACGGGTAAGAGTGCGGAAAAAAGACAGCTGATTCTAGATTTTAGAGTTTAGATGAACCCTGCTGGAGAACGTCCCAGGTTACGTATGTAACCATGGTTCCCCGAGGGAACGAGACGCTGCGTCAAACGCTTGGGGAACGCCTCCAGCGTGAGCACGCTCTGAATCACATGTGTAATCAGTCCAATAGAGAAGCGAGACGTCATAGGCGGGTGACGTCACGGACCAGGAAGCTTAAAAGCACGTGCGCCGGAGCCGGCATTCAGCTTAAATAAGAAGCGAAGTGCTAGCAGGGATGCAGGAAGTAGGGCCTGAGACGCAGCGTCTCGTTCCCTCGGGGAACCATGGTTACATACGTAACCTGGGACGTTCCCCTTCAGGAACTCGAGCTGCGTCAAACGCTTGGGGAACGCTATACCCACGCCGCCCTAGTTACAAGTCCCTGCCTAGTGTGTGTGCTAGGACAGGAGAACAGAGGAGCCAGGAGTGACTCGCAGGTCTAGATCATAAAATCTGACAAAGGTAAGGGGCGAGGACCATCCCGCAGCGTTGCAGATGTCCTGCATAGGGACACCAGAAATAAAGGCTTTAGAGGCAGAAATGCCTCGAGTAGAGTGGGCCTTAACCCCCAGTGGAGAGGGAAGGCCCGAAGACTCATAAGAAAGAGTGATGGCATCCACGATCCAGCGGCTAAGGGTTTGCTTAGAAGCAGGGAGGCCCCTTTTAGGGGGGCCGAAACAGACGAACAATTGTTCTGAATTTCTCCACAGGGCAGATCTGTGAACGTATGTGTCCAGTGCTCGAACTGGACACATACAGTTAAGCTTTTGCTGGTCCGAATCCCGAAAAGGGGGAGGACAAAAGGCCTGAAGCACAACGGGCCGTGGTGGTACAGAGGGAACCTTCGGTACGTACCCTGGTCTAGGGTACAGAAAAACTTTGGCCATGCCAGGGGCAAAGTCCAAATGTGAAGGGGCCACAGAAAGGGCCTGAAGATCTCCTACTCTCTTTAGCGAAGATAAAGCTAAAAGAAGAACTGTCTTAATTGACAATAAATGGTCAGAGGACTCTTCGATAGGCTCAAAGGGGGGCCCACAAAGAGCCTCTAGCACCACGGCGAGGTCCCAAGTAGGGACCCGAGGTTGTACAGGAGGCCTCAGCCTCAGCGCACCGCGGAGGAAACGTACGACAAGGGGATCCTTGCCCACTGAAGTGCCACCGAGAGGGGCGTGGTAGGCCGCAATAGCCGCCACGTAAACCTTTAGGGTGGAGTGGGCTAATCCTGTGGAGAACCGATCCTGCAAAAATTCCAGCACTGTACCGACTGGGCAGTTAACTGGGTCTTGCTGGTGGTCTCCACACCATGAAGTGAAAAGTTTCCACTTCAGGGCGTACAATTTCCTCGTGGAGGGAGCTCTGGATTGGAGGATGGTCTCAACAACCTCAGTTGAGAGACCGGAAGCTATGAGGCGTGCCCCCTCAGGGGCCACACCCATAACTTCCACAACTCCGGGCGAGGGTGGAAGATGGTGCCTCCCGCTTGCGAGAGGAGATCCCTCCTGACGGGAATCTCCCATGGAGAGCCGTCGAGGAGGGAAATTAGGTCCGAGAACCATGCTCGGGCCGGCCAGTACGGGGCTACTAATAGAAGACGGACCCCGTCCCGGCGCACCCTCTCCAGAACTCCTGGGAGCAGAGCGATCGGGGAAAAGCGTACAGACGAAGCCTCGGCCACGTCTGTACCATGGCATCCAGCCCCAGTGGAGCTGGATGAGACAGAGAGAACCAGTGGGGACATTGCGCATTCTGCTGAGTCGCGAAGAGGTCCACCTGAGCCTGGCCAAAAACTCTCCAAATCTGCTTCACCACCTCGGGGTGAAGCATCCATTCCCCGGGCCTCGGCCCCTGCCTCGACAGGATGTCTGCTCCCGTATTGAGATGCCCAGGAATGTAAACTGCTTTCAGTGAGAGGAGTTTGTCCTGGGACCACACAAGGATCTGGTGCGCCAGCTTGTACAAGGGGCGCGAACGCAGACCTCCCTGGTGGTTGATATAATAGACCACCGCTATGTTGTCGGTGCGCACCAACACATGGCGGCCTATTAGGTCTGGGAGAAAGTGTTTCAGAGCTCGAAACACGGCCAGCATCTCCAGGCAGTTGATGTGCCAGGAGAGATGCCGACCGCTCCACAGACCGCGGGCTGGGTGGCCACTCATGACCGCACCCCAACCGGTGAGAGATGCATCCGTCGCTAGCGTTACGCGGCGACCAGGAGCTCCTAACACCGGGCCCTGAGACAGGAACCAAGGTTTCTTCCACATATCTAAAGCACGTAGGGCTCGCCGCGTGACTTTGATCATGCGGAACGGGTTTCCCCTCGGGAGAACCCCTTGGTCCTGAGCCACCACTGTAGGGGTCTCATGTACAGCAGGCCAAAAGGTATCACGTTGGACGCAGCTGCCATCAGACCCAGCAGTCGCTGGAACTGCTTTACAGTGAGTGACCGGCCTTCTTTCACTCTCTTGACTGTCGTGAGGATCGACTCGATCCGAGCAGGTGACAAACGTGCCTGCATCGTGGTCGAATCCCACACCACGCCCAGATAAGTGGTCCTCTGTAATGGAGACAGCACACTTTTCTTGGCGTTCAGTCTCAACCCCAGCTCTTTCATATGGGCGAGAACAACATCTCGATGTTGAACCGCCATGTGCTCTGATTGAGCCATAATCAACCAATCGTCGATGTAATTGAGTATGCGGATGCCCCGGAGTCGCAGCGGAGCCAGAGCAGCATCCACACACTTCGTAAAAGTGCGGGGGGAGAGTGCTAGGCCGAACGGAAGAACCCGATATTGGTATGCTTCGCCCCTGAAAGCAAACCTTAGGAACTTCCTGTGTTGAGGAAGGATGGAGACATGAAAATAAGCGTCTTTCAGATCTATTGTCACAAACCAGTCCTCGGACCTGATTTGTGACACAACTTGACTGACTGTCAACATTTTGAACTTCAGCCGCATGACTGAGCGGTTCAAATGTCTTAGATCTAAAATAGGACGCAGACCCCCATCCTTCTTCGGAACGATGAAGTATCGGCTGTAGAACCCGGATTCTCTGTCCTGAGGAGGAACCACCTCGATGGCCTCCTTCCTGAGGAGAGATACTACTTCTTGTTCCATTACCAGACCCTGCTCGGGGCCCACCACAGTAGGGAAGACCCCGTTGAAAGGAGGAGGCGGAGCACCGAACTGAATGCGATAACCCCGCTCTACAGTATGCAGGACCCATGCAGATACATTTGGCAGTAGTTTCCACGCTGCCAGATAATCTACTAAGGGAACCAGCCTCTCGAGACTGGTCTCTGGATGTTTCTGAACTGCTAGATCGGTGCCCTGTAGCGGCGCACCGGCAGGAACTAACCGAACTAACTGTTCTAGAGACCCCCGCAGGGGTGGCGAGCCCCCCAGCTCCGCTACGTTGCCGGGCGGAAGAGACTGGGGGAGCTCGTCGGAGACATTGGTCTCCTGAGGGCACTGAGGAGAGACGGACACCGTGGAATGCGGTGCTACCCGCCTCTCCCCAGCAGGGGCTGCCCTCAGCGGTCCTGCACGAATGTCAGGACCGCTTCGCCGAGGACCTCTTCGCCTGAAGCACAACCCTCAGGTCGGGCTTCGGCTTAGAAGCCCCGGCTTAGAGCGTCGCTGATCTCGGTCCCGCTGCGGAGGAGCACGAGAGGCGACGCTCTGCTTCTGACTCGCCCTGTGCGAGGAGCTGGCACTCGGCTGGGGCTGCTCCCGCCCAGCAACCCCAAGAGCTACGCGACGAGGGAGGAACCGCTGAAACGCCTCCGCTTGTTTACGGGTCTCCTGGTATCTGTCGACGACGGAATTGACGGCGTCGCCGAACAGGCCAGAAGGCGCAAGCGGGGCGTCTAGAAGGAAGACCCTGTCCTTCTCCTTCATGTCAGACAGGGTCAACCATAGATGTCTCTCCGCCGCCACCATAGCTGCCATGGACCTGCCGATGGCACGGGCGGTCTCTTTGGTGGCGCGGAGAGACAAGTCAGCGGCTCTCCTTAGCTCAGAGATGTTATCCTTGCTAATTTCGTCGCGCTCATCTAGCTCTTTTAGCAGATCAGCCTGGTATGCCTGCAACACCGCCATGGTGTGCAGACAAGAACCAGCCTGACCTGCTGCCGAGTACCCCTTACCCACTAGCACTGATGTTGTACGCAGCGGCTTAGTGGGTAAGACCGGAGCCTTTAGAGACGAAGACGCCTCGGGAGACAGATAGCTTGCAAGCGTCTGTTCTACCCGAGGGATCGCTCTATAACCGCGCTCTGTTGTCCCCGCCACACTCCCATAGTAATCAGAGGCGGGGACAAAGAGACGGGCCGAGAATGGTTTAACCCACGATCTCGACACCTCGGTGTGGAGATCGGGGAAAAACGGCAGGCTCCGGTGTGAAGGAGGCGGCCGATTACGCAGGAAGCGTTCATCTAACTTACTTCGCTGCGGTTCGGCTTGTTTCTCGGCGGGCCAATCGATATTTAATTTAGCTACCGCACGAGTAACCACCTCCAAAAGCTCCTCGTATTGGGGCGAGTGTGGGGCCACCGCAACGCTTTCATGTTCAACCTCCTCAGAGGAAGAAATGAGAAGCGTTGAGGCTGTTCCCTGGGTGGAAGGAACCGCAGAACGGGCTTCCGATCCCTGAGAACGGGCCCCGGATCTACTAGGTGAGGAGGGAGATAGGGGTTCACCCGTCTCCATTCCCTCTAGTAGATCCAGCTGCGAACCCCACGAGTGCAGCTGCCGCTCCGCCTCGGCGGAAGCGGGGCCAGACCCGCGAGGAACGCTGGTGAAGGCTCCCTCCGCAAAGAGAGCCTTCCGGGAGCGGAGAGCACGCAGGGGAAGCCGCTCGCAATGCGGGCAGTCGGCCCCCTCGAGAGCCGACTCTGCGTGATCCGCTCCCAAGCAAACCACGCACAAGCTGTGTGTATCCCCGCTCGGAATAAAACGCGAGCAGGGAGGAACACACGGCTTGTAACGTGGATTGCTCTTATGTTTTAATTTCCTACACACTTTGGACATCGTGTCTCAAATAAAAGTGGTACACTGGCACCAAAAACAGACACGTGAAAACACACACCATACACAGAGCGCTTCGCTGAATAAATGAAGCTGCATGCCGGCTCCGGCGCACGTGCTTTTAAGCTTCCTGGTCCGTGACGTCACCCGCCTATGACGTCTCGCTTCTCTATTGGACTGATTACACATGTGATTCAGAGCGTGCTCACGCTGGAGGCGTTCCCCAAGCGTTTGACGCAGCTCGAGTTCCTGAAGGGGAACCCAGCTTAAGACCACTTCAGCTGGACCAATCAGGCTGGTGATGCTCTAGAGATTGTTCAATAGCTGGATCATAGACCTATCTTGGTCAAGATGATTAGAGCTGGTAAACCATCTTTGACCAGTAAAAAGTCAGTTTCCATGTTCTAAGTTAGTATGACCTGTTTTTACCTTTAATCAGGGTGCAATTTGAGTGAAAATGCCATCATTGAAATTCTATTATAGAATTTCTTTTAGACAGTTCTGTTACTGATTACAATGACATGAAGTTATTGAACTTATTGAAAAGTAGTTTTGATTACTTTTAGATTACTTTCTAACTTTTTATCACAGTTTTAAATATTATTTTGTGCCATTTTGATACAAAATTATACAAAGAGAAAGAAAATTACTTTGATTACTTTTAGATTACTTTTCAAAGTAGTTTTTGATTACTTGTAAATTATTTTCAACCCAACTCATTTATCACATTGTTTTATATATCATTGTTTTGTACCATTCTGATACAAAATTACACAAAGAGAAAGAAAAAAATTCCATCCTTTGTTATCAGCTACATAGACATGGATCAGAAAGAAAAATAACTAAATTCTGAATAATTTGCTGTGATTTTGTAATCATGTAATCAATAAAAAGTATTTGATTATGAGCACCTTCTAGAACCTGATTACATAATCCAGATAATAATACAGACATGAAATAAGTTACAAAATTTAGACAATGAGGAAATATAGTGTTATTAATAAAAAACAAACAAACAAACAAACAAAAAAAAATATATATATATATAAAATAATTGTTTAAGCTAAAATAACTAAATTAAAAACATTTTAACAATTAACTTATTGACTAAAAATGTATACCTTTTACAGACATACGGATACAAAAATTGTATCCGTATATCCCAACAAATTTGTATTGTCCTCCTCCTTTGCGTCTGGTTTAGACTAGTTAGACTTTAAGTGAATCATATTTTTTTTCCCCTCAAGACTGGTGATAACTCTTTCAAATCAGTAACAAATTGTTAGAGTGGTCTTATCTAAAAAGTAACACTGATTAGTCCTTAACTAACTGCAAGCTAGTCAAACTAGTTCTTAACATACTATGTTTATGCAAAAAGAATGCAGGGATATAAAATACATGATAAATTGCATAATGCGAACGCTGACGCTGGTGATCATCTCCACAGGTTCTAGAAAGAAGAGCAAACCCAGTGAAGCTTTTCAGATCGGCTTCCCAATGAGAACCAACTACATGTACGGTCGGGTGAAGCGCACGCTGCTGCACGAGATCTTCTCCTTCACGCTGTGTCTGTGGATGAAGGCTGGCATCGGGCCTGGACTCGGGACGCCCTTCTCTTACTCCGTGCCTGGACAGGCCAACGAGCTGGTGCTCATTGAGTGGGGAAACAATCCGATGGAGCTGCTGGTCGATGACAGAGTGAGTAAATGAGATGAAAGAATGTGCACATAATTCCATCATTTAGAACCAGAAACTTTACTTAGAATTTTCTTTTTGCATTACAACTACAGTTTAAAAGTTTGGGGTCGGTAAGATTTTTAATGTTTTTAAGAGAAGTATCTTCTATTAGGAAGGCTGCATTTATTTGGTCAAAAACACAGTAAAATTGTGAAATATTTTTAGAGTGTAAAATAGCTGTTTTCTATGTGAATATGTGTTCACATGTAATTGATTGCTGTGATCAAAGCTGAATTTTCAGCATCATTACTCCAGTCTTCAGTGTCACATGATCCTTCAGAAATCATTCTAATATGCTGATAATAAACATTTATGATTATTATCAATGTTGACAACAGTGCTGCACAATATTGTTTTGGAAACCGTCATAGATTTTTTTTCAGGATTCACAGATGATTAGAAAATTCAAATGAACAGCATTTATTTAAATTGAAATATTTTGCAACATTCTAAATGTCTTTACTGTCTCTTTTGAATGATTTATTGCATCCCTGCTAATTAAAAATGCATTAATTTCTTTGAAAAAAACTGACCCCGAACTTTGGGATGTAGTACAATAGTTCCTGACAAGATTAGAATGATGACCAATAATATTAGGCCCCTTTAAGACTTAATTTCAAATATTTTGGTGTTTTTAAATGGCTTCAGCTCTCCTGTATGATTCAATATTCAATAAGTCTCCAACAGGAATTTCAGTTCATCCAGCAGGATCTTATTTGAATCTAAAAGGATTCTTATTTGATCCCATTTGGACCTTTGAGGATTAAATTATGAAATAAATTCCAAAAACAAGCCCAGTTCACATTCCTTAAGGATTTTTTGACCAGACAAATGAAGACAACAGAAAAAGTCCTGATCTGATCTGATCTGTGTGTGTGTGACAGGCTGTCACTTTACCGCTCTCGGTGAGTGATGGTAAATGGCACCATGTGTGTGTGACGTGGTCGACGCGGGACGGCCTGTGGGAGGCCTATCAGGACGGAGTGAAGAGAGGCTCAGGAGAAAACCTCTCGCCCTGGCATCCCATCAAACCTGGAGGAGTCTTCATACTGGGACAAGAACAGGTAACATACAGACAAACTCAAACCTGAAACTGCTTTTATTTCTCGTGTTAAGGAAAAAACAAGAACACATTAGCAACTGGATAGCAGCATCCTAGCAAATTTATATTATAGCATATACATTTTAATGTGACTGAGAACATTACATTCAGTTCATACTTCCATAATAAGAACTCTTTGCTAAAGCGTACTTCTTTTTCACAAGGAAAGTCATATACTGCTTAAATTAATAAGTAAGCAAAGTTGCATTCATTAAGTCAAAGTATAAAATTGTAAGAAGTCAAAGTAATGCTAAACATTCTCAGCTGGTAAAGCTAAATCTGTTTGGTGTTGCTAATATAATATTCCTAAATCTCCTCATCTCTCCCAGGACACACTGGGTGGTCGTTTTGACGCAACGCAGGCGTTTGTTGGTGAAATCTCGGATGTCCAGATGTGGTCTCATGTTCTCACACCTCACGACGTCTATAGCCTGGCGTCATGTGGTGGTCACATGACCGGTGACATCATCGCCTGGACGGAGTCCGTGGTGGAGCTGCACGGCGGGGTCACCAAATACCCCTTTGACCCCTGCCATTAAAGAGGAGGAGGACAGTCCGTTTACAAGCATCAGAGTGAGGAGTGATTTCAAATCAGCTAGTTTTGAAGCATTCTGATGACGCGTAAACTGATCTTAATGCAAAATTCATTATCACTTCAAAAATAATGCCTTCCGTTTACATGAGAAACTTGAACGACCCCATGACCTCCAGGATTTCAACAGGGACCCGTTTTGTATTGTTTCAGTGTTTTATGTAGCAAATGTTTTCTTAATGAACTTTATTTTTGTTCTATAAATGGCTCTTCAGTGCCATTCGATGTTTGACGCAAGTATATGACATATTGTCATAACTTGGATAGAAACCATAGATCATAAATAGGATGTGAAGACAGAAGTGCTAAAATGTAGATGTTAAAAATAGAAAACTGAAAAACTCGAGGCTGAGTTAAAGTTAAAAGATTCATTTTCTTGTACTGTAAGAGGAATCTAAAGATACAGCGAAACCAAAGAGAAGAGTGACACACCGCTGATCAGGCCATGTGCTGCTGTTGTGTTTGTACATTGTTTTTGTTTTTTCAAATAAACTTTCTAACTGAAATGAGTATATCTTAGATTTGACTAGATCAGCAGCTATTCTGTGATACTTTTGATACATGTTGAGTTTCAGATTGTTGTAATTCGATTTAGTTTAATCTATTGTGTTTAATTTACTGTAAATGTGTTTCAAAAGAATATTTTTCATTGTCATGTTTGTGCATCTGAATTGTGCATTTACTGTTTTTATTAACTTGTCTTCATTTGTTTACAGTTTTGAAAGCAGAAATGCAATAAAGGGACTGAATTTTGAACTAGGCCTTCATAGCAATTTCATGGACTTTTTGCATAATAATGTGAATGTTTTTCATTGCATTTCCATTGTGAATTCGTCAGGCTCATCTGCAGTCCTGCAGTATTGATTAGCACAAGCCTCTCAGTGAAAGGGCAGGCTGGTCTTACGCTGGTCTTCACTGCTATTATTAGAAACTAAGCTAATTAAGCACGTGAAGCATTTGATAGGGACCTGCACAAAATACATATATGGGGATACATACATGCATATATATATATATACATTAGGCACCATTTTCTGTAAAGCTGCTTAAAAGCGCTATACAAATATGACAATAGGTTTTCAGGCATGAAGTAAAAACTTCTTCAAACATTAAGAATGTTGTGTACACATAAATCTAATTATACTAAAAATTTTAATTAAGTGATTTTAGTGTTTTTTCATCTCAATGAATTGGCCATAAAAAATGTCATGTGGTGCGACCTTGATTTATATTCAAATTAATTTATTTCCTTAACATGCTTAACATTTTTTTTAGATGTTCTCAGTAATTAAAGTGTTTAGAAACAAAGTATTTGCATTTATTTTGAGTTTTTGTAAATAATGATCTCATATTTTTGTTGCCTTCTTAAACGTAGTTAGCAAACTTATTTTTCCTGTGAATTGCATAAAACTGATTAAAAATGTTCTAAAAATACCAAATTAGATATTTTATTTTTATTTTAATACAGTTATTCCTATTATTGGTCACATCCCATGATGAGCGGTAGCTCCAAATGATGCAAAGGCCTTATATCATTAAAAATCTATTTAAAGAGACACATGTGAAAAGTGCACTACATGGCATTAGCTGCAGGGATTTCTTTAGCCCGTCATTTCTGAACTTTGCCTAAAATTGACCTTTCGCTGGAAGTTTGATTAACAGGCAATCTGACCAGTCATAACGCCAAATACGCTGTTTTGTCCAACAAACAAATCAGACATAAGAGAAGATTAACTTGAAAAATGGTGTGTATTGTTATCTTTTCACGGGTGAAACAAGATACCTTCTGATGTTCATTCATGTTTATTTTGTGCTATAACTAGTAAAGGTAGAGGGATGATCGGTTCATGTGCCGCTTGAAGTGAGGCACTACAGCGATCTGTTAGGACACATTAAAAAGCCACAAAACAGTATTTGTTGTTTGTATTTGAAAACGCAGACTTTGTTTCATACCAAAAGTAACCAGCTCTGTCTTGTATGTTAGCACATTGTCAGTGTCCTCTTTGGTCCATGATGTATATTTCACTGCATGATATGTGGCATAAAAGTGCCATGGTTTGTCGGACGTAACACGTAATAAATAAATAATGAATTCATAATTACCAAACTAGAAAGATATACTCTAAATTTTTTGTCATTTTTTCTCATATTGTACAAAGATTAAAGATAACCCGTCTGAAATTGCATAAAAATCTATTCCAAATAATACTAAAATAAAGTATTTTATGTATATAAAAAAAAAACATCGATTGAATATAAAAGCACAAAAACTGCCAATCTGGAACATTGATTGTCGCACCACATGATATTTCATAAAATGGAAATCATCAGACAAAGTTTTTGTATATTAGGATGGAAATATAAATACAAATGCTTTGCAATTTTATAGAGGACTACAAAACACTTTAGAAAACATGCCAAATAGTTCAGAAATGTGATCAGTATAAATTAAGGGTAATTTTTAAAGACGTTTCAAAAGCAACGTTTATGGCCGGATGTTCGCACCACAAGATATTTTGACACTTAAGTTAAAACGGGTCCATACATGAGAGAGGTACTCCATATATGTGACTTCTTTTTAATGCATTTAAACCAATTTTTAACTGAAAATATGCAATCGGAAAGAAAGTTTAGGCGTCACGTCACTGACCCATAAAAATGTTGTAATGTTCTGAGTTGTCTGCATGTATTTGTGTTTTGTGGTATCTATGGTCTGCCGTGGCACAGAATAACAAGATTAGGCAGCACTAATTGTTCTAGTTATCAGTCAGGAAATGAGCTAACAAGCTAAAGAGAAGTAGGTTGAAAAACATGACATCAGAGCAGAAGACTGCATGAAGGACATCACATTAATCAAAACAACAGGATTCATCAGTGCTCAATTAAAACACACACAATCTCAATGTCTATTTATCCATTTTGTTTATTAGAGTTGATTGGCACCAGTGTACCATAACTGAGTTTTCATTTTGCTACATGAATTTTCCAACAATCTGTACCATTCTGTGACCAATCAGAAACAGGAAGAAAAAAATCAAAAATCAAAATCAGAGAGGAGGAAGAGGAAATGCTTTCATTTGTCCTACTGTATTCACAGACTAGCTGAAAGGCTTTGGCACCTTTGCACTTCTCATCAAGAATGCCCGGATTTAGAGTCTCCAAAACATATTCAAGTCATTCTACCGTCTTCATCAGACCACGTCATGCCCGGAATATGAGTTTACACGCATAGCTTATATCAAGGAATGTACTGTTGCAGTCAGCAGGTGGTGCTATTTAACACTTGGAGTCTCTCAGTCACTTACGGACGGCCCGTGGGTTTCGCATACGATACAATGTGAAGCAGATTCACTTCGAATGGTTTGATTCGGACGCTGTATACTGGCATCCTTTACATGTGCAGCAAAGCTTAAACCAGTTAAGAACTGCAGTACTAGTTACATACTCGTAGAGGGCACTAGAGAGTCAAACAAGCTGTGGTTTAGTCGAAACTGTGCTGAACTCTAATAAAGTGCCATAAACATGGATTCTAACTCCAAACTATTAAATATGTCTTAAAGTCAAAGACATCAATTACTATAGCCAAGCTTTATATCAATCGGGAAAAATCACAAAAGTCAAGCAAAATGCACTGCTAAACAATTCTCAGTATTAACCGTTTCATAATTAGTATATTTAAATAGAGCGGTTATTATGTTAGACTCCAGACGCTATTAGTGTTCTGTATGATCAGGCTTTTTAAAAGATACTTTGGGAGTGTTTCATTTCCGATTTCGTTACTGCTTGCAATCCGTAGCCCATTTGAACAGCAATGCCAATTTGTTGACCAGGAGAGTTTAGAAATACAGAACGCTAATAGTCGCCCAAAACACTGGCGTCAGATTCACCCTTTACAAAAGACGCTTCAGTTCAGTACAACATGCAACCCCCGTCCTTATTTCTCACAAAGAAAGAAAGAACTGAAAAACAATAAATAAAAAATGCTATCAATTTGTCTTGTAAACAAACATAACGACATGTATTTACAAACAGAAAAGGCAAAATATAATGTACATCGGAAAAAAAGCTGCCATGGACTCCTTCAAACTGAACAGCACTGAGTAAGAGGAGTGACTAGTGTTTCACACAATCAACAATACAGGTCATTGCCTCGTCTGGCACATGTCTTACGATCGGGAATAATAAAGAAAACATCTTTCGTCTTTTAAAAAAAATGTAAATTAGCTTAACTTTACTCATCCTCTGGCCATCAAAGGTGTAGGTGAGTTTGTTTCCTCATCAGATTTGGAGAAATGTGTCATTCCGTCACTCGCACACCACTGGATCCTCTGCAGTGAATGGGTGCCGTCAGAATGAGAGTCCAAACAGCTGATAAAAACATCACAATAATTCACAAGTAAACCACACCACTCCAGTCCATCAGTTCACATCTTGAGAAGACAACTGTGTGTTTGTAAGAAATGAATTAATCTTTAAGATGTTCTTAATGTGGCACTTTTGGCTAAAACACAAGTCAGTACTCCAATTTGTTTAGAGCTGTTTTGGATTGTAAACAGTGATACATCTGTGCAGATTTCTCTCCTGATTCAGACCAGATGAAATGTTCACTGGAGTATTTTCAACAGTTTCAAGTTAAACAAATCCATCTTTAAGCCATTTTTTAATTATAGTGACGTTCCCATCAGCTGTTTGGACTCTTGTTCTGACGGCACCCATTCAGTGCAGAGGATCCATTGGTGAGCAAGTGATCTAATGCTACATTTCTTCAAATCTGTTCCCATTAGAAAACATCTACATCTTGAATGGCTTGTGGGTGAGCACATGTTCAGCAAATAATCATTCCCACTTGTTTAATTGCATGCTTTTTTTCCTAATCAAGACAGTTTGCTTGTAGGAGGAAAGAGTAGGAGAGTCAATCTCAACAAATTTGTCAAAGATCATGAGTCAGATTTCATTCTGAAATTTCAGAAAAATAAGAAATTAGATTTCATTCCACCAAAAATCTGTATGCATTTAGAAGCAAATGTGCTTGGTTGCGAAAACAATGGCAAATAATAATAATAAATAAATAAACCCCTAAAATCAGCTTTATTTTCTTAACACCAAATCGGTTTTCTTAGTGTGCGATATAATCTGGACATGTTTTCGTGAGATTCCCCCAAGAACAGTTTAGCAGCCCCTGTGGTTGAGTTTAAACCTAGTTAGTTTAGTTGAAACACTAGTATAAGAACATTCAGAAACAGGGCTGTGGGACTTTTAAGGCTCTTTTCTTAAGGTGAAGGAGCTTATTTAAGGATTCACGTATAATGAGGTGCGTTTCTACAAATGTCTGGATGGGTCAGTGATGTTCAATACAGTTGTTATCAACACAGGAAATGACATCACCGGTGGGATTATCATGTGGTCGATCCCGATATTAGTGTAAAACGCATATCCTTTCATTGATATGCATGGAGTGATATGTAACTAATAGGTAAACTGAAGTGATGTGCTCATCAGTCTTGATATGTGGTTTGAATAGCAATGACCTTCATTTACATCTTCATTTATAACATGTAAATAAACTCAAATGAGTAAGAGATAAATAGTGTCAGTTCAGATATAATTATTTTAAGTCAGGCAGCAGAACAGACTCAGTAAATCAACAGTGACTGCACTAACAAACGTTAGATCTGTCCCTGGTGACGGTAGTGATGAAGAGTACATCAGGCTGTTTGGTCGTCTACCCTGTTTGTGTAAGAACTTCACAGTAAAATGCTGTAAATAGCAGGAACGGCGGTTAACAGCCACCGAACGTGAGAACGGAGGAAGTAGACGGGAGTGTGAGATGAGGATGGAGATTTATGCAGATTTATGAATGTTACGTTTGTCAGTGAAGTTCTATGGAATGTCAGCGTAATATAGTGAGTATCTGTACAGACTAGTGTGATAGTGAATAACACTGTGTAGTGTGCAAGTGTACAAGAAGTATGGAAATAAGAGATGCAGTCCAGACCACCGAAATCCAAACCGAAGATGATGACGTTCAGGTTTCCCAACGACATCCATCTCTCCACAAAACCAGCATAATGGATTCATCTGATGAGAGGACGAGAGCTACCTTCATGAAGGATCATTGGTTTCTCAGAGAATGGAGGGAGCATATGAACGGATGGACGAAAAATGGAGGACTTTCAGGGTTGCTCTTCTTTCTTCTTTAGGGAAATGCGTTTCTTCCTGGCTGCAAGCATCTCGTAGAAGGGGTCCACGCTCACAGCGGATCTGAAACAAAAACACAGTCTTCTGTATCATATTTGATACACAGTTTTCTAAAAAATATCTTTTTGCTGTGAATCTTTGCTGATTTTTAGAAAGTAAACATAAGAATAACTTTGATATTGTTAGTAATATTTCAAGACAAACACTTATTCAACTGACACAGCTTTAGGGCCACTCCACCAAACTATTTAGTAACAGGAGTGAAACTGGGTAACAGGAGCGAGTATCCATTATATTAGTATATAGGTTTGACTACACATGTGCACTGATATAGTAAAGAGTGTTGAACACTGACTAGTGAGCTGACCTTTTTAAAACTAGTGGTCTGCAGAGGTTTTTGTTAGATTTATGTATAGGAGGGTAGGACGACGGGTTATGAGATAAGATATAAATAACAAAAAATAACAAATATTAAATATTAAATTACAATAGATTTTTCAATATAAAACTTTACAAGTAAAGACTTTTCCGTCTTGTTTTATTGTTTTCTTTCAGCGCATGTCACACTCAAACGCCATTCCATTATTGGGTTTAATACATGATTGCCACAGGACAGAAATTTCAAGTACATTTTCTGTCATACTTGCAGGAACAACCATAAGATTTCTCTGGGCAAAAACATTGTCTCAGTGTGGACAGAAGGCCAAAACATTGAGAAAAAGATGCATTTTCAAATTTATCTAGATTAATATGGATGTAGCCTAATATTTACATTAATTAATCAGATGACACTACTCACTGCTGTTACTATTGCTCAGTTATTATATATGAGTATAGGATCTATTAGTATATGAGTAACAGGACTGAAAGTAACAGGACTGAGATTTAGCAAATACACATAATGTAACCACATGGAGTACATGCTAATATTATGAGGATACTCAGCAAACTATAGTGATTTCTAAAATAAACAAGTAACATAGAACAAGACAGTAGGGGAGAGAGGGGACGAAAGTACCATTTTTCAGAATAACAAATTAAAAAGATAAAGTTGTAGACAGATATGTTTTTGCTGTGGCCTATAACTATTAATAACAGGTGGTATTTTATAAAAATGTAGAAAAATTTCAGTTTGAACATAAATTGACCCTGTTGGTTGGGACGAAAGTGACACACAGGTGGGTCAAAAGTAACACAACAATACAAGCTAGATTTTTTGTGTTACTCTGGTTTTTATTAAATATACATGACTATGACCTTGTTAATATGTACCTGCAAACATTTTGTCCTTAATCTTTGCAAAAAATTATTACATTTTCCTTTTAAATTTAAGTTTCATCAAATGTTTCAAAACCTGAGTGTACAAACTTGAATTTGTTTAAATTATTTATTTATTTATTCAACTCATTTTTATAAAACATTTTTTAACAGAATGAACGATATGAAAATTAAATTAGCATTATGTAAATTCTCAACATAATTTAACAGTAGGCCTATTCATGTTTTCATCCAGTTTTTGTGTGTATAAATTCAAAATTTGCATAAAAACATCTGGAAACACTGCAAATTCATAAGTGGAGGAGGAAAAGCTAAGGTATGGCTAAAACCTAAATATGAAGGTAAATGCGAAGTATCATAACAGCCCTGAGACTAAAATTCCCGACAGACAGGCTTATGTCCAGAAACGCCCTCTCATGAATGTGTGTCTGAATCAGACCTCTGTCTGTCTTTCTGACCCTCACTTTTGGCATATTCTTTTGGTATAATACAACATAAACATTTATGATGAACGTTTTAATAAATGATCCAAGACACAGAAAGTCACCAAATTAGCATGCTGCGGGACAAACAACAAGCACTTGTTGTCTCTGTAGGGGGACAAAAGTAACAAGTGTTTTGTCCTGATATTTACTTCTATACTGAAAAACTCTGAAAATCCAAACTTCAGGATGTATTATAGCACTAAATAACATGTAGATTGATCATTACTATGACACAGGAAACGAGAAACACTGGGGACATGCACAAACCCCATATTTTCAGTGTTCTAGGTCGTTTTTTAAATAATTTTTTAAATTCTATATTTTAAATTAGCAGTTAGATTAATGTGAAGAACACTTCGCTTAATAATAAAATGTATTTTATAGTTAACTTTTATGCATATTTGTACATATAATGTCCTGGGGACAGAAATGGCACCCATTCGGTGGAATGGCCTTTTAACTTGATTATCTAGACATAATGTTTTAGAAAAATCGGTGAGTCTCAAAAATGATCATCAGGCTTTTGAGGAACGTTTATTTGATTATCTCTCAATCATCATTGCATTATATGTTTTGATCATTTAAATATCATCTTACTAAGACATATTATTAATATTGGAGTTACAGAGTGACAACTGATATTTATATCATTTTATGTTAGCATGTGCTGTAGTGTTATAATAATTTCATTGATTTACATTACAAGCATCAGAATTTCATTTTACTTTTTGCCCATATAAATATAAGCATCGGCACCAAATTGCAGATTTTTGCTCAGTTTAGGCCTCTGAATGAAACTGAGCTGTTTTTCCTCCTCAGTTGTGTTTTAAATTGAAATAAACTATTCCATTTAAAAACATTTGATTTTTCAGACTACTCTTTTGTATGTCAGCCTCTGCAAGGTTAAATATTATGTTGGTGAGGGACATATCAGAAGGCCTGTGAGCTCAAAATTTACATTTCAAAAGTGTATATCTGCAAAAATCGTTTTTGTACCCTGAGCATATACATTTCTATTCCTAACAGGAAATGCAAATATACTTCAGCTATGCAAACATCTGTCAGAGACTGATAAAAGTTCAGACTGAAGTCAAGTATGAATATTTCCATTTACGCCCCTGACTGTCAATAGACCTTTACTCTTTCACACGGTATGTCCTCTAATCACGAATCCCATCAGTCCTGATGGTTTACTCACTTGATGCTGTGAATCCATTCATCCTTCTCCTCCGGAGTGGGAGCTGAGATCCGGTACACCATGTGGTTTCCCTCCACCACCCGACCGTCAGCCTCGGTCTTACACGCTTTAATCAGCTGCCCGCGGTTATTAGGGATGTACAGCTCAAAACAGTTCTGCACAGAGAAAACAACAGAGTCCTCAAACTGTTTCTATATACTGCCCAGCCCAAATGGTAAACAAAGAAACCTGCAGCTGATTTGAGTGAGTGTCATGGAAATTTATCTGATTAGCTGTATTTGACTGTGTGATCACAATGTCAACAAACTTACTGGCTTTCTGGGATCTTCGACCTCTCGAATGCTCAGGTTCTCCAATGGTATGATACCTCTGGGCTCCTTATCCTACACACAAACACATACCAAGTCAGTACTAGCTTTTATGGGTCAATTCAGTACTTTTAGTACGTATATATCACAAAGACTTATGTTCAGTCTGCTGCTGTTGTGAAATATTATTACAGTTTAAAATAGCTGTTTTCTATGTGAATATATGTTTAAATGTAATTTATCCCTGTGATCAAAGCTGAATTTTCAGCATCATTACTCCAGTCTTCAGTGTCACGTGATCCTTCAGAAATCATTCTAATATGCTGATTTGCTGCTCAAGAAACATTTCTGATTATTATCAATGTTGAAGACAGTTGTGCAACCCAATATTTTTGTGGAAACTGATACATTTTATACATTTTTCAGAATTCACAGATTCAAAAGAACAGCATTTATTTGAAACACATTTTTTTTGTAACATTCTAAAAATCTTTAATGTCACTTTTGATTGATTTAATGTTTCCTTGATGAATAAAAGTATTAATTTATTTTTAAAAAATACTGACCCCTTACTTATGAACAGTAGTCTACATAAGGGATCATATGCAGTACAAACAATTATCAAAAGGCTCTCTGGAATACTTAGATTTCAGCATTTTGTGGTCAAATTATTTCACACATTGATGTTAAGCTGTGTAAATGAAGACTGATTTTCTACACAGTTGTGCTTGTTTTAAACCTCCTATAATACAATAAGTTGATGTTTCCCCTCAGGGTCCTAATTTTGATTTTGACAATTTTCATGCTTTACTACCCTGCATAATAAATGATTATTTCACAAATTCAAATGTGTCATCATACAAACAATTTCATAAAAGCGTATTTCAGAGAGCTGTGTAATAAGATGAAACATGGCTATATTGTTCTTGACTTACTGTTGTGTACTCGAAGTAATAGAGGCAGTTATCAGTCAGAATGAACCACCGTCTCTTCCATGTTTTCACACGTCCTCCTGAGAAAGAAGATTATATGGATTAGAGGTGTAAAACAGAATAAATTAATCACTTCCTCTGCGTCAGCCTGCTAACAAAATACACAGACTCAGCAAGACACGTCTACACACGTTATATTATCAATAGAGTACACTGCCTTAAAAAACTCAACTCAATTCCTACTAAACTAAATTAACTCGATTTTTAGCCCCGATGGATGATGTCTGTCATGTTTGCCAGTCCAAAACTCTTCACCACGATGCTAGTGAGTGATTGTCTGAGTGCTGGTTAGTTTCTGTTTTTTTTTACCGGTGAGTCAAAAGAGCTCATCTCCAGGTCTCTGTGAGCATATATGTGAGAGGTCGATCACTTTGAAGAAAATGGTGCATCTGATCACTAGTGATGGTTAAAACAACGTTTTTCGGAACTGAATCAAATGCTTTGCAAAACTGCAAATCACCCTTTTTATTATACAAATGCTTCATTAAAATGTCCATAAATTTATAAAACCATGCCTATGGTAAAAACTGCATAGACACTAGTTCACGTGTTCACAGAGATTGTGAAACGTGAAGTTTTTAAACAGTTATGACGTAACAAAGCCCTGATTACTCGAATCACAAGACTTTGGCAATTTGATACCTGCTTTGAAACAAATAATCTGCAAAGTTTTTGAAGCATCATAAAGCAGTTTTTTGAAAACACCCATGACTACGGATTACATCTTTCAGCACCAATCTGAGACGTCCCTCTCTATCAGATGTTAAAGTAAGGGAAAAGAGGCTGTACGTACCTCCTGAAGGGTGGACAGCACCAGCATCAGCAGAGAAATCACAGGTCAAGCAGAGCAGGAGCCAGAAGAGATCGGAAAAAGGGAACGGGGGACGGATCACGAGAAACAGAAAGACACAGATACGGGGAGAGGGAAGAAGATTTAAAAGCTTTTAGTGCTTGAGAGACCACAGAGCTCGCCATGCAGAAAGAAAGTAAATTTTCGAAAGTGCCAAACACATTAGATGTGATGTTTCACTAGGGATTTTTTTTTTTTTTTTAATTTAGGAAAACAGAGCAAAGCACAGCAATGAAATAACAGAAAATCATGCAACGGCAATGATAGAGACCCTGCCAACAACTTCGGTTAAACAGAAATGCTCCGGGCGAACGTCAGGAGGGACTCACCCAGTTTGAGGAGCCAGCCTTCTCTGTCAGGGTTGAAGAAAGTGTGCGTCAGGTCATTCCCATCATCCTCTGGGATCTTAAAGGGCTCATTCTTGATGCTGTCATACAGATTCTGAAGAAAACAATCACATTATTTATTCTTAAATTTAAATGTGAAGCATTATTATTAAAAAACAAACAAACAAACAAAAAACCTCAAGAATCATTCACACTGACAGTGATTTGGAACAACATACAGACCTGAGGTAGGACTCTATTTAATCACTAATCAAAAAGCTGAAAATGTCTAACTGATTAAAATCATGAAAAACATGCAACTGAACAACACTGAATGAAAAGGCTGACCACTTTTTTTTTCGGCCCTATAAAATCTATTTTTTCCCTCATTTAAATTCCATTTGATATTTTTCAAAATCTGTTTTCCACTTTAGTTTTTTTGGTTAAGTTTTAAATAATGATTTAAAATCTCTAATCATGTCTAATCAATTCAATGCATAAAACTTTTACAATTTACTCATCTTCTTTTAATGTTCACAGACTCTAGTCCAAGCAAACAGCAATTTAATTAGGTGTATTTCCCTCCCATAGATGTATTTATCCAAAATTTGCCAATTTCTGTGACATTTCTGTAAACTCATCATTGGGCCCTACTGAAGTCATTCATTTTCATTATTTCAACATAGAAATAATTCACACTTCACCTGTAAAATGGCATCAATTCTGATATATTTACAACGTAGCATTTTTATTACAATACACAACTACCTGATGCATGATTACATGTTCACACTCACTCTGAGCAGCTCCTCTGGTAAATCTCCTCCATCGTTGATGCCTCTGTTCATGCTGATGAAGCGCTCCACCGTGGGCTTGTCCCGCACATTGGGGTTGTGCAGACTGGTGTTCAACATGATGATGGCAAACGACAGCACGTAACAGGTGTCTGCGAGGAGAACACAGGGTTTAAGGACTCGAGACGTAACCCATCTACATAGGGCTGGGCGATAATTCGATAACGATAATTTTCGCAATATCATTTTCCTTGCATTTATTATCTCTATGCGGCACGGACGCGTCTGGAAAAACCGAGCGCGTTGCACCTCATGCGCGTCCCTTCCGTTATGAGCGCAGCTGCCGCGTGCCGACATTTGAAATAACGAACTTGAACGCGCAAAAGACACGATAAGTGATATTACTATTATTATTATTATTATTATTATCATTATCATTATCAGACAACCCAAACCTGATTCTTGATTTGAAACAATATAACTCATTAGAACATGCAGAAATTAACTTTTCTATTTAGATATTTCTTTTGTTAAGGAAAATTAATGGTCTGGCTTCTACAACTTCCACTTTGGAGCAAAAATCTGACTTTAAACTGGAAAGAAATAAAGATTTGACATTTATCGTGATAATTATCGATATCGACTGATATAAAAAAATTATCGTGATAATTTTTTGGCCCATATCGCCCAGCCCTACATCTACATCAAACAAACTCTCTAACAATGAAATACTCCTGAATTGCAGTAGCAACACGTTTGAGGTTGACAAGTTCAGAAATGTTCTCTGAATTACACAAGCAGTGAAAACCAGACACGCCTTCTCAATTCTGTTGTATACTGTGTGTGCTTTTGAACAACAGTGAAGTAACATCAGTGTCAATCATGCATGTAAGACCTGTGCTCTGGAAGACTCCAGGATTGCAGTGACAGTATCTTTGGGCAAAGGCCTCCATCATCCTGTCGATCTTCTGAGCCTCGCCGGGCAAGCGGAAACTCCACAGAAACTGCCTGTAGTAGACATAAACATTTGAATGCATCAGGAACACAGGCACTACACAAACACTGTTTGAATATTACACAGCAATTGTTAATAAAAACATAATTGTTTTTATTTACAATTATTACATGTTCTGTTTTTATTTTGGTAAATAAAAATCACGTCCCAAAAAACATACAAAGATAAACATTTTCTTGACTTACCGAAGCGCTTGTACCAAATTCAGATCCGTGAATTCATGAAGATCAACAAAAGCTTGCAACACTTTAATATTGAAGTCATCTCTGAAAGAGAGGGAGGGTAATATTTTAACAACATTAACAGTCAAAATTAACTGTTTAAATATGTTTGAGTCAGACTAAACATAGCCAGTAGGGATGGATCACAATAATTGACTAGCCTACAATCAACTACCCGACTGGCAAGAGCGAGTCAACTCAGATTTATTTGTATAGTGCTTTTCACTAAACAAATTGTTTCAATGCAGCTTTAAAGTACATCATGGTGTTAATATTTATAATATCTTCATGCCTTATTGTCACATTTGAAAGCATTGATTTTTTTTAAATCTAAAATGCATAGTTTTTATAAAACTGCTTTTTTAAAACAGGTGCAGCATGTATGTTATCACACAACAGAAATATAAAACAGCTTCTACTGCTTTTTTCAACCAATTACACTGTCATAAAAAAACCGTAGCATGTAAATGCAACACAGGTAATAATTTATAATACCTTTCACCCAGATAGTCTCCTATTGCCGTTTTATTGAGTCCTTCTCCTTTGTACAGAAACTGGGCAATGTCCTCTGGAGTGTGTCTGAGAAGCTCATTCTCCACTAGAAATACAATGCCCTGTGAAACAGAGGAAAATATGTAGACAAATCAAGCAAAAATTAAACAATTACAGAACTTAACATTAACAAAATAATGTTTGTTCCTGCAACATAATATTTTTACGAGTGTCAGAGAAAACTATACGTGTTTTTAATTAAATGTAAACAAAAGGAAATGAATGAATGAATTGTTTATTTAGCAAGGACACATTAAATTGACAATAAAAACAAGTACAATGTTACATAGCTCTCTATTTCAGTTTTTATTTAATAGATTTCTATGTTAACCTTCTAAGTCATCAGAGGATGAAAAAAGTGTATCATTTTCCACAAAACAATTGGGGATAATAATCATAAATGTTTCTTGAGAAGGAAATCATTCTAATATGCCGATTTACTTCTGGAAAAGACTGAAGTAATGATGCTGAAAATTCATCTATGATCACAGAAATAAATTACATTTTAAAATATATTTTATATATATTTCAGCCTTGGTGAGCAGAAAAGACTTTCAAAACATTAAAACATTAACCAAACTTCTTAACAGTAGTGTATACGTGTATATATACATATTAAAATGTAACCCTGCGATATATTATATATTTTATTTATTATTTTTTAACAGTTTGGCTTACCTTTTTCGGGTCCATGTTGAATTTTTTCCTGCCCATGGCCACATGTCGACTCTTCTGTAATGTTTTACTACAAAAAATAGAAAAGCGATCAATACTGTTTTCATGTTTCAGGTGTGAAATACAAGGACTCACTTTGAGTGTCCTACAAACCTACAGCACGGAGAGTTCAAGTTCATGTCAATGACTGTACTGTATGCACAGCTACTGAGAGATAACGTGTGTGTGTGTGTGCGCGCTTTCATTTGAGTGTTACCTATCAGAGAAGGCAAACTGGAGAACGAAACAAAGCAAACACTGGAGCAATTCTGGCATAAACCAGCAGCACAAACCAGTTCCCATCAATACATGAGAGACTAACCTGCCCTCTGTGCTGCTCTCCAGCCCCTCCACCTCGATAATAGCTTCTCTCAGCTCCTCTTTCAGCCTCTGGATCTCCAGAAGCAGCGCTCCTTTTCTGCGGCGGATCTCCTCCAGCTCGGAGCGCTCCTCTGGGCTCAGGTCCGCTGGGACTGTGGAGAGACAGAAAAGGGGGGCGAAATGAGGACACAGGGTCCCGGAGAGGCATTTCACTTCCCTTCCTATTCTCTATGCATCCAGGCCTCTCTCACACGAATCCCACGTTATCAGTTTCTCGTTTTCCTGCTGCACTTGACATTCCGTAATTGCTGGCCTGTGTCTAATATCATTCACTTTATGATGTGAGATGGAAATGCAAACAGGGTTTGGGGCACTGCACATGCGCAGGAGCGGTTTACATACTGCAAACGTTTACATTCAGATCATCTGTGGACTAACGGACGACTCTTACGACACCAGCTGGTGTTTGGAGGGTTTAAATGGAGCAAGCCAGGACAGAACAGAGCCAAACCCACAGCAGCTCAGAAAACAGCGCCTGCAGGCAGAGACACATACTCTGACGTTCCTTCGAAAACAAATTTTCACAATCACCAAATCAAATCCTCCAGCTAATAAAAAACGACACAATCAGCTTCTGCTTTCTGAACAGACTCAGTGATATACAGCACAATGGGGTGAAACTGTGAGATCCCTGGTGAAATACTTCTAGCTTGCATATTTCTACTTAATACAAGTTGTTTCCATTGCACTTCAAAATATCAGCATGAGAACATGTTAAATTTGGACATCGGAACCAAAAACAGCAACCCACAATCTCTTTTCCCCAAACTCCACCCTGTTTTCATTAAAAATGGTACAAAATAAGCCACATTTTATTTAGCAGTTGCAAAAAATTAAAAACATGAGCAATGATTTAAAAAAAAAAAAAAAAAAAAAGTGGCAATTCAAATGTCAGTTTTGTCATAGAATTTCTTTTTTTCAGTCTGCAAATCCTAATTTTGTACAAATATTTAAAATATGTTTTCCCCATTCTTTTAGCTTGCAATAATATTTAAAAATAATAACATTAATCTGTAAAAGTCTCAATGATTGGGGGTTGTCCTGATGTTAAATTTGGACATTCAATTTATTTTGTAAATCCAAAAATCATTTATTCCACTTTTAAAAAAATTACAAACATTTTTAAAACATAAGCTAACAATTCTAGAAGGTTTGTCATTTGATCTGTCATATTTTGTTTTATTTATAATTTCTAAGTTTGTACATAGATACTTGATTTTTCTTTTCTTAATAAACTTGAATAAAATAAACACATCAAAAAATAATTTGAATCTAAGAATGTGTTGGAGCTATGTGAACAAAACCTGATGTTGTTCATGCTCACAAGCATCATTTGAGATGCTCCTTGAGCATCAAAGAGAAAAAAATGTGACCATCTGTACAAAAAAGCAACAGATTATTGACACCTATTTACTGACATTTGATTAGTCACATAGAAATAGAGATTATGGGTTGATCATAATGCATCTTTGCTGTTTAAATCCCAGGTTTTTAATGTGGCCTTAGACTTCATCACTATACCTAGGCCTCCAGCTTATCTCAAGATCTTCTAGTGAGGTGTAAAGTATGCAGACTGACGATGACGACAGATGACAAGCGAAATTAAGTTGTTCATTTACTAAAAATGAAGTCATAACAAGGCTGTATCTGCTTAATATTCCATCAGACCAAAAGAGACTGAAACATCTCAGAATGTCACCCAACAGATGTGAGAGAAACTGCTGAAAAATGTTACATAATGTCTGTACAACACTATGAAACACATACTGCTGGCATTAGCCTATTGGGTTTCTGATAAAACCAAATACACATCACAGATGTAAACAACTGAAGGAGGCCAAACATGAATGAATCCAGAACAATTACAGCTGATGAGCGAATGAATGATGTACTACAGCTGCACAAACCACAGATGTGACAACATTAGAGATTAAACCTTGATCAGAACCAAAGCATCCTTCTACATTAAGCCATTCCAAGGCTCGTGTGAATAAGGAAACAGGCAGTCGTGATGCGGCACTAAACACAGCGCTAAACCAGCTTTACTTACTGTAGTCCAGATCATCCATTTTGGGGGCTTTGCTTTTAGGCATATATGTGTCGGAATCGAATGTCATTCAATAACCGAGAGATAAGGATATATAAAAATATACCCCACAAACGAAAAGGAAATAAATAAATAACTAGGCGGAGGACCGAAAGGACTCAGACAAAGGAGGAGTTGAGAGCGGAAGTTGCGCCTGTCAGCCAATAAAATTCACGACCCGGAACGGCGGCCATCTTGGTAAGGGCAAGTTCTGCTTAGTTCGGAACAAAAAATGTGTTTTTAAATTATTTGTAATAACAGAATACTTATTTATTATATATTTTAACTAATTTTGTAACCTTTAACGTCTGTGGCTCATTGACGATGCTGTTACAACCAACTGAGGCAACAGTAAGTTGGATGGAAACATGGTAAACATGAACATTTGTTTACATTTGAACAAGAATTTAATTTGTAAATCAAAAAATACTGCTCCCCATAAAAAGCCCAGGTCCACCCTGTTCCAAGTATTGAAAAAGATACAAAATAGTCAACATTCCCATCTGCAACCAGCAAGTTTTAAATAGATGACTAGTTGTATTACAAAAATGATCAGACTGGAGTTTGGCATTTATTGTTTAGAAAATGTGGAAATAGAAAATTACAAATAAATTATAAGGTGTGTAACTAGGTAGTGACCTATAATTATAATTTTCTGTGGGAGGATTGTATTTAGGCAGCTGATTTGTGTTTGTGTGCAGTTTTGTTCCAAAACTATAATGCACGTGATCCAGAGGAGGAAGAACAGGATTCAGGTTTGCGTTCTCATCTTTACATCTTAGGGAGCTTTTATGGGCAATTATCACCATTGGCTTGCTCAGTTGGGTTTTTAGCCTTTCTAAGCTAATTTCAGAGAACATGTAAAATACAAAGAACTATACTGAGAGTCTGATGATTTATGAAAAAGGAAATTCCTGTCACATTTCCTGATATGCTGTTTAAAATGATGTGCTATACAAGTAGGTGAACGTGATTTTGCCAAGTACACCATGTTCCTGGATCAACGTCCTTGTTGATCCTGGAACAACATTTCAATCAGCCAATCAGAACTGAGGGATAACTCTTCAGGAAATATCTGTTTTAGGCTTACGATAACAGTTTGATGCTTCTACACTCTTGTTAATCAGCTGTCATTTCCCTCTGATTTTAGGAATAAATTATGGTTATGGTTAGGTTTAGGGGTAGGGGTAGGGATTGGGTTAAGTCTATAGTTTTGGACAGTAATGTTGATCCAGGATCAAGAAAACATGTCTTACTTGGCAAAATCACAGCGGCCATACAAGTATTAACTTTGCCTTGTAAACAATTCTACATGGCCAACCGGCCATCAAAATGCCCCATTCTGACTCTGTATGATGGTCTTCTATGAGTTCATGTGATAGGCTTCTATTAAATAGATGTTCAAAGAAATCACCACAACACAACTTTATTCTTAGAGAACAAAAATGTATTTTATTTTATTTATTTTTTTTTTTTTACCAAACTGAATAAAGTCTTATAAAAAAGAACAGAAATAGGATTGACAAGGCTTTATATTCAGCATAATGTCTTAAAATAATTATATAAATATTTTCCAACTCTTTGAAAAACTATGACCTCAGATCCTAGCAACAGTTCAATATAATAATAATAACATTACATATCAATAATAAAATATAACAAAAATGTCATAACTGACAAGTTACACTGTAACTATAAGGCAGTGCCAGATATTACAGAAGATTGTGAAGCTTGTTTTGTCATGATGTAACAGTAATGTGAAGTATATGACAACCAAAAGGAGAAAAAAAAAGTGTTTGACAATACAGTAGCTGGGATTTGGGTTATATGTAAATGTAAAAAACAGAAGGTATAATGGAAAAATGCTTGTAGTCACACATCTGTGTGTCATTCAGCCTTGTTCACTAACATATTAGTGTTCTATACTGAATCTATCAGAATAATGATTGCTTTTAACTAGGGCACTTAGTATTACATGGATCTCCCGACTGGAAGAGTCCATAGACACTAACCAAAGGGAACATAGACAGGGCACCTAACATAGAGCCCAACTGCACCACAGCTCCACACCACACGAGGGCGCTGTGGCCTTCATCTCGCAGGATCACTCCAATAATCACCTTCACATAGGACAAAGTGAGGACAAATATGACCCAGGTTATGACCTAAAGATGAAGGGAGAAAGAAAAAACAGAGATTTTGTTGCCCTCACATTACATTTGTGCTGAAGTATATAGTACCATGCATTGTATGTAGTATATATACTGATTTTTTCAGAAATGTAGTAAGAGTAGCAGCCTAAACTGTTAAAAATAAAGGTTCCAAACAGGAGCTTTTCAGTGATGCCATAGAAGAACCATTTTAAGAGGAACTTTTCGGTAAAAAAATCTTAAAAGAATTTTAAGATTTTTTACATCATAGTGTGTAGAACATTTTGATGAACTAAAGAAACTTTTTCCACTATAAAGAACATTTTGTGCAATGCAATGGAACGTTTGTGCAATGGAACGTTTAGTTCCATGAAGGTTCTTCATGGAACCACTGGCGCCAATAAAGAACCTTTAGTTATATTTATATTAGCACCTTTGAACTTCTTTAAAACAAGGTAACAGTGCCAGGAAATTTACTTTACAGTCACATTTGGAGGTTTAAATTATGCTTTTAAAATATGGATCAGCTATGACCAATGGAAAGCAAGTGTGTGAGTCTTACAATGAGTGCTGCTCCTAGGTCATGATTGATCAGCAGAGGACAAGGGCTTAGCGCTGCCATGGCCATTATATATGCTCCAAACCCTGTGCCGGTCACTGTCAGAACCCCCATCAGCACCAGAGACCTTGTACATTATTAAAGATAGTTAGCATGTCAGCCAGTGGAATGTAATTCAGAAATGGAATAGTTACATGAATTTTAGTGCATCATTGTTCTCACCTGATTGGTACAAACATGGCAATGAAGCAAGCCACTGGATTGGCTACTGAAGACAAAGTGGCTGCCAGATGATAGGCCTGATTTCCATATGGCAAGCAGGAGTAAGACTGGACCGAGGGCAGGACTGCATTGGTCAGTGCGTTTACCCACGCCAGAACTACAAAAATGAAGAGCAGCTCTATTCTGCTGTAGGTTCCTTTTCCAAATGAACTCTGTCGCTTTATCACCTGGTCTACTGGGAAATCCAACATGGGCCTTTGTTCTGGAGTTTCACTATTTGGGGATTGGCTTATGTCAATCTTCTCCACCCGCTGAGAATCATCAGTATAACCTTTGCTCTTATGTTCCCGTGCCACAGCTGGGTGGAGGTTGAGTAACAAGAACGCACCCAGGCACACCAACATCATCGCACTCAGGAACAGGAAGAAACCCTGAGCGGAGAAGTTGGCCGGCTGATAGTGTGTCTGCAGTTCTCCATCATGAGTTGATGAGTTCCCCATGCTGAAGTTCGCAATAGCACTGGCATTTTTACAGTGGGCGACCCCTACACCTTGAATAAGAGCCACCAGAGCTGGGACCAGACCGCTTAGACCCTCTCCAATGAAGTAGGTGGTGAGGTACCGAGGCTGTAGACGCATCATGAAGGGTAGAAAGGTGACAGACGAGGTGCAGTCCACGACAGACAGCAGGAAGCTGAGGGACAGTAAGGCAGCACTGTGTTTGCCTCCTCCAAAAGTGGACTTGTGATTCCAGAGAAAAGCCAGGAGGAAGGTGGCCAACACACCGACAGTAACAATCGTGTAGATAACGGGCCGCTCGTCCAGCACGCCCGGTTTGAAGCGGTGCATGAGCGTGATGAACAGAGGGCCAATGTTGGCCATCTGGATTATGATTGTGAGGTAGGAGGGCAGGTACCAACCCTCAGGAATGGAAGGGACGATCAGAGGTAGCTCCACCCACATCCCGTTAATGGCCACCCATGATCCAATGCCGAAGAGGCAGGCCAACACGTGTGTGAACAGCGACATGATGAAGGCACTGAGGTCCACACAACAAAAAGGCAACTGGTTTTTAAAAGTAATCTGAAAGATGGAAGCACATGCAAGCTGATTAGTTTTACAATAGCCCCTCTATTTTTGTAAAAGTGGTGCCACAATGTTAGGCTGATTTCCAAGGTGTTTCTGAGTGGTTTCTAGAGTGTTTTGAGTGGTTGGTACTGTGTTGCTATGCAAATGATTTTTTGGGTGGTTGTAGGTGGTTGCTTATTGGGCCAAGTCAAAAGTCTCTGTGATTCTCTGGTAAATCCTCTGGATCTTTTTCAGTTGTTTTACCTTACAGGGTGTGTTTCCTGTACAATTACATAACTCACTGCTTAACCACCGTAGTACAATGCATAGTTGGAGAAAACAACTAGTAACTTGCCCAACCGTAGTAGCAATGTCACCCTATTTTTATTGGAACTACGTTGGTTCAGCAGCAGGATTGTCATTAATGACGTTACGGGTAGGTGGTGGAGTAATGAATTCTGCTAATTAATTAATTCAAGAATTTGTAATGTCAGATTATTATAGTTCATTAACACAAACAACAGAAAGTTATTCATTTTTCAATAATGCTAAAATGCAGTATAGCCTTCTTTACTTCCTTGGATATGAATGTTCATTCAGTGAACAGCTTTATCTACAACATAATTTCTCAGAGATATTGCTGTAACAAACATGGCATCTGAGGACTACTTTGCTAATTTTGTTCCCCATAGTTTTGCTTTATTGATATTTGATTCATTACAGGATCCCTCTTACATCATACTCCAGAGTTCCCTTATGCCAGGAGTCTGCGCATGTGAATAAATGCATAAGGCAGGGGTTTTAACTCTGTCCTACAGAGTTAAGCTCCAACTTGCCTCAACACACCTGCCTTGAAGTTTCTAGCATGTTAAAACCCCTGCCTTATGCATTTATTCACATGCACACTCTATATAAACAGTACTTGTATACCAAAATGTATGATTTAAAATGTTTTTGAAGGGGATGTTGGATGCCCATTTTCCACAAGTTGGCATGATTCTTTAGGGTCTTCATGAAATGTCTGCAATATACTTTAATTAAAATTCCTCAATGGTCATGTAAAACAACACCCCTTTTATCTTGTCAAAAACAGCTCTGTTCACAGCAGACCGTTTCGGTGCATTCTCTTTAAATGATAATGAGCTACTGCTGCTTTTTTGTGTATTCATGGCGCATTACCATCAAAAACAAAACTGTTGTCGGGAATAAATAAAGAAATTCACTTTTACATCCAGCTACAAAATGACGAAAACGTACCTGTGAGAAGTAGTGTACATATGACTGCAGTTTCCAACAGAAATTAACACTAGAGGCATTAAAACAGCGAGCACTTGTAACTTGTAATTTCTGGTGTTGTGCCGAATTCTGACCCCTGCCAGTTTACTACCATTCTAGTATTGGTAGGTTTAGGGTTATGAACAGAACACTGGACTTAAAGGAGAAGTCCACTTCCAGAACAACAATTTACAAATAATTTACTCACCCCCTTGTCATCCAAGATGTTCATGTCTTTCTGTCTTCAGCCGTGAAGAAATTATGGTTTTTGAGGAAAGCATTTCAGGATTTTTCTCCATATAATTGACGTGATTCGTACCGTCGTGGACACACATCCCAGAGCCTGTGCTACATGAGCTTTTGTGCTTAAAAAGTATACAATTTTTTATTTCTTGAAAAAAATAAAATAAAAAAATGACCGCTAGATAAGACCCTTCTTCCTTGGCTGAGATAGTTTAGAGGCCTTTGAAGCTGCATTTAAACTGCATTTTGGAAGTTCACATTGGGGCACCAATGAAGTCCATTATATGGAGAAAAATCCTGAAATGTTTTCCTCAAAAAACATAATTTCTTTACGACTGAAGACAGAAAGACATGAACATCTTGGATGACAAGGGGGAGAGTACATTATTTGTAAATTGTTGTTCTGGAAGTGGACTTCTTTAACAAGCTTGCTCGGTAGCTCAGCTGGCAATTGGACTTAGAATGCGGAATCCTTGGGTACGAATCCTGTGAAAAACATGACTCAAGATGAAAGAGCTGAAAGAAGAGAGATCGAAAAACAAGCTAAAATGGCATGCTTGTGATTGTGTTTTTACGTCACATTGTCTTTTGTTCATGCTATTTGGTAGGTTCGGGTGTAGTGCAGATGGTATGTTATTTTAAAACGTCACAAAGCATTAGAGTTATAGCGCCACTCAATGGACATTTCAAGTCAGAATTGTGGTGATACGTAAAAAAACCAACGTTACATAAAGCGTACCATATATCCGTTCATCTTTTTTTCCTGGGGAAAATACTCTTTTAGCCCCACTCAGTGGACATTTCACATCGAATATGTCACGAAACGTACATGGCTTTATGTATTTTGCAAGTTTTCGTCGTGATCATATTTAACAAAACACCTACATTACTTATGAGACTTTGTTGCTACAGCTGCTTGAGCATAAAGAAAATGGCAGAGAGCATACAACTCGCTGAGGGTGGAAATATGCTAATACAGGACCGTCCATCAGCGGTCATGGGCGGGACCCAAGCAGTATAACATCATTCTGCTCAGAAAATTAAAAGGGCTTCATAATTGAGACTTTTTAAAGAGTGGCTGTATTTGTATCATTGCAGGGTGGTTGTGTCCTAAGACACATTTTATAAGCAAACACCATAAAAGTGAATTTTGCATCCAGTGCAAAAGTCCCCATTAAACTGAAGGATTTTAAATTAACTGCATGTTTTTTTGATTATTGTGCCAAAGAGTGTGATCTGTTTAGGTGCACATGTCATACTTACAAAGAAACTGCTTCTAACCACAGGTTGAGGGCTGTAGCTCCAACCATACAAGCTTGCCATGTGGTTTGCGAAAGTTAATTGGAACTATGGCTTTGAAAATTGTTGAACAGTGATGATATTGACAGAAGTCAAGACCATAGTTGGCTAACAGTGCTTTGGGAAACCAATCCAAGGATGACCAATCCAACTCCATCTTCATGCAGAGTTCAGCTCCAACACTCCTGCCTCTAACAGTTTCTAGTGATCCTGTAGACCTTGATTAGCTGGTTTAGACATGTTTAATTATAATTAGAGTTAAACTCTGCTGAAAAGTGGCCCTTTGGGAGCAAGTAGTGATGACTGAGTATGACTGAGTATGCACCAACAATTATACTGAAAATGTAATACTTTTCGTAGTGTATTTACTTTAAGTAGCAAGTTCCCTTTTTACTCCTTTTGAATTTTTGCATTTCCCTATTATAGTTCTGGTGATGTTTGAAATCATCTTTTGTGTCAGCAGTGTCACATGACCTTTCTCATTCAAACTTACAGTACTAAAGCTGAAAAGCACCACAGATTAAACATTAACTCACCAGACTTAATACTACACCAACAATTCCAGTAATTACCAGTATATTTACTCCCTGATCATTTTCCTTGTTTTGTGACATAACCGTTTCCTTTTACCGGATTATACAGTCAATTCTCTCCATTCAAAATAACCAGTTTGTGCTCATACCAGTGGCTGAGGACTCTTCAGTGCCCTAGAATCTCCTTTTGTATCTCTGGTTTACAAAACACCACTTTTAGTGTGCTAAACTGGCTAATAACAAAAACAAAAACACACATCCCACCTGATTGTCCTGAGGTTTCAATACATTCTGACAGCAGTTTCATCAACCTTCAGCATGTGAGTTTGAGCTCTGTTTTCCTCGCTCTTTTATTCCTGTTCCTCCTCTCTCTCACTCTGAAATTCCCCTGGTGGTAATAAGAGCACGCAGGCGCGAGCTGTATGAAGCAGGGGTCCTTTATCCCAGTGGGCTAACATTCAAAACCATGTGCTCGTCTGCCCGTCGGCGAGTGAACAGGGAAGGCAAGTGTAAGCGTGACGCAGCAACCCCTCCCCCCTCTCTCTCTCTCTCTCTCTCTCTCTGCTAACAACCTTGACGTTGAACCAAAACAGGAAGTGTAGCTTATTACATGACAGAGGCTGAGGCAGCTGACATTCAAATGATCCTTTAACCCTCACTGTAAACTCTGGCAAGAATTCTTACAAATATCATTCATTTATTTATTTTTATTTACTAAGTAAGGGTCAAACACCATACAAGAGCAGCTCACAGTACTATTGTAACAGTTTTAGAAGGAACATATTTAATATGCAAGTTGGGACTTTTTTTATCATTGTGATGAGTGCGAAAATGGTCCAATTATCCTGAATTAAAACCTATAATCAAGAGTCTCTCAGCATGACAAAGTCACACAACCTTTGTGAATAAGAAGTGTGCTTAATTGTACTGAATGTGCACTTGTAGTGTCCTTCAAATCTTAAAAGTGTATTTAAATAAACTGTATTTGCAGATAAAATAATGTTAATGAAATAAAAGGCTACTTAAGTGAACTTAAAGACAGACACTTCCATGAATGTCTCTTAACACACTTAAGTACACTTTTAAAAAGTGCACTTCATAATATTAAAAGTTTATTTTTATGTACATTTGAATTTTTTTTTATTAATCTTATTAATATTCATCTTTTGTAATGCTTTAGAGAAGTACACTTCTTTTTATGTGTTGACTAACATACTAAAGCACATGTAAAGTACTTGATTATAATACTTTTAATATAATTTTGTTATTTGATATTACATTTAAAATGTATATATTTTAAATGTACTAAATTACAACTTTACAAATGTGTAATTACAAATACATATAAATACATGATATACAAGTTTAAAAAGAAATTACATATATTGCAAATTACATATATTTTAGTTTGCCATAAATGCTTCTCATTATTTTCGGCAGTACATTAAAGGAGAAGTCCACTTCTAAAGATTCACATATAATGTAGTCACCCCCTTGTCATCCAAGATGTTCATGTCTTTCTTTCTTCAGTTGTCAAGAAATTGTTTTTTGAGGAAAACATTTCAGCATTTTCTCCATATAATGGACTGATATGGTGCCCCGAGTTTGAACTTCCAAAATGCAATTTAAATGCAGCTTTAAACGATCCCAAATGTGGTTGTAAACGATCCCAACCGAAGAAGAAGGGTCTTATTTAGCGAAACAATTATTTTTAATAAAAACAATACAATTTATTTACTTTTTATTCTCAAACACTCATCTTGTCTTGCTCTCCCTGAACTCTGTGTATTCTGACTCAAGATAGTTAGGGTATGTCAAAAAACTCTGATCATATTTTCTCCCTCAACTTCAAAAATAATTTCAAAATGATCCTACATCACTGCAGAAGTACCGACCCAGTCTTTGCAAAGTAAATATGAAAAGAAGATCAAACACCCTTAACAAAAAAAGTAAAACAGCGATATAGGACGATTTTGAAGTTAAGGGAGAACGTGAGTTTTTCGACATACCCTTACTATATTAAATATAAATAAAAATATTTTGCACATAAATAACATTTGTCTTAAATATATACATTAATTTGTGTGTATTTATATATACATAATAATTACACACAGTGTCACAAAGGATCAACCCAATCAGAGCGCAGTTTATTGAATGACGTCAGTCAGGGCCTCGTAGTCGGACTATGAAGAGACGAACTGTGAATGTTCCAGAACTAATCTTTAATTTCCATTCATTAGTGGACTTACATGAGCGAGTAAATGCCTAGAAAGTAAGTTGTTTGTTCATGTTATGTTGTTATCATCTCACTTGTGTGGTTTTTGAGTTACGAGTTAGTCAACCGGTCATCGCGGTAACCCGCGTTAGCGCCTAATCGCCAAAGTTTGCCTGTTACAATATGCATAACTAAGCCTGAGTGCCTTCATAATATGAGAAACCCCTTTGGATGGCGATTTATATTGTTATCTGTTTATATTTGTGTGTATATTATATTATGCGCAGTTTCCTAACACATGGTAATGGCGTCTTTCATATTTAATGCCATAACTGAGACCACAATGCCACCTTGTGGACGTCTGTGTACTGCAACCACTCTAATAATGTAACCTGTATTACTGCTTGTGCGAATGTTATTTAATCAACTGTATATCTAATAATTGTTATTATTCTTTGGTATTTTCAGACCACTCATTGTTACCAGTCAACCTAATCAACAGTAAACTCCTAATTTTGGTACAACTGAGTTCTGTGTGTTCTTACCAACACACCAGTGCGGATACAAATCCACCTGTTCCAGCTCAAATACAGTCCTTAGCAAATTCTCCACAAGAATTTGGACCTTCGAGCCGGATGCTGTGTCTACACTGGACTAATGATGTCTGAGGACCAGAATGCAGAGTATCAAGTTCAAGGAGCACGCCCCAGACGTACAGTTCGTCAACCAACCTACTTACAAGATTTCGAGGTGCAGTATGCTGGGCTGCCTAGAGTTAACGTCCTCCTGCCACAGTCAACACCTCAACCACATGGGCCAAATGACGTTTAACAGTATGATGATTACAGAGACTCCCTTATGGCCCATCCACAAACATCCAGTATTCATCATGATCAAAGAGAAGCTGGCAGTTGGATCACCTGACTCTTTAGAATAGGCCTGCAGCGACGCGTCGATGACTCGGTTCTAAAAAAACGTTGACGTCAAATCCAGTAGTCGACACATCACGCCCACTCACCAGACGCATGCGGGCGACCAAAAAAAAGCAGCATGGATAACGAAACTCCGTCCACTTCTCAGGTTCAGCAGCCTGCACTCCCAAGCAATACATGTCATCAAAAAAACAACTCGCCGTCCTATCTCAAAGGTGTGGGAATATTTTAAACACAGCCAGAAACGTAACAGTATAGTTAAATGCAGTCTTTGCAAGATGGAGCTAGCATACCACACCAGCACGACTTCCATGTGGGAGCATCTGAAGCGAAGGCACCCCATTGTTACTCGTGACGCCAGAGAACAGAAGTAAGTAACGTTACTCTCGCCAATGTTTACTAAATTAGTTGCATGTTTGTGTAATGATAGTAGTGTATTGTGCAACGTGTACTTGAGCTCTCCACACTTCGTTGATGTGAGCTAACGGTGTTTGTGTTTGATTTCTGCTAATACCTAGTGGCTAAACAGTGTTGAGCTAACGTTAGTTAGAAATAGCATATACTGCTGGCATTATTGGTAAGGATGGCTAACTTATAGCTAACAGAGAACACCGCTATCTAGCCACAAGAGATTTATTCTCGGGCTGTAAAACCGAGTGCTATTCCTTAAAAACTGTAAAACGGTAATTTTATTTTGTCTTGAACAAGCTGGGATATCCATACTGTGAACTCCACAGTGTTTTGTTTTGCACTACAACTTTTTTTTTCAAAACCTTTAAACTTGAGTTATTGGTACTGTAAAAGAGTTTTGTTTAACAAAACCATTTTGTATAACACTGCTGTTATTTTGTTTTAAGCATAAGATGTTTGGCTTTGGATACTTTTGTATAATAAAGTAATTTATTTAATCTTTAGGGGCAATTAGTGATTTTATGTTTTTTTTTATCATGCAACAGAAAAATAATAGTTAGATAAATCATCTAATTAGTCATTAGAATAGTCGACTATTCAATAAAATAATCGCCCGAATAATCGTTTTAAAAATAATCGCTTACCCCCAGCCCTACTTTAGAATCATCACATTTGGCATTGGAGCCCTGGTACCTTACCACAGATCACTGGAGTGAGAGAGAGGAACCCAACCTTCGCAGGGCTGCACGCTCTTCACCTCCTGACGTCCAAAGTGCAGTGCATGATCTGGAACAAGAGAATAGACGCCTCCGTGCTGCTCAGTTATCCATGAGGGAAGAGATCACCCCACTTATGGAGATCCAGAAAAGCATGCAGGAGATGCTGATTAACCAGTCGCAAAGTCAAAAGTCAGTTCCAATACCTGAGCCACAGCCACAAGTATTACCCCTCCAATTCCGTTGCCCAGAGTCACAAGTAGACAGTCAGAGTCTCCTGTGCCTACACCAGCCCCTAGGGCCTTTCCAGTGCCAGCACCACATCGCCTTTCTACACCTAGAGATCTCGATCCCTATGCAGCTACAGTGAGCTATGCACAACATGGGCCGCTTTCAGTGCATCCTTATGCAAATGCCTTTGCTTCAGATAATGTGGCTGGTCAGATTTCCTCAAGTATTGTTGACACTCGTTGAGTTACTCAGGACACAAGGCAGCCAACGACTGCAGTTAGGACAAGACTGGGTTGGTCTTTACAAGGCCCAGCAACAGTCTTCGGAGATCATGTCAACTCCCACCAATGCCTGCACATTGTAGTCAATCCCTCAATGACGGAGTTGTTCCGGAATGTTGAGAGACTCTGGCAAGCAGATGTGATTCCAAACAGATCAGAGAAATCTGTCACTTGGTCTAAGCAAGACCGAGAAGCCCTTGACCTACTCCAAGTAAAGACTGTCAGAGTAACGATCAATGGTGTAAACTGATATGCCACTCCTCTCTTGCGTAAGAAAGATATGCCGCTTCTTCAAGCTCCCATGGAGGCAGTGCTTTCAAACCTTAGGAACACAGAGAAATGCCTGGAGAAAGATTCCATAAAAGCAGCTGCCTACCAACAGGAAATGAAGAAACTAGAGACCTCGGGCTATGTTGTCAAACTCCTACCTGAAGCAGTTAATTCACAGAGTGAGTCGTGGTTCATCCCTCACCACATCGTGCAGCATAATGGCAAGAACCGAGTGGTTTTTAACTGTTCGTTTGAATTTGAAGGCCATAACCTGAACGACTATTTGCTGCCAGGACCAGCTTTGGGACCATCCCTGCTAGGTGTACTCCTACGCTTTCGTGAACACCCAGTTGCAATAAGCGGCGACATTAAAGGGATGTTTCATCAGGTTCGTCTCCTGCCAGATGATCGCCATCTCCTCCACTTTATATGGCGAGACTTGGACAGATCTTGACAACCTGACAAATATGAATGGCAAGTGCTACCTTTCGGCACTACATGTAGTCCTTGTTGTGCCATTTATGCTGTCCAAAGACACGTTATGGACCACAGCACACCTGCTGACAACATCAGAACCACTGTAGAAAGGAATTTTTACGTGGACAACTGCTTGAAAAGCCTTGCATCTCCTGAAGAGGCAAGGCAGCTTGTAGACGAACTCTGCACGCTCTTTGCCAGTGGTGGGTTTGAACTTCGCCATTGGGCAAGTAACGACCCAAATGTGGTAGATCACCTACCGACAGAAGCGAGATCCACTAGTACGGAACTGTGGCTTTCTCAAGAGCGTACCGATTTGCCAGAATCTGCACTAGGTTTAAAGTGGCACTGCGAATCAGACCTCCTTGGGTATAGTACCCGTCCTATCAAGCCTGGACCATGTACACTTCGACACATTTACAGAGTACTTGCAACCCAGTACGACCCCCTGGGTTTCATACTCCCATTCACTACATGAGGCAAGATTTTAGTTCAGAGATTATGGGACAAGCAACGAGACTGGGATGACCCAGATTTGCCTGCTGAGCTTTTAAGAATTGGGAGCGAATGGGAGGCGGAGTTGCCAATATTGGCAAGTATCTCACTACCTCGCTATGTCACATCTTCAGGTGTTGATCATTCTCACAACACCAAACAGATTCACATCTTTTGCGACGCATCTGAGCAGGCATATGGATCTGTTGCCTATTTGCGTACAGAGGATGACAACGGTCATATTCAGTTAGTCTTTCTACTAGCAAGGTCCAAGGTTGCCCCCAAACGACATCTGACTATTCCCCGATTAGAGCTGTGTGCTGCCCTGAATGGTGCCCAACTAGCCAAACTCTTGCATACTGAGCTCACTCTCCAGATCAATACTGTGACACTATGGACAGACTCCACCACCATTCTAGCCTGGCTCAAATCTGAATCATGCTGCTTCAAGGTGTTTGTTGGCACCAGAATAGCCAAAATTCAAGAATTGACAGCTAAATGCACCTGGTGATATGTAGATTCAAATCGTAACCCAGCAGATGACCTCACCCGAGGTAAAACTCTTTCTGAACTATCAATGCCTAACAGATGGAGCCAAGGTCCATCATTCCTACTTCAGTCTGAATCAGGATGGCCTGTCACTCCCATCATACAACCCCCAGGCGGAACTCAAGACAGAAGAACGCAAGGGAGTCTTCTGTGGCCTTATGGCAGAAATGGTTGTGCCTGATATTCCTGACTCCACCACACACAGCACTTGGAATGAGCTAGTATAGGCCACAGTTCAGGGACTTAAAGGTGCAGGAGCACGATCCGCAGAGTACTACCAAACTGCAGAATGGCATATTCTGCAGAAATCTCAAGTTGATAGTTTCTCTGACGAGTACAAACTGCTAAGAGCTGGTAATCCTGTACCTTCCACGACTCCTTCCTCTTGCCCCAGAATTTGATGACACATGCCAGCTCATCAGAGTAGGAGGCCGTTTGCGTAGAGCTGAAGGACTAGAGTCGTCCGTTATACACCCTATAGTCCTCGACCCACATCACTGGGTTACCAAGTTACTGATCCGAGACTATGATAATAAACTCAGCCATCCTGGACCTGAAAGAGTCTTCGGAGAGATAAGGAGAAACTTTTGGATACTGAGAGGACGGGAAGCTGTCCGCAAACAGCAACATCTGTGCAAGGACTGTCAAAAATGGAAAAACCAACCAGTTATCCCAAAAATGGCAGACCTTCCACCAGCTCGACTCAGACTACTTAAACCTCCATTTTACAGCACAGGCATGGACTGTTTTGGACCATTCCAAATTAAGATAGGCAGACGATGTGAAAAGAGGTGGGGAATCATTTTTAAATGCCTCACAACACGAAGCGTTCACCTAGACCTCCTTACATCAATTGATACAGACTCCTTTCTGATGGCCTTGAGGAGATTTGTAGCTCGTCGCGGCACACCTGCTGAGCTGTATTCAGACCATGGCACTAACTTCTATGGAGGTCAGAGAGAGTTGCAAGAAACCTTCTCGTCACTTACTCCCCAGATTCAGCTACATTTAGCTAAACAGAAAATTTCATTCCACTTCAACCCACCTGGAGCCCCACACTTTGGAGGTGTGTGGGAAAGAGAAATCAAGTCAGTCAAGACTGCCCTTCGCGTCGCAGTCAGCTCCCAAGTCGTAACGGAGGAAGTACTCCAAACAGTGCTCATCGAAGTGGAGGGAATGCTTAACAGCAAGCCCCTTGGTTACATTTCCAGTAACGTAGCTGACCTCGACCCTGTTACCCCAAATTATCTGCTCATGGGGCAGCCAGATAGCTCACTACCCTTTGTAGTTTATCCTGCTACAGAGCTTATGGGCAGACGGAGATGAAGGCAGAGTCAAGTTCTAGCCGATCAGTTCTGGCTAAGTTTCATCTGTCACTACCTGCCTACACTACAAACCCGCAACAAGTGGCACAAAGATACCAGTGACCTTTCTACTGGAACCATTGTAATGCTCATCGATCCACAACTACTACGAGCGCTATGGTTAATAGGCAAAGTTGCAAAGACGTTCCCAGGTTCTGATGGCCATATCAGAGCCACAGGGATTCAGGTTAAGGACAAGACTGATCCGGCTTCCTGCATTCACAGATCAAGATGAGAATTAGTCTCCTCACACTGGCTAGTTTATAAAGTGCAAATATGCAAAGCATATTTGGGGGCGGCAATGTCACAAAGGATCAACCCAATTAGAGCGCAGTTTATTGAATGACGTCAGTCAGAGCCTCGTAGTCGAACTGTGAGGAGACGAACTGTGAATGCTCCAGAACTAATCTTTAATTTCAATTCATTAGTGGACTTACATGAGCGAGTAAATGCCTAGAAAGTAAGTTGTTTGTTCATGTTATGTTGTTATCATCTCACTTGTGTTTGAACGCCGCTTTGTGGTCTTTGAGTTACGAGTTAGTCAACCGGTCATCGCGGTAACCCGCGTTAGCGCCTAATCGCCAAAGTTTGCCTGTTACAATATGCATAACTAAGCCTGAGTGCCTTCATAATATGAGAAACCCCTTTGGATGGCGATTTATATTGTTTTGTGTTTATATTTGTGTGTATATTATATTATGCACAGTTTCCTAACACATGGTAATGGCGTCTTTCATATTTAATGCCATAACTGAGACCACAATGCCACCTTGTGGACGTCTGTGTACTGCAACCACTCTAATAATGTAACCTGTATTACTGCTTGTGCGAATGTTATTTAATCAACTGTATGTCTAATAATTGTTATTATTCTTTGGTATTTTCAGACCACTCATTGTTACCAGTCAACCTAATCAACAGTAAACTCCTAATTTTGGTGAGTTCTATGTGTTCTTACCAGCACACCAGTGCGGATACAAATCCACCTGTTCCAGCTCAAATACAGTCCTTAGCAAATTCTCCACACACAGTGCACACACATATATTAGGCAAACTCAAACTTTTATTTTGTATGCGATTAATCACGATTAATCGTTTACCAGGCTTAATCATTATCAATTATTGGGTCTGTAGGTGCTAAATGAAAGAAAATTAAATGCATTACATTTTCAGAATCAGTCTTAAATCTTGAAATCTTCTCACTAAACCTGCATATTTAGTTCATACTGTCATAGATCTCATCCAAAATCTTTTGTTGTCTTCATTACAAAAATAAACAACTAACTGTTTACACAAGTGCTCTTTAAATTACGTTTAAACAAATATTTAATTATTTATTGTAGTCACAATAAATAGTATGTTGATTACAGTGGGTGTAACCTGGCTCTGTCATTCACCACCTGTTACTCAAGTCATGTGTCAGGCTTTTTAAAGGTCTTTCTTTCTAAATGGATTTTGTGTCCTCTGAACACAGCCCTCTTATTGTATGAAGCTGACTGTCACTCTATTATGACAAAAGACAAAAATCACTAGATTATAAAATGTGCAGGCTTAATAAGATCCTGAAAGCCTTTACTGTCACACAGTGGGAACCTACACACATATGAAGCACAATAATTTATTATTTAGAAACCCTGAGAAACAACTGGCATTTGGGGAAAAAATACAGAGGAAAAGAAAAGGTTCATCTGTCCATTCTGACTTTTAGTTTGAGAACCATTGTTACACTGGAACTTCTCAGATCACTGATTTGGCCTCCATTAGTAGGATTACTAATAAATGCAGTCATTCATTTGGACAACATCATTTAATTGAGGATAACATTTCATTCCTGTATTATTTTTTAGTATTTTCTCACTTAGATTAGTTGCCTCTATTGACATTTTTTCAGTTTTTGCTTTATTCCTTTTTTTTCCCCTTTATTCTAGTTCATGTCATTAACACCTACATTTTCAGACACTTTATGTTGTGAAATAAATTAAACAAAGGTGGTAAATACGCCTCTAAACTGAGTGACTTTGTATGATGCTGCATCCACACCAATAGGTGTCAGTATAAAGTCTAATATGACTGTTACTTTAACCTGCAAAGTATAAATGAAAAAAATAGTTAATGTGTTAATGGGGTCGAAGTCTGGCAGTTTGTCATTAGTAATTGTCTCCTGTTGTTAGATGCTGTAACTACATTTACTTTTATGCACTTGGCACATGATTCTATCCAAAGCAACTAATATTGAATGCGCCAACTGAGCAGCTGCCATTGAAATGAATAGTAATGCTAACAGATTTAAAAATCACTGAGAACATCGTTAACACATCAAAGCAGTGCTTTCATATCTGGAGACTGTGGATTCACACATTCTGATGTAATATTCCAGAAAAAAATTGCTTTTATCCAGTGCATTTTCACATGCTTTCTGACCTTAACATCTAAGTTTTTCATTTCTAAGAATTCGCTAGAATTTCCAAGAAACTGAATAATATTAATGACTTAACTTGACAAACTGCTTCTCTGTACAAATGTGCTACGGAAATCTCAGAATTTTCTAACAACACTAATTCAAAACTTGTCAGACTTGCGTAAGGAAGCTGAAACACGCCCATCATTGTTTTCAATGTGTGTGTTTACTCACCTGGTATTTTAATTGCTCTGTTCTTCAGTGTATAAGTCAGTGCTCTGGATTTGCTGAACTGCTGCTGTCAGACAGACCTTAAGAGAGAGAGAGAGGAGGAGGAGGAGGAGTACAGCAGGTCATACAGGAGGAAGCGTCGATCTTCTCCATGAGGAGACTGCAGAGAGACACGTGATTTCAAGAGGCAGGGTTAAGTGCTTTTTGTTCAACTACTGAGTTCACAATGACCAAAGAATAGTTTAGCTTAAAGGAATAGTTCAGTATATGAAACTCATAATTTTCTCCCCCTCATGTCGTCCCAAACACATATGAGTTTCTGCCAACTCTTGAGGAAAACCTTTTTGATATAACAGTTCATAGTAACCATAAAGCTCAAAGAGGAACAAAAACATCCCTTACATGCTTGTTGAGCACTTAATATGGAAATAATATACTTTTAAGTGTGAACTGAATGTAATGTTTTCAGGCATTGCATGTTATTTACAATTAAATAAAAATTATATATAAAGTATTATAGTTGAATTTTATATTAAATGCAATTCATTTCTGTACATCTTTATGTGTAATTTCATAATTACTTCCATTGTCATTAAAATATGGTTAAAGTGTTACTGCTGAATGTACTGACAAGCATTTATAGTATATAAAAATATACTTTAATGTTGTTTTATTGACACTTCTATGTCATGTACAGAAATATATTTGTAATGATAAAGGTGCAATTTAGTATGTTTGAAATATATTTAAAGGGGTCATCGGATGCCCATTTTCCACAAGATAATATGATTCTTTCGGGTCTTAATAAAAAGTCTATAATATACTTTGGTTAAAAATTCTCAATGGTTGTGTAAAACACCCTTTTTACCTTGTCAAAATGAGCTCTGCAAAAATCATCCCATTCTGAGGGGTTGTTCCTTTAAATGCAAATAAGCTCTGCTCGCTCCGCCCCTCTCTTCTCTCCGTGGAGTGACCAGCCTGTTTAATTTAGCCGCGTTTAGCCGCTAAACTTCTAACTACCACGTTATAAGGAAAGGCGATCGCAAAGATTCATAAAAAAAACCCTTATACACACTTCTGCTGTAAGTGAAGCTGGATCATGAATGATTCGCACGAATATAGACGGTTATATGTAGATCGGGAAGCGCATTCCCTTGACAAACAAACGTAATCCACTGCATCTTCAGCAGCTCAGATGTCGGGAGTAAATGACGACCACTATGTTCATTATTACATCCAGCAACACAACACCTCAATCGCTCAATCAGAGATATTCTTGTCTAACTTACATCCCTGCTCCGGCATCAAAACATGGAGGTTACTGGACTGTTACAGCTGATCTGAGGTAAGACGCTCATGTCAATCAACTATCGTGGGAGCAGCATCTGTTGGTGTGACGCAACAACGACAGGCATCTGAGAATGTCTCAATTTGAAAAAGGGGATAATATTTTTACAGATTAATGAAAAACCACTGCATGGATTTTTATCATTATAGGGTAGATTTGTACATACACTGACAACACACATTAATGTTCAAACAACATGTAAAAGTGAACTTTGCATCCGATAACCCCTTTAAAAATATATAGTAAATATTTAATTAACTGTAATACTGAATAACACACTACAGTTATAATTATAGTCAAGTACTTAACATGTGCTTTAGTCAACACATCAGAATAAGTGTACTTCTTTAAAGCATGACGAAAGATTATTAAAACTGATTTAAAAGGTACTGACTTTAAATGACAAAGTGCATTTTTGGAGCGTGTGTAAGTGGTCATGAAGTCTCTTTGAGTGACATTTTATTTAATTTATATTACATTATCTGCAAGTTAAATTTGTTAAAGTGCACATTCAATAAAATTAAGCACACTTTTCCCCACAAAGGACCAAAAGCTAGTCCATATCATATGTGCTGTGCTGTATATCAAGTCATCTGAAGATTTTTGAGTAACATACAAAATTTAGGTAGTTATTCACAGAAAAATGTGATTGCACTCTTTATAATATCAAATCTTGCATACCATCATGTTAATGAGCCATTCTTGAATTGAACAAGATCAAAAATTAGATTTGAGAACACTGGCAGCAGAAAAAGGTTTTCAGTGAGCAAAAATTGTGTCTATTCTTTACACAAAGCTATCGTATGACATAGAAAGACATATGATATTTTAATGGTGTTTTCAGAGCCTCATGGAAGGTCAGATAGATTTAAGTCAGTTAAATTGAAGAAGCTTTTTTCTTTTCGTAATTTTAAGGTTTCTCTTAATGCACTGCATGTTGTCAAGTAAATTTCCATGAATTATTTATTTGAAATGTTCTCTGACACTTATGTGTTCTGGCTGTGAATTTTTCTCAACTTCACCTCTGCCAAAAGTCTAGCTCCATGGTCACTTGTTAAGATTGTTTTCTCCAAGGCCTCACAGCGAGAGCTGTCAGGATTTTTAATACCCTTGAATGGCATGAAGTGTAAATCAGTCTTAGCTCACAGTGTTTAGAGTATGTAAGCACACAAAGAATGTTGAGGCTAGAGAAGATAATTTCAGAATAAAACAAGCCTAATAAACCTAAAACAATCTGGTGTGAGACACAGCAGAATGCCACAATACTACTATATCTGTTTTTACTTGTATAACACTGACGATCACCTTAAAAACCTTTTCCAAAAGCTGAGTTAAAAATTCATATATAGAAGGTGCAAACAAAACATCATCAAAACAGTAAAATAATGCAACAAATATTCATTTAACAACATAAAATGTTACACAAAACCATAATGTTCATAACTGATAACAAACAATTAAGATACGTGTCACACAGGGAATTCTGGGAATGTCTCACCACGTTTTTTCACTGAAAATTATCGGATGACTTGTTTTTTTCCACTTCTATAAACTGTTAATATTTAAATATTTAAAATGTCATTTTAAATGTTACATTAAATGCTACATTCAAAGAAAACTTACCACTAACCAGTTAACAGGTTATTACTGTAGCATTTTTTGTCTTTTATAGTTAAAATGACTTTGTCTTACTTTGCATTTCAAACATTAAGATGTTTTACTTAAAAGTTTTACAGCATGTCTTACAGCAGCTCTTGATGAATTCAGTGCAGAAAAGGGACACTTATAACTTCAAGTGGAATATTCTATTTGACCCTTTCTTTCCTTCTTTCTTTCTTTCTTTCTTTCTTTCTTTCTTTCTGCTTCATGTTGCTAAAATGCACAAAGCAGTTTATAGACCATGTTATACACAACATTCTATAAAACATTTTATTTGAACAGATTTATAATTACAAGAAATGTTATAATTAGTGTCATTTCACAGCTAGGCCCTAGAAGTAATGCAGCACTGAACACAAATTCTACGTAACCTTATGTTATAAGATCAGGAACGTACAGTAAATAAGCAATAATGCTACTTGAACATACCATTATTTACAGCATCAGAGATTTACAGTACAATAATAGCAGGTGCATAGCAGAAGAGGATCTCTTTCCAGTGTTTCCAGAAATTATGATATACCAGCATTTATAAGGTGATGAATAATCACAGAAGTGAAATGGATTTTGAGTGTCAAATGGATTTTGCATAGATAATCAATCACTGCCAGACTTTATTATTTCCTGCCGGGCAATGAGACAATCATTACAATTCTTTTGACTACAAATCATCAAAATAACACTGACCACCTCACTTTGCAAATATATGTGCCATATTTTTGGCCATATTGCTTTTGCATCTATCATTTTTAGCCATAATGCCTTCATTTGATTATTCTCAGATGCAACAGGGTGTAGCAAAGCAATAACTGAAATGCTGCAATCCTGAACCCTCAAAACCCATTTCAACTCCAAAATTAAGAGAACCGAACCGCATATGCACAAAATTAAAAGACACACATATTTGATATGTAATTTGAATCAAATGCTATATCCATAACACTTGGTACAATGGTATAAGATTTCAACCCACGACATTCACAAATAGGTTTAAGGCAAAAAATGAATACAGCAGACTTTGCCCTGAGCAGGACACTGTAAAAAAGCAGGTCGTATCAATGTGGTTTGGCTCAATTAAAAGTCAAAAATCACAGCTGGTGCTGATAAAGGAGCATTTGTGATGAGTATTAAGTCAGCTAATCTCATTGAGACCTACACTTTCATATCCTCAAAGGAAGTTATTACAACCGGTGGCATGATTGTTCAAAATCAAATAAGAGTTTTTAGCAAAACCAAAGCAAATACTCTCTAGGTGTCTATATACTGGAAATTACACTAATATATATACATTTTACAGACACTGGGACATAAAAGTAAAAGTGAAACATACATTAAACAATGCTAAAATGCCAAAGAACATCCCTAAACAGACTCAAAGCTCTGAAACAAACAAGTATTTAAAGACCTCATAAAACGACTCAACAAGTGCAGTTTTCTGTGTTGACTTGTGTGTTCAAGTCATTTGGGAATGATTGTATTTACACCACCATCTTAGGCTCCAACTTTCACAGCTGGTAACGTGTTCATCAAAGAATCATGGCAGATAGTTTATTGATTATAATAAGAGTACTGACAGTACAGTTTCGTTTGAACACATTTTGTGTACTAATTGCAGCCCAGACTTATTGGAAATGCATGACTTTGCCTACATTTCTTAAAAACTGCAAAAAAAGGTACCTATTCATACATTTCACAGCAGCTTCCAGCTAAAATGAACACTAAGAGGCAGCAAACGGCAACAACTTTTGTTCCTTTTCACACAAATTATGATTTCGGGGGAAGATTATCAATGAATAAAGGCTTATTTTTGCATGGTTTCTTGCTCAATACTCTGTTATGAGCTCAGAATACTTTTACCGTAGTGCATTATTTGTAAACTTAACATTCTGAAATTTGTATCACATGATCAGCTCCACATGTGTGGCATTTCTGACACGGTAAACTTGCTTGGTAGCGCACCTGGTATAGCGGTGCATTTGCAGTTAGCAAGCTAAAATGGCATGCTTGCTTCAGCAAATGTGTTTTTATCTCACATTTGCTTTTGTAAACAACATAGGTAAGATTTCGTTGACAAAATGGCACGATATGTACAACCAACAACAACCAACATCATAAAACATTGCTATAGTCACATTAAACTGTTTTGGAGCATTTTACATGCTATTTAGCATCAGACAATAGACCTTTCCATGTAAAACTGCCATGAAATGTTCTATAAGAAACACAATATTATTTTGCAACCATTTTATATCCACAGGCACATTTTTTATGACAACCTGCATCTGCATTAGAGAATAAAAATGATGTGTCATCTGAAAAGTGCTGTAAAATGAGAATACTGTTTTTCAGGTTTTGCCATTTGCTATTTACATAATTTAGAAAAAAGTAGGCAGAGCCATGTATTTCTTGGGCTTATTTACCACTTTGAACCATTATTTACTTTTTCCTATTGCTAATGGTGGCAGGCGGTATATTTCATGTGGTCTTTAAATTCATACTCTAGACCCTGAAATATTCCAGCACTTCAAACCTGAGGATATAATAGCCACACGTACACAAAACAATAACATAAAACCCTAAAGCACAGCTTATCATAAAGCCTAAACCATAAGACAGCAGTATTTTGGTTTATATTTTGCATCACATCACTAACTGTGTGGTAAAACGAATACAAAGGCAGTGGCTTTGACTCTTGCGGATGAAGGGTCAGATTAAACATTTGCCCCTACATCAAGCAACAAAAGAAAATACAGACATCTGTGCATATATGCTGTATAAAGCACTACATAAGCTATTGCTCTTTGATACTACAGGCGTCGTGCTGCTCAAACTCATGCAAAACATTCCAGTGGTCTCTCGTTACACACAAAGCGGGGAGTCAGTTTTGTAAAAACAAAGTCTGTGAAGGTAACAAATCCATGTTATGATATGAAACGGATGGTGTAACACACCTCAGAGCACTAGTTAGTGCAGCAGAGCTCATGTGACCGGACATGAGTGGCTGTACTGAGTGAACTGTCTGAATGTGGCCACTGATCTGAGGCCTGCTGGGGTGGTTTTTCTGTCCATCCTGCGGATCAGGAACACCTGCCTGGTTGAGCTCATGGTACAAGATACATCGGACAAGATGTGGTCATGTTGGTGGTCTTTCTGCCTCTTCTAAAGGAAATAAATCACAAATCAGTCAATGTGTTAATAATCTATTGTTAGCTTAAAAAAAAAAAAAAGACAAAAAAACTATTTGCAATATCCCAAGAGTTTACAAGGGAAAAAAAAATTAATGCTTTTGTTCACTACGGTCACATTATATTGATCAAAAAGTGACAGTGAAGACATTTATATTGTTATAAAAGATTTAAATTTCAAATAAATGCTGTTCTATGTTTCTAATGTATCACAGTCTCCACAAAAATATTGTGCAGCACAACTGTTTTCAACATTGATAATAATCTGAAATGTTTGTTGAGCAGCAAATCAGCATATTAGAATGATTTCTGAAGGATCTGGAGTAATGATGCTGAAAATTCAGCTTTGATCACAGCTAATTATTACTGTTTACTATATATTCACATAGGAAACATTATTATTTGTTATTTGAAATTGTGCTAATATTTCACATTTTTACAGTTTTTAATGTATTTAATCAAACAAATTATAACAAACTGCCAGATTTATTTAATTTATTTTAACCATAACCTAAAACAAGCTCTAGAATTTCACAAGCAGAAATATTTGCGTGAAAACAAGATATCAAATGTTAAATGCAGAATGCGGCAGAGCTGTGAGTTTAAACGCGACTCACTAACCCGTAGGTGAAGGTGAGTCAATGTCAGCAGAGAAATGATCGCTCCCCAATGCTGCAATAGAGCTCCTGGGTCGAATGCACCTCTCACCAGAGAAACTTCTGCGTAGCAATGCCTGTGTCAGTGCAAAAAACAGAGTTACTTTCATCAATCTGACCAGTCACAGACAGGCACAAGAAACATTTAGAGCTTCACAGTATTGTTGTGACGAATGCGGGTGATTAGTTAGCAGTTAGCAGGTGTACCTTGCGTGTCAGAGGGCTGCTAGGAGCCGAAGCGCTGCTGTATAAACTCAGGCTGGAGTTGGATCTGCTGACGGTCAGGCCTTTAGCGCTGCCTCTGCGGCCTGATGTCTCGAACGCATCCGGAGAGAGATACTTCTCCTTTATCTTTAGGTTTGTGCGTCCCTTTACTGTGTGTAAAGAAAGAATGATGCACAGAATCTGACACTATAAGCCTTACGAAAATTACCATGGTTTTATTATAGTAAAAATGTAGTAACCATGTTTTTTTGGCGCATTGATTACCATTTGTATAACCAAATAATTTTACTACAAATACCATGGTTAGTGAAGCAAGACCATGGTTAATTTGTGGTTACCATGGTTTAACTATAGTGACCGTGTTTTTTTTTTTTTTTTTGGTTGTATTTGTAGTAAAACAATGGTTAATTAATGCTTAAATAAATGCTCCCTTGCTAAACAAGTATTACTAAGCAGGAAATTAAGAGTTTATTAAGGCAAAAACAGTTAGTTAATAGTGATAATTGGCCTCTAAACTAAAGCGTGGCACATTAAATAATACTACACAGAAAATAGCATGACTTTCCAGTAGGGGTGCAACGATAAATCGATTCGATTTTCCGAATGCTTCATGATTCTTGCTGGAATTGATTTTTAACTTAGTTTTTAAAACCAGATGGCGCTTTAGGCCAGTTTTTAACTGCACAATTAAATGCTTACGAAGAAGACCACTTGTGCATTCGGCTGAGTAATGTAAGTGGTTAAATGTACTTGCATCTCGGCTTTTATGATGCCAGATTAGTGTATACAGCCCACTGTGAACACTCTTGTAATTCGCTTCAACCTTTTTGAACTTTATGAATGATTAGTTTAGATTCAAGTGGTGTGTGTGTAAGGAACTTGACACAAGTAGATTACAGCTGTTTCTCCTGCAGTTGTACCTGCACTCACATCATTAACGCATCCCTTCACGCTGGTGTTTTCCCTCCTCATTTAGACAGGCTCGTATGACAGGCCACTACTTAAGAAACACACCCTTAACCCATGTCTTTTAGGGAACTACAGACCGGTTTCCCTTCTTTCATTGCAAAAACACTTGAACGAGCTGTGTTCAACCAAGTCTCTACCTTTCTCACACAGAACAACCTCCTGGACAGCAACCAGTCTGGTTTAAGAAGTGGACATTCAACTGAGACTGCCTTGCTCTCAGTTGTTGAAGCTCTAAGACTGGCAAAAGCGGATTCCAAATCTTCAGTACTTATCTTGCTGGATCTATCCACTGCTTTTGACATGGTTAACCACCAGATCCTTCTGTCTACCCTGTTGGCCAAGGGCATCCTAGGAACCGCACTCCAGTGGTTTGAGTCTTACCTCTCAGACAGGTCCTTCAAGGTATCTTGAAGAGGGGAAGTGTCCAAGTCAGCTTCTAACTACTGGGGTGCCTCAGGGCTCAGTTCTTGGACCACTTTTCTTCTCTGTCTACATGGCATCTCTAGATTCTGTCATTCAGAAACATGCCTTTTCATATCACTGCTATGATGATGACACTGAACTCTACCTTTCATTCCATCCTGATGATCCGATGATAGCTGCTCGCATCTCAGATTGTCTAACAGACATTTCTTGTTGATTGAAGGATCATGATCTTCAACTCAACCTTGCCAAGACAGAAGCCAGAAATCTTCAACATCAGCAAGATCAGGTCCTTTCTTTTGGAACATGCTTCACAACTCCTTGTTCAAGTTCTTGTTCTGTCCAAGCTGGACTATTGCAATGCTCTTTTGGCAGATCTTCCAGCCAGTTCTATCAAACCTTAACAATTAATCCAGAATGCGACTGCACGATTAATCTTTAATGAGCTTAAAAGAACGCACATCACACCTCTGTTTATCAATTTGCACTGGCTACCAATAGCTGCTCACATAAAATTCAAGGCATTAATGTTTGCCTACAAAATCAACAGTGGCTCTGCACCCCTTTACCTAAATTCATTACTTCAGACTTATATGCCCTCTAGAAGCTTGCATTCTGCAAGTGAACAGTGCATTATTGTGCCATCCCAAAAAGGCCCAAAATCACTTTCACAGACTTTTACATTAACTGTTCCCTCCTGGTGGAATGAACTGCCCAATTCAATCCAAGCAGATGAGTCCTTAGCCATCTTCAAGAAATGGCTAAAAACACATCTCTTCCACCTTTATTTGACCCTCTAGCACTCTCTATTCTAATTCTATTCTTTAAAAAAAAGTAAATAAAAAAACTTGACGCTTTAAGACTGGCACTCTATTCATTGTCTAACTGCTTGTCCTCTTAAGAAAAAAAGTTATCTTTTTATTTATTATATAATAAAAAAGCCTTGCTATGTGTACTGTGTTAGGCTATCTGAGACTTATCATAGCACTTGCATATCATTGCTCTTTTGTTGATTTTGTTTGCTTTCATTGTCCTCATTTATAAGTCGCTTTGGATAAAAACGTCTGCCAAGTGACTAAATGTATACAGAAATATTTCTGAAGCACACAGTGCCATCTGCTGTTAAAAACTAAGCTCAGAATCAATTCAAGAAAGAATTGCTATATATTTGTGTCAATCAAAGAATCAATCCATTAATTGATTTATCTCAGTTTAATCAAGCAGATTTTGAATAAGTGTGAGATATTCACCTCTACAGGGATCATTCTTTACTAGAAACTCATCTAAGGCCGTCCATCCACCACCAACCCGAACCATCAGAGTGCTTCTGAGAATACGAACCATTCGCAACTGCTGAGAGTCTCCAAACTGGTGAAAAATCACATATTGAAAATATCATCGGGCATGTAATCATGAAGATATAGCTGTGCTGCCCCATTTACACCTGGTATTAACATCTGATCTGAGCATTCGGATGGCACTAAAGGTATGCGTACACTTGTTGGTTCTGGTTTGAGTCCATTTAGTCCTGGTTCGCTCACACTCGTTCACACTGAGCGACATCTCCTATGATGAGAAGAACCAGGTATGCGTGAGCATTCTATCATTTTATGATTGAATCTTGTGACATCACATCCTGTTTTTGGTTCATTTGATCCGTGTTGTGTTCATTTATCAGTCAAACTGGTTTGCATGGTAGCATTTCTACATATTCAAATGAGGAGACACATTCGAGATGCATTTCACCGTCAACCTGATTAGTTGTGATCCAATCAGCAAGACCAGGTGTAAATACCAGGTATAAACGGCATGATTTGTGCCTACATTTTCACTCACCCTGTAGCGGTTTGCACTAATTTGCTCTACTTGAAATCTCTTTGGACAGTTGCATTGAGACACCTGACGACTCACCTGCAAAATTGAGTTCTTTGTTAGTCAAGTTACAGAAATACTCAAGGTTTCTAATAATGTAAAGACAGAGCTTCTTATACCTCCTCGTTGATTTGGTCTGTGTCTATCGTCTTTCTGTAAGGGTCTCGGCTTGGATGGAGGGCACTCACGAATTCGTAGTAGTCAATGTATCCATCACCATTAACATCAAATATGTTAGCAACTGCAGTCATTTCCAGGGAGTTGGTGGGAAATTCTGTCCATGTGCAAAGGCAAATATTGCGAAAAAGTTACATGCATCTAACCAAACAACTTGATTAGCAACCAAGAGTGTTTAAAGAGTACTCACTAGAAGCCAAAACACTGTCAATGAACTCCTTGTGAGTGATTCGGCCATCTTGATCTCGATCGATGCTACGGAAAACATCCAGTATCCGGGATTTGAGGTGACTTATCCACTGCATGTATCTTTTCCGCCAGATGTTGAAGTCAAAATTAGCAAACTCCTCCAGCTGTGTGTGCCGAAGAGAAAGATTCAGTATGGATTTAAACACAAATGTATTTTTATTAAACCTACAGTGCAGTCGTGATCACCTCTTTCAGCCTCTGTAGATGTTCCTCTAGTCTGCTCTGTCTGCTGTGGGCCAGGAGCCAGAGTTTCCTCCACTGACTCACCAGCTGACACATCATGGGCGTCTGAGGGTCCAGTTTCTCCAGTGGAAGAGGAACAGACGGTGGGGGCTTTGCTGTGCCTCTCCTCTCTATGCATTAATACAATCAACAGAGATTAGAGCCGAATACATGCACTCTGTATTTACATTAGTGAATCACACTGAATCTTTACTCACTTGCTGGCGCCTTGCGACTAGGGGAAACCTGCTGCTTGGGAACCAGCTTGTGTTTACAGGATTTTGTGGCATTTTCAACCTCTGGTACCTTCCCTTTCATCTCATCCATAAAATCCTGCAAAAGGAAATGGTAGCGTTTTATGACCTTATTAAAACTTATTAGAAAACAATTGCCATAGTACAATCATGGGTTTGTTTTGAACATTTTTGGAGGCGTATCTGCTCTATTTTGAAATTATATTTATTATAATATTATTATAGTTTTTTATGAACATTTTTAATTTATCATTTTTATATTTGCTTTTTAACTTTAATTTTAGTTAAATGTTTAGTAATTTTATGTTATTGTTTTTTTTATTATTTGTCTATATAGTTTAAAATTATTATTTTTTATTTCAGTTTTAATTTTAGTACATTAAACTAGATTAAAATGAGAAATGCTGCCTTGCCAACTAGCTGAAATGAAATGTTTTTTTTTTTTTTTTTTTTTTTTAGATTTTATTTAATTTCACATCTGATGGATGCTTCAGTACTTCTCATCATAAGCATTGTATTTTTTAAAGTAAAAGACACCTTGTAAAAGTTTTTGTTTTTTTATTTTTAAATACTGTGGATCAATGTTACTGCAATGATTTTAGTTTGAGACGCAGGACAAAATAGATACAGAATTTTAATAAATAAATAAGTTGACATAATTTTTTACCAAAACAAATATAAGATGGCTTAGAAGAAAAAGAAGGAGAGAGAGAGAGAGACATTGATCTAACTATTGGAATTGTGACCAGGTTGATTTTGCGTGATTTTAAAATAGACACAAAGGTGTGAAAACTTTTTTTAAAAGTCTTTTTTTATTATTTAAATTAACCTCTTCCTTCTGTCAGGATAAAGTAGTAATGATCATTATACATACATTTTATTTATAGTTTACTTTTTTAAAGGGACAGTTCACCCTAAAATAAAAATTCTGCCATCATTTACTCATCTTTATGTCACTCCAAAATTGCATGACTTTTTTTTTTCAGCAGAAGAAAGAAAGTCATACAGGTTCGAAATGACATAAATAAGTAAATGAGGACAGAACTATAATCTATTCCTTTAAGTTTAATGTGAATAGATTGTAATGTACTGTTAGTACCGCGTGCTGAGTGATGAGATCTGCAATGAGCTCTATGTCTTCAGGCAGCGGCTCCTGTTCTTTTAGATTGAGAGACTCTTCAGCGGAGGAGATCCAGTCCAGTAATCGCTGTATCTTTTCTCTCTCTGCCTCGAGAGCAGACAGTGTGGTCTGGATCCTCTCGGCCTGCTGTTTCGCCCAAGTCTGGACCTGAGCCACAAAACCACACAAATGAATGTAACTTCCAGACCCGACTGTTTTACTCAGTCACATCTAACTATCAACAGATTGCAAATAATTAATATCTACTAATCACTAATCAGCCTCACTCGACTCACCTCTTCATAGCGAGTCTTTGTGATGCTGATCCATGATTTGATGGTGATGACAGAGTCCGGATGGCAGGAGGACAGAATCTCCTCACCCAGTTTGCGAATGTTCTCCAGCGCCGTCTGCTGAGCGTTTAAGAAACTCATAGACTCCTGCAGATCACAAACACACTGATATGAAACTCATATGAGACGACTCTCTGGACTGGAGTAATAAATGAGTAAATCCACCGTACCTGATGACAGGTACGAAATGCCAGAAGAGCCTCCTCTTCCTCAGGCAGCACTCCGTACTTCAGGACTCTCTCAACATCCGAAAGATGATCCAGGAAAGTGTGAACCATTCCATCGAACTCTTCCGCCTGAGAATGAATGTGCTGGGATTATTAAATATGTCTGAATGTACCTCACATTCATCACCATCAAGCAAAAAATACATACAGTGTTATTTTTGCATTACTATACTTAATAGTAATGCTAATTAATTTTTATGTTTTCATTTTAATTTTAGTTAAAACTAGTAATTTTTGTGTGTGTGTTTTAGTCGTTTGTATTAGTTTTTGCTTTTTAAAATGTATTTTATTAATTTTTATTTGAGGTTTATTTGTAGTCATTTTGGTACTTCTACTTACACTAAAAGATAAGTACAAATTTTGTCTTCACATCTAGCTGCAATAAAATAAGTTTTTTATTCTATAAATTTTTATTTTTTGGGATTATCAAATATGTCCAGATGTACAATGTGAATGTTAAGGGGATAAAACATGTACAGTTAAATTTTAGTATTATTAGTATAAATGCATATTTTTTAATTTTATTTTTATTGTCATATTTTTTTGCTTTCATTTTAATTGTAGTTAAAGGTTTATTAATTTGTGTGATTTAGTCATTTTTATTAGTTTTTGCTTTTTAAAATGTCTTTTATTAATTTAGATTTTAGAGATTTAGATACAGTTGTATAGATTTTTTAGTACTTCAGTTAGACTTTTTGCCTTTACAACTGACTGAAATAAAATAAGGTTCTTTTTCTTCAGTGTGTAATATGTTGGGATTATCAAATATTTCTGAATGTACAACTAGGAAAAATGTACAGTAGAGTACAATACAATTTATTTATTTATTTATTTTACATGTGAAGTTTTAGTACTTTTTTGTGCATTTTAGTTACATTTTATTAATTTTAATTTCAGTTTTAGTTTAATACTTAAATTTAGTTTTTTAATTTAGTAACTAAAAAAGACATCTTGCCTTTGCAACTATCTGCAATATATTTTTTAAATATTACATTTTCTTCCAGTTTTTATTTTTTTATTTTATTTTATTTTATTTTATTTTATTTTATCCGGTACATAACCATATCATACAAAACACAGATTACAGATATATACAAATGCTACATATAAGGTCAGAAAATATACAGTGGCTGAAATTAACAAAGATAAATGGGATAATAAATACTAAAAGGAAAAACGGACAGAAAAAATGGGAGGAACTAAATAGGGAAGCAGGGAAAAAATATTATATGATCCTGCAGCTTAGTAGTGCAGAATAATGAAAAGTCGAAGTTATTGTGTCACATACAAAGACAGCGTCACATAAGACCAAAAATCTTCCCAGACAGGGATACACACAGGGACACATGCCCTTGTTTTATTATGTAGTTTGTAAAGCAAACGTTCATGCGAAGCTGTCTTAGTCATTATGTTGACCTATTATTTTAACTCGGGTTTTGGGAGTTTTCCAGTGTTTCAAAATGATGCTAGCTGTCACAGAGACCCCCACCATGATCACTGTGAACTCTCCATTTTGGTTATGTTTATTTTATTTAAATTAAAATACATTTAAAAATATATATTTTTAGTTTCAGCTAACAATAACAACACTACAGTACCTTAAATGTCAATGTCAGCCAATACATAAATGTTTGTGAATGACGGTCCCGTGATTATCAGTGGCGTGTGCAGGTACCTGTTGCAGCGCGACCTCTAGTCGAGTCTGTCTGGACACAGAGAGTTTACACACGGCCTCCCAGCGGCCCTCCAGCTCCTCCATCTGCTCCTGCAGCCAGTGGGCGTCGGCCGTGCTGCTCCGCGTCAGATCCCTGACCGACCGCTTGAGCGTGCGGATACAGCTGGCGCGCTTCCCGAGCTCCCGCTGGAACACCTGTGCATCAGAGGAGATGCAGAGGTCACCCATAGCAGCTTGAACACACTGAGTGTTACACATATACACTGAGACATGCTGTACCTTGTGCTTGTCAATCAGATTGTTGACCAGGTCTTTTTCACCACAGACAGGCACGTCTTCAGCCAGCTGTGGCTCGGCTCTGTACAGCCAATCGTTAAGAGCCTGTAGAGCGTCAGTGAATCTGCCTGAAAACAGCAGAGCCTCTTCCAGCTTGTGTTGCCTTGAGACAGATAAAGCGGAGTTTAGAGCTCAGAAAGAGATTGCACTGAGTTCACTACAAAGCAGGTGCTGGAGCTCCCGTCCACTCACCTCTCGCTGGATTTGCCGCTGATGGTGTCCCATGAGTCTCTGAGCTCAGACACCATGTTCTCCAGGTGCTGTGTGTCTTCAGGACTCCGGGCTTTCTCCTGCAGTGAGCGGCCACTCTTCAGACAGGCCTCATACATGGGCCGCTTCGAGCGGAGAAGTTTCTGGAACTCCTGAAAATACACAATGCGCTTTGTTAATGAACCGTGTTGAAGAATTGACTGCTGCTGTGGTGAAATTTCCAATGTGGTTTATACTTCTTTTTTTCATAGATTATTTTCACTGTCAAGTTTTATTTTACTGAGGGTTTTTACTACTGTAAAGTTACACTTTTAATCCACCATCATCAGAAATAAGTCCTTAAAGGGTTCATCGGATGCCAAGTTGATATGATTCTTTAGGGTCTTAATGAAAAGTCTCTAATATACTTTGGTTAAAAATTCTCAATGGTAGTGTAAAGCAACACCCTTTTTACCTTTCCAACGTCAGCTCTGCAAAAATCATCTCATTCCGGTCGAGGCTGCTTTAAATGCAAATGAGTTCTGCTTGCCCCGCCCCTCTCTTCTCTCTGTGATGTGACGAGCCTGTTTACTTTAGCTGCATTTAGCCGCGTTTAGCCGCTAAACTTGCTAACTGGCACATTATTAGCAAAGACGATCGCAAAGATTCATAAAAAAACCCTTATACTCACTTCTGCCGTAAGTGAAGCTGGATCATGAATGATTCGCGTGAACATAGACGGATATATGTAGATCGGGAGGTGCATTCCCTTCACAAACAAACGTAATCTACTGCATCTTCAGGGCTCAGATGTCGGGAGTAAATGACGATGACTATGTTCATTATTACATCCAGCAACACAACACCTCAGTTGCTCAATCAGAGATATTCTTATCTAATTTACATCACTGCTCCAGCATCGAAACATGGAGGTTGGACTGTTACAACTGATCTAAGGTAAGACGCTCATGTCAATCAACTATGGTGGGAGCGGCATCTGTGGGTGTGACGCCACAACGACAGGCATCTGAGAACGGCTCGATTTGAAAAAGGGGATATTCTTTTTACGGATTAATTAAAAACCACTGCATGGATTTTTATCATTATAGGGTAGATTTGTACATACACTGCCAACACACATTAATGTTCAAACAACATGTAAAAAATGAACTTAGCATCCGATGACCCCTTTAAGAATTACAGCATTTAACATTCAATACGCTATACATTTGTCAACCGAAGCTTCTCACCATGTCTGGAGTCTGGACTCCAAATCTTGATCACACTAATCTGTCTCTTTTTCTGCTGACAATTTTGACTTTATTTTTTTGAGTTTATATCTCATAATTTAGACTTCTTGCAGTACAGAGTTTATATTTAACAGTTTAGAATTTTTTTCTCTCAATTCTGAGTAAACTCACAATTATGTTTTATTTTCCCACCACACAATAAGAAATAAAAAAGGTTATTGCAACTTTTTATCTCACAGTTTTGACATACTTTCTCACATTTGTAAGTTTCTCACAATTTTGAATTTATATCTTACAGTTCTTTTTTTTGAATGTGTAGAGATGCACTGATACTAAAACGTTCAGGCAATACGATGGTGATAGTTTATTTTTCTTAAAAATCTCCCAATATTGCTGTAAAGGCTACAGGGAATCCTCTCATACATAATATTAGAGATTAAAATGAACAACAAAACTATTACATTCAAAGCCATCTATTTTCAGATATAATAATAATCACACTCAAATAAAAATGTTTGTTTACAACTCAACTGCACACAAGTTAGTTTTCAGAAAACTTGTCTTCATGACAGATTCATTGAAAAACACAAATATAATTAACAGTAAATAATGCTCCCTCTAGTGTTTTTATAGTGAACTAACCAACTGTGAACAGTGGATAAATGCAATGTTAGGTGAAGCTGTTTTATTTAATGACTTTCAGTTTCAGCAATGATTAAATGAGTGCGTGAGACATGATACATTTCGGTAAGTTGTACTTTATCTTTGAACATACCTTCTGAGGATTATTCATGTTTATTTGGCGCTATAATGCTTCAAAGAGACTCTCATATTGCACTGTCACTTAAACTGAAGCTGCTGCACTAGAGTCAAAACGGCATTTATTGTTTGAATTTTTGTGAAAAAATGTACAAGACTTGAAAGATGACAATTTTATTTCTTATTAAAAATAACAAAGGACAAAGCTCTTTGAGATTATTGAACTACGGGTGTTTCATAGGGTCAAATGTTAAATATGTCTCTGTTAATGTCATGTCTCTGTTAAAGTCCCCATGAAATCAAAATTGAAGTTTTTTGGCTTTTAGTATGAATACGTTTGCCTTTAGGTTATCTAAAGGCTATTGCGCTCCACAACAATGACAAAATTCACATTTACAAGATATTCAAGCATTCAGAACAGTCTCTTGCTTCCGCCAATATGGGTCTGATTACATCACCCTGCACTTCAGCTTTTCATTAAACATCCTGTCCAATCAAATGCTCTCTAGAGTCGGAAGCGTCCCACCCCCTACACTATAAATAGACACTGAAGCTGAAATTGATCACTGGTTCACAGAGTTAATATTTTCTGTATGGTGAATGACATATAGTGCACTACATGGGGGATAGGGAACAATTCAAACTGTGTAAATATGCTTTCCATTCGGGCAAAATGGAAATAAGTCACGGGAACTGCTACAGTCTGCTCCGGTCCAGAGACGCAATAGCACGGAGCGGATGACATGCGCGGAATTGAACGGACCACAAAACGTATCGGACCAAAATCGATGTCTACACAGAATGCCATATTTAATAGCAGTATGGATAAGATTGAGATTGGAGCCTTCGCATGCTGTCAAACGCGGTCTGGCCCGAGCTGTTTCAAGTGAAATTATGTCACGTTTTTGTGATGCGCATTTTGATCTACAGAATATAATGAATCCTGATCATAGGCTGTTTTTAAGCAATCAGCCAATGGTCGATAGTACAAATAATTGCAAATAAAACAAATAATAGCTTTTTATCAACCAGTAATGATTATTGGTCGTTGTATTGGTGCATTCCATTTTTTAAGTGTACTTTGTTAAATACAATTTTAAATGTGTCAAAGAAAACTATAGTTTTAAGTTTGCTGGAAATGATTTTCAGTGGCACTGCAGCACTGGCCTAAAGGCCAAACTGACACCTGACCCTAAATTCTCCATACTGGCCTCGGACCAGCAGAGTCCTGAGATGTGAAGTACCTTTTGTTCAGTGAGCTGCTGTTTGATCTCTTCCTGTGACACAGCGATCTCTTTGTGTGTATCCAGCGTCTGCTCAACCTCCGTCATCCAGTCCACCAGTAAGTGCCAGGATTCATTGAACTGTTAAGGTGAAGACCACAAAAGTTTAGTATTCGTAAAGTGATTACCTGAGGACAGAGTCCTTTGTGTCTGTGTTGTAGCTCATATTAGAAGTCAGTACCTGTTTAGCATGTCTCTTGACATCCTCAAGTGTTTTCCCCCTCTCTGTGGTGTGTTGGTGGAGTTTCCTGTATCGGTCCTGAACGGTCATGATGAGATTCTGCACTACATCACAGTCTTCCTTTCTGCTGAGCTCCAAAAGACGTGTGGCAGCGGTTTCCACACTCGTCTTCCTCTCTCCATAAGACTGCACCTCACCTACCAGCACCTACAGACACCATGACTGAATCACACAAACACTCACAGCAGCACATGCACGCACACAGATGCAGGCACAGACGCACATACCCTGTGCTCCTGAAGCTGAGCGCAGACTGTGTCCAAAATGAAGCTGGGCGCAGGCAGAGTATTTATGGTCTCCTCACACTTGGCCATTTTGCTCAGCAGGTCTTGGACATTACTGTTAAACTCCTTTGCGAGACCAAGTCCCTCGGTTAACTTTGCCTAAAATATATATCAGGGATATTATCATTTTAACTGAAATAATATATATATATATATATATATATATATATATATATGTATAAATAAATAAATTAAATAAGATAAAATAAAAATAAAATATAAAATTAGCAACATTTCTCATTGTCATCTGGGTATGTAAACTTGATGTATTGTAATAAAAATAAAACAGAAGCATTGATAAAAACTATATAGACAAATTAAAGAAAAGATAAAAATACTGACTAAACTACACAAAAATGACTTAACAAAAAAGAAAAAACATATAAAAACACAAATTACATATTCATAATATTCAAAACTACATTAGTATCTAAATGGCACTAAAATAACTAGTATTTTCTATGATACTAAAACATACACATTCAATATTTGACAAGTGTTGCACACTATTTCCAAGCAATTCCATATCATAACATAAAACTAAAAATCTTACATTATTTTTAAAATGTTAATAGAGAAGTATTTTGATTGTTTTAAGATTAGCCAGTAGAAATAAATATTCTAATTATTTAACTTAATGTATGTTAATGTCAACCGATCATTCACAGCCTTACATTTAGACTACATAAGGTTTTAATTTATTAAGTTAACTACACCCGTTATCTTGAACTAACAATGAAAAATATGTAAAGCATTTAATAATGTCAGTTAAGGATAATATCAACATTTACTCATATATTATTAAAATCAAAAGTGATATCTGTTAATATTATTTATTGGACCTGAACTGGCATAAAATAACAATAAACATTTGTATTTTTAATATTAATCCAATCAACGTTATCATAGATGAATAAATATTATAACAAATGTATCGCTTTTTATTAGTTTATGTTAGTTAATATATTAACTACCTGAAATTAACTAATAGGACCTCATTGACTATGATTTTTCTTCAATAAACTCCTAATTTGCTGCTTATTAATAGTTACTAAGGTAGTTGTTAAGTTTAGGTATGGGGTTTAAAGATTAAGGGATCTAAAATATGGTCATGCAGAATACAGCATTAATATGTGCTTTGTAAGTACTAATAAACACCCAATATGCTAGTAATATGCATGCTAATAAGCAACTAGTTACTAGTAAGAATTGGTCCCTAAACTAAAGTGTTACTTTTATATTTTATAAATAATATGTATAAAATCCTTTTTAATTCAAGGAAATCCAACTCTCAAAACTCAGTACTACATTGTAACGCCTATAGTTGTAGGTGCCTATATTTATGCAGAATATGCTTTCATCACCTTTCTTTCTTGCATTTTAGCGTAGACAGCGCTCCACTTCTGCTCCAGTATGCATAAGCTGTGCTCTGTACTGGAGCCCCGGGCCACTTCACTGCCTTCCAGCATCCTGTGGATGGCGTTGCGGACATTTGTGTAGGCGTGCATTTTAGAGTCCATCTCATTACACAACTCCTGCAGCACACCATACAGAAACCAGTCAGACTTCAGTGCAGGATCATGTTTTATAAACACAGATTGCAGGGTTAAGACTCTAAATGTTCAGCATGCAGAATCAGAGTCACCATTACCAAATGTGCATTGAGTCTCTCGTTGGCAAAGTCAGGCATTCCCCACACTGTCTTACTGGACGACAGCCTCAGGTCGGTGTGTTCCAGCCACTGCAGGAGATCCTGGATCTCCATGGTTACATCCTGAACCTGAAATCCAGTTATAAGGGCTGAGTTTAAAATTTGCTGCAAATTGACAATGAATTTTCTAAAAAAAAAATAAATTAAATATTTAAATAATTAATGACTATAATCTGTTACTGATTCCAAATTACATGACAAAAATTGTAGTAGGTAAAGTAATCCATTACACATTTTAGGTAATATAATCAGATTACTTTGAGATTACTTTTAGATTACTTTTGACCTAACTTGTTTATCACACTGATTTAAATAGGATAATTTTGTACCATATTGACATGAAAATACAAAGAGTAGATTACTGATTACAAGATTACTTGTAATCAGTTACTACCCAGCTCTGCTTGAAGCTGAGTTTCTTTGGACTAAAACTTACTGCCCCTTAAAAAGTGGTTAATTTTTGTACCTTTGGGGGATTTTTTCCCCCACCTTTTTAAATTTTTGCGCCAGTTGTTTCAGTGAACCTTCTGAATTGGTTTACAAATCACATCGAATGATTCATTCATTAATTTGACTGATCTGATTACAGCTGTTCTGGAGTCAACAACTCACTGATTAAATTATTGATTTAAATTGGTTGTCAGAGCAGATCTCCAGTTTCATTTAAATGTGTCATAAAATAAAAAAATCTAAATGTTCTTGACATTTACACATATTAAAGGATACTCTGCAATAAAAACTATATATATATATACACACACACTGTTAACCTTTGTGTTGTGTTCAGGTCATTTTGACTGGCTTACAAAAAAATTGCTTACGAATATCTCATTATGCTGTATTATTGCCAAATATTGGTTTAAATCCTTTTTTCAGGTTTTTTTTGTTTGTTTGTTTGTTTCACTTAGTACAGGTTTTGTATTTTATTTTGGAACTAAGCTAATGCACCTTAGTTTTTAAAAGAACATTCACAAAATTATCCACAAATAATGCCTTTCTTACTCAAAACCAGAAGAGCATAAACTCAGATCAATGAAGCCTACAATCAATCAGTTCCAAAAAGAAATACAAACCCTTAAAGAAAAGTAGAATCCAAGATTTTATAATAATATAGCATAAGGTGAGCAGACCGTTTTTAGTCATTTTAGTCTATAGTCATTTTTTAATGGGAGCACCAAATTGGGTGAAGGATTTTCAGCAAACTCAAGGGTTAAGAACTTTTTTTTTTTTTTGAGAAAAAGAAAATGTAAATGTAAACATGTAAATGCAATGGGACTGAAACTAACTAAAAACATTCTGTTTTCATAAATTCTGTAATCTGGTTTATTTGCTGGTGTCAGTGGTCACCTGACTGAGGTTATTTTCCAGCTCTAGCTGTCTGCGCTCTGTCTCACAGCGCACAAATTCCCAGCGTTCATTCAGCTGTTCCAGACGAGTCTGCAGGACATGTGAAACGTCTCCCGCCCCAGACTCCATCAGGTTTCTGCCGGCCTGGTTCAGAGAGTCTACCGTGTGCACATGGGACATCACATCATTCCGCAGAACCTAAATGCACACATCAAAAACTTGTGTTTAAAAGTAGTAGCCAGTATACATTATAGATGGTGTAAAGACTGTGTAGGATGCAATAAGCAGTGGCTGGGGTGAATGTGATTTCACCAAGTACAACATGTTCCTGGGTCAACATCCTTGTTGATCCCGGAACAAGATTCCAATCAACCGATCAGAATTGATTTACAGGAAAAATTTTACAGGAAATGTCAGATTTAGGCAACCAGGATTGTATGCTTTTGCACCTTTATTATTCAGCTATCAATTCACTCTGATTTTAGGGATTAATTATGGGTTGGTTTAGGTTTAGGGGTTAAGTCTATGTTTTTGGACAGTAATGTTGTTTCAGTATCAGCAAAAGATGAACTTTTATACATAGATATATACATAGTTTTGTACTAATGTTTTGAGAATATAATTAAAGAACAGATAACTTTGAGAGAACCTTGTCAGAACATTTCCTGAAGGTTTGAGAATGTTCCTTACATACACAGCAGATACTATGCAGCATTTAGTAAGCAGTACACCTGCATTTCATACTAAAATGAGCATAAATCACTGCAAAAGTGAGGAGACAGCACTGACAGAAAGGTCTATTTAAAAACATGCAGACATCTTAGAGTTTGTGTTGGTACCTTGTGTTTGGCTAGCTCTATCTCACAGGTCTGCAGGTCAATGCTGATTGGCTGAGAGGCCTGCAGTAGGTCAGCTGTGTGGGAAAGCCAGGCGTGCAATTCATCAAGAGTGTTCTGGAACTGACCCAAGCCCAGCAGTGCACACTCCAACTGGTGCTGCTCAAAAACACAGACCTCTCGTTGAAGTACTGTTATGATGAAACAATATATATTTTTCCATTTAGCTGAGATTTTACCTGTCTGCTGACAGTCTCTGACTCCAGGTTGTCCCATCGCTGACGGAAGTCACACAGTGGAGAGACAGACCCAGGCCGCTCAGTGCCCGGAGAAAGACGACACACAAAGCGATGGTTTAGACTCTCAATCTCAATCTTCTTCTGATAGAGCTCTCGCTTAAATTCCTGTAAGAAGAACAGTCACAATGTCACAAATTTGTTTGTGACACAATTTCCATGTTCTCAAGGTAAGTTTGTGTGGTCTAACCTTCAGGTCACATAACTGCTCTTTAACTGATCCCAGATCAGATCCCACTGAGAACTCCTCGGTGGATTTCAGCTCTGCAGACCTCAGCCACTCAAAGAGTCCCTTCAAGAGAAGGTCATAGTTTTAAGCGTGCTTTTGTAGTGTTCTCTTGACCCATCCTATAGTATGTGAATATTTATAAATGCACATTGACAGTTTCTTCCATTGTCTCATGAAGTCAGTGCAACCAACAATTCACTGAAATATGCTGGCTTTAATCCAAATTCTCTATGGCTAGCTTTGGTCTCTCTCACAAGGGCATCCAAAGGTCCTGCCAGTTGGCAGGAAACTGGCCAGTCTGTTAGAGACTCATCACTACAACCACATGGAGGCATGAATACTGAAATACTACAACTATAGAGACAGACCTACCACCACTAGATGTGACAAAATAGAAAAAGTAATGAACAGATTGTGTTTCAGTGTTTTCTACAGTAAGTACAAACTTCATTAAGTAGGGTGACCATATGTACCATTTCTAAATTGCCTAAAATGTCTGGGTTTTGGCTTTGTTTTTCTGTTGTTTTCATACTCACTGAAGGTAATGACTGAAAAATAGTTTGTTTTGTACTTTGTACTTAATCAACCAATTGTGGGATGAAAGGGGAAATTGTGGGATCAACAGAGAATGGTCAAAACAATGCAACACCCAGAATTTGTGAGGACAGTCGAGAGAAAGACAACAGGAAAACAAAGGTAAAACCTGGACATTTTAAGCATTTTAGAAATCCTGGCCAGGACACGTCCAATCTGGGAAAACGAGGATGTAAAGTCAGCCTACATTAGGAATGTCTTGAGACTTGTTTCTTGGTGATTAACTCACCTGCATGCTGTCCTGATAATGGAGAGCCATCCGTAAACATTCTTCTAACTTACTGTTGCACTCTGTCCAGATCTTACTGAGATTGTTCCACGTGCTGTAAAGCTGCAAAAAAAAAAAAAAAAAAAAAAAAGCTGGATAGTGAAACGTGAATAAGTGACCACATGATGTACAGCAGTTTCTGGGGAGTTTAGTCTAATTTCAGTTTCAAATACAAACCTCATCCAAACATTTGGTGACCTCTGGTTTGTCTGTGTCACCACAAGCTGACATGAGTTCCATTCCCAGAATTCCCAGTGTGTCCAGGTCACCTTGAAGAGAATCAATGTCCTCCCTGAGTGTCTGAGAGGGCAGGATAAGAGAGTTTGAATTGTATGAGGTAAAGTGTTGATTCAAAACTTTCAGGACACAATGAGGAAATATCCTCAACCCTACTTAAAGGCTAAAACGAGGTAATGAGTATATGTTCTGATTTGGAAGCTAGTCCCCAACATGGGATGTACTGCTAACAGCTGCTAAAGCCAAACTAGCTTCACCAGCATTTTCAGCATTTCTGAATCACCAGCTAGACCAGCACTAAACCAGCCAGCCTGGACCAGCATACAGTATGGAAACACTGACAACAGTATTAGTTTTGTACCCTACCTGCATGGTCTCCAGGCTCTGTCGGATGGTTTCTGAATCAGATCGACTGGAGTTGAGGTCCAGAACAGCTTGCTGGGCATCATTCAGTCCAGTTGTCAAGTCGCTCACATCATTCCAGAACCTGACTGCCAGATCCAGGAGATTGAGAAGAAACTTCTCCCTCTCCTGAGCTTGTCTTTGAGCCTCCTCCCAGCGGCTTGTTAGACTGCAAACCCGCTCCTGAGTAGCTGAAATTGGAAGGTGTATTACCAAGATTGTAATCGATAGACTGTGGTTATGAGATGCTGTATCATGTAATGCTGTATGTGCAAGATGATGTATGTGATTCATGCTTGAGGTACCTGCACCAATGGAACTGTCCCCAAGGGCCCCTGTATTGTTCAGGAGCTCCTGTGCCTGTGTCCTCACACTGCTGAGGTCCAGATCCATTTTGGAGAGCTCAGACAGTGTGTGCTTGTTGTCCTGTAGCTGCTCCTGAATTCGTGGGGTGAGTCCTTGAAGAACCATTGACGCTTGCAGGTGACTACACAGACGCTCCAGTCTCTCTCCAATCAGTGTCATCCTCTCATTCAGCTGACATGGACATACATAGTGTCAAGAGTGAGCCAGCATTTATGCAGCTAAATGTGGCAATAAAGTCTTTCTATACCACTTTAGCAACCTAAAACACATGGCTTTTTTGAAAACAGGTTATGTCATTGTAAGGTGGCATTCACTTAGTTCAGCTGAGCATGTCGTTAGAGAGAGTTCTTGGGTATCCCTGGGAATGTATACACTGATAGAAGTTATAAAAAAAAAGCTTTTCTCCCCTTCTCATATAATGGAGTTTTTGGGGCATATTCAAGTTTAAGAACCTCTAGATCCACCAGTATGTGTCCAGAAGTCAAAATTTGACTTCATCGCAAGAAGACAAAAAAACTGAGATGCCTGCAGAACATCAGAGCATCTCACTCTCAGCTCATCCTTTTATACAGTTTTCAACTAATGATCTTAAAGTAGGTGTTCTCCTCCCAGCACCTCCTAACTCCTTCATCATGGTCACCTCATTAATTTATCTCTTTCTCTCTTTGTAAGGGTGGCAGACTGCCAACTAGCCTAAGCCAAAACTTATCACAAAGTGATTATTCAGTGTATTTGCCTCATTTTTATCCAAAGAACATGTTGAAGGCCATGTGGCCCAAAAGAGCAACTTAGTATCAGTGAGGATGCCAAACACAAGTAACTTTAGCTAAAATCCCACTCTTTCCCGTGTGACTTCTCTCACAGTAATGTAGGCCAACACATCTGGCTTTCACAGTATTCAAACCACTTCTACAGTTGATTTCTGTAGGACAAATAAAATATTTCATCATATGCACCAGGAATCAGCATCAAGTCTACATGTGTGTCACCTGTGTATAGCGGGGCAGAGACTCCTCCAGTACTCCAGCAGCTTCCCGAACCCTGTCTCTGATGGCCAGGTGCTGCTCCTCAGTGTCCCTAGCTTTCTGGCAGAAGTCTTCTCCCTGAGTTGCATTCAGGTCTGATAGACGCTGGGCCAGCATGATCAGCCTTGCTATCAGCGGCTTATGCTCTGCTATGGACTCCCTGATGCCCTGTTTGGAAGTTATGGAGCACCATGATCAAACACTGATGTTTGTATTTCATTATCTGAAACTAGTGTAATGATTTCATTACAAAGTTAAATAGTTTCCCTATGTATGTGAGATGGCTATTGAAACCTTAAGAGAATACTGTATACTGCACATGCACAGCAATTATACATTTACCGAAATGGCCAAACCAATGTGGAGTCCAATGTGTTTGAACTTGAACTATAGCAAATGCATCTGTTGTCAGTACCTGTAAAAGGTCCTGTTGTTCTCGGAAAGCCTCGTAGCTGATGGTGTTCAGGGTAAACTGGCCAATAAGGGCTTTGGTTTCCTGTAACCACGGTAACACCTCAGCATAGCCCTCTGAGAACTGAGACAAGAGCGACTGTGCATGCTCCAGTTGAAGCACGACATGGGAATTAGTGGCAGTAGTGACCTGACACTGCTCCTGTAAGGTGTCTAGGGAAGACTTTTGAGACAAAATGACTTTAGGATTATGTTGGTTCTTGTCGAGGTTCTTATGTCTAAATATTTTAAAAAGTTATTACGAATAAACAGTTGCTTACCTGGAGTCTCAGTGTCTCCCCATCCTCAGTGTATGTCTGCAGTAGTTCCAAAATCTTCACCATTTTCTCAATGTTAAACTTGTGCTGCAGAATCTCTACAGCAAGTATCTACAGAAAATCATTTTGAAGAATTGTACAACATTTCTAGTATATGCACAGAGAAAATCTTTGTGAATGTGCAAAAACTCACTTTCTGCTCATTGAGCTGGGATGCAATGACGTCTGGGTTCAAATTAATGGCTCTGAGCTCCTCCAGTGCCAGTGATGTGTCTCTAAACCAAGCCGACTCTTTTTCAACTGCTTGTTCCAGCTGATTAAATGCAAACAGGTTGATAGGTAAGTAGGCATTTAGCAGCTGCTTTATCCAAAGTGACTTACAGTACATTTCAAGCAACCTAAATGCCTAAATTCTGCTCCGCAGAATGCTGCACTGCACTGGCCACAGTGGTCCAGAATGATATTACATTATGACATGGCTTAACCAAACACAAAGCAATTATCCCCCTCTCTGTCTTACCTTCTGCCTCTCAGAAGAACACAAGACTGTATCCCCAGTCTGGCTCTGGGCAGCAGGAACCAGCAGCTCTCTCTCAATTCGACCAAGCCACAGGTGTAGGTCTTCCTGACTGGAGGTACATCGACTAGATGCCTCCAAAGCCTGTTCCAGCCTCTGCAGGATATCAGCACTACCAAGACTCATCACTGAGTACCGGATACGCAGACTGTCCACCCGCTCCTGCACCAGTTGCGTTTCCTCCTCTTTAGATTAGCATATGAAAGATTGAAATATGTTTGAAACATGTTCTTGTGGATATTGTGCAAGGTTGAGTGTATTCAATGACATAAAATAGGAGGAAACACCACCTGAAATCTTTTCCATGAGCTCATGAGCACATTGTTGGAGTTTCCCCAGGTCGACACTCTTAGCTTTTATCTCTTCCATCACTGCCTGAAAGGAGATGGAGAAATTCTCTTTCCTTCTTCACTAAAATCTTGTAGTATGTAAATTTCTAAATTGAAAAACAAAACATTTTCTAATGCTTTGCTAACCTTGGCCTGTCCTGTGGCTTCTTGCAGATGCAGCATCCCTCTCTCTGCAGAGCGGAGCTCAGCTAAATCCTGATCCACAGATATAAGCCATTGCTGAAGTCTGTCTGTCCTCTCCTGGAATTGCTGAGCTCTTGGCAGAATGTCCTCCAGAATCCTGTGTCTGTCAAATCAAATCATATTCCATCACTAGCATCAGATTTCCTCACCCAAAGCATTATGTAAAAAAGTTGTGTTGGTTATTTTATATGTAAGTCAGATAGCCCCATCTATGTTGGTCATTCTGGGACCAGACTGACCTGCTGTTAGCACCCTGAAGTAGAGCCTCCCACTTGAGTTTGAGCTGTGCGAGCTGCACTTTGGTCTTTTCACCGTCATTTCCCTGAAGCCCCTCTGCCAAGTGTGGACCCTCCTGCATCATAGTCTCCATACTGGGTCTCCTGTCCTCTAGGAGGCGCTGTAAGAGCTGCAGAAAAAGAAACCATTTATTATGCTTCCACCAAGGGCAAGGGCTTGGAAGGAAGTGAATCTCAATCCTTCAACACTGCTCCTGGGACTGACTGTCCTGCAGAGTTTAGCTCCAACCCTGATCAAACACACCTGAACAAGCTAATCGATGTCTTTAGGATTACTAGAAGGCACAGACAGGTGAGTTTTATCAGGATTGGAGCTAAACTCCGCGGGAAACCGGCTTGCCAAGACTAAGTTTGCCCATACCTGGCGTAAGGCCTAGGCCAGGGGTAGGCAAGTTCGGTCCTAGAGAGCCGCAGTCCTGCAGAGTTCAGCTCCAACCCTAATCAAACATACCTGGACAAGCTAATCAATGTTTTCAAGGTTATTAAGGCTATAGGCAAGTGAGGGTTTTTTCAGGGCTGGAGCTAAACTTTGCAGAAGCTCTCTAGAACCGAACTTGCCGACCCCTGGCCTAGCTCAATCCTTCAACCCTGCTCCTGGGGAGCCACTGTTCTTCAACTTTTATTTCCAAACTGCTTTAGCACACATGGCTTGTAATTTTTTTTTACATGATCCTGAAGACCTTAATTAGTTGGCTCAGGTGTGTCTGATTAGGGTTGCAACTAAACTCTGCAGGACATTCGGTTCCTAGGAGCAGGGATGAAAACCTATGGTATAAGGTGGTCATGAACACCTCCCATGTGCCCTTTGGCAAATTTTGGGCTTAAACGATATTTAACTAGGCCACTATTACACCTCTTTCAGAGTGTTTTACATAAATCTGTTCATCTCTGTAGGCCTACAGGCTAGCTTACAGAATTACCTTCCTATGTAGAACAACCTTTGCGTCTTTTGAAGATGTTTTGAATGAGGAAGCAAACACACATATGGTTCATAGAGGTAATACCACTTCTGAGAATTTACAAGTTTTATAATCCACCTTGCTCACTTTTTATTCCACCTTTCTTTGTGGCACTTAAGCCAAACCCTTGTATCATGTGTCTTGGAAGCATTGTGGGTATTCAGGTAAGTTTCACCTTACTCAGTAAGCTAGCAAAGATTGCTATCTCAAAAAGGTAAATTACGCCCCCCCATTCCCGTATCATACACAGAGGCATTCAGACACTCATTATATGCATGACCTTACCCATGTTTTACAAGTTTGAGAATGAGAAATTGCGTGGCAAAGCTTTCAAAACAGGGTAGTCTTTTTATCATTTGTTTCTGTATACGTATATATTAATGTATTGTTTATATGTATATATATATATATATATATAGACAGACTAACAGAGTTTGTAACATACCTTCTGCTCTTGCAGTTGGGCTTTCACCACTTTAAACTCTGAGGATGGTGGTTTTTGATTGGCTGTCAGTTCCTCAATCTCGCAGACCCACGTCAACAGGGTTTCCAGATTTTGCTGGAATTTCAACGGATCCCTGAACTGATCTTTCAGAGCCAAAACACTTCTGCCATCCTTAACATAAGACCAGACAATGCTAACAATTCAACAAAAATCACTTTTTAAAAAAATAAACAAGTACAATTTAAGAAAGGATCAATGAAATGTACCTTCCACTGATCTAGACTTGAATCCTGGTCTGAACTTGACTGACCATCACTCTGCAGCTGTGAATCAGAACAGTTAATTCAATTGCAAAATGAACAAATTGGTGATACATTGTTGATACATTGACTCCAAAATCATTTAAATGAAAATGATAAATGATGGTATAAGAAACAGAAATAAAGACAAACATGTTAGGTTCTCGATGAAGAAGCTTAAAATGAAAAATAAATTAAATAACCTCTGCAAGTTCCTCAGCAGCTCCAGTAAGGACTCTAACAGTTCTGGTAACAATAGGGTCACCTCCTTTCCCTGCAGGAGGATACTCTGTCACCTCCACAATCTCTGTCACAATTGTCTCTGTCACCTCTGTGACTTCAGTAACCTCTCGAGTGTTCAGAGGCTTCCAGGACCAGGGGCTTCCAGAATCCCTTCTCTGCAGGCTGGCTCTCCTGTCCACAGATCCACACTGACTCAGGGGGGATCGTCTGTACTCTGGAATATTACACTTTCTGGGCAAAGACCCATTTCGTGGCGTTTTTACTGGGGATGGAGTGCTTCGCCAGGCATTGTCCAGAGTGCTGGTAGTGGTGACAGTAGGGGCAGGGGAACTCCTCTGCTTGTCTGGTGTTGGAGTTTGTCGTAGTACCTCTTCTACATCCTCTTTCCTTGTTTCTTCTTCAGGAGGCTCTGGGAGTGGCCATTCTCTGCGTTGCTGGTAGCACTCTTTCAAGACGCTCTCATCTGACTTAACCTGTTTGGACTTTTGTCCCAAACAGCTAGGTCTGCTAATGAGGTTACCCATGATTCTTCAATCCACGGGTTAATCGGGTCCCTGTGCCATACATACAGGCGTCATCTAAACTACCTACAACACAAGGAAGGTCAAAGTGAGGAGATACTCTTTTTATACAGTAACAGCTATACCCTTCCAATGAAGGGTTTATTAGTTTCCAGTTTCAACTGCAGTCTTCAGAAGAGGTTCATCCAGCTCTCACAAAGACCACTAAGTTTAAATCTCAATTAGATATCTTGCTATCCTACAAAGGATAGTATTTCGTGCCAACAAACACCACCACCATTATTTACACAACGGAGACGGTAACACTTGACTGAGTCTCTGTCCTGACCAAGAGGGGCCAGATTACTGCAGGAGAACTACAACATGAACACAGAATTTCTAGTACTAGCCATACAAATGCAAGTGACAAGCCTGTTTATGAGGGCAGTCTCCTCCAGGATACCCACAGTTCCTCCTGGCAGCCACAGCTACTGTCCTCTGCCAAGACTATCCCCGGGATGGCCCTGGGAAACCATTTAGCTCCTGATCAAATATGACAGGCATGGAAATGCTGCTTCATTTCTTTGCCACAAAAGAATGAACAGTGTTTTTTTTAGTGCACGTGTTCATGGTTTACTGGGAAACAGAGACCACATGCCTGAAGAGCAGGACAGCGATGAACACGTAGACACATGTAGATAGTAAGTTGCAAAAACACTTTTTTCAACTAAAGACAAATGTATGTAGTTAAAAATCGTGCAAATCTTTACTGATCATTACTGGTTATTTCAACAGTGCTGTTTCGGTGCTCATAGAAGATTGCAGGTGGTATATGAATATGCAAAAGTGACACACTTGTGTAGTAAATTTGCCTATACATTTAAGAATACTAAGACAATTTTATTGCCCAAAGGTTGTTTATTTATAGCTCAGGAGACTTAGAAATGTTAGACTATATTTAATTTATCAATTTTGTCTCAGATTTATCTCCTTCTTAAAAAATAAAATAAAATAAAACACAAAGGAGACACCGGAGCTAAAACAATCTCATTACTGTAATACCTATTTAAGTCTAAAAGTTAAAAACTAAAAAATGTAAAACATACATTAAGAGTATAGCGCTATAAAAATCAAATCTGTGCTTGTTGATATTTTGTCATACTTTAAATGTCTGCACATCTAATGTCAGGAGATGAGATTACTGGTCTTTTTCGAGAGAGAAAAATCTAATAAAGGTCAATTAAACAAATCTAATTTTTGATTTTTCTTTCTTATAGACAAAAACAGAAAAGCTGATACACAACAAATTTGCAAACCACTTATCTTAAAGAATGCAATGACATGTTGACCTTTGGGATGACGTTTTTGTTTGTGCAGGTAAATACAAAGCTCTGTTGAATCCAGATAAGCTTGTATGTTAATTGCACAGGTGATCTGGGTCAGTCCAGGTCATTGTGGTTCACTGCATGCTAATGGCGGGTGCTGAGGGATCTGGCTCCAGACAGCAGACAAACTCAGTGTTTCTAGATCACTGGAGCAGAAGACTTGGTAGCATCCCACATTCTAGCAGGGTGGATTAGCTTGTATAATGTGTGAATTGACATTGCTAACACGTGACAGGAAATACTGTAATGACAAGTTTGTTGCTCTGGTTGCTAGGTTGATTGAGTCAAACTGTTACTAAGATCTCTATGATATTGTTTTATTTAAAATACTCATTTGGAACACAACATCAGATATACTGGTGAATGTTAAAAATATGGATTTTTCTTTATTCGGTTTCCATAAAGTGAGCACATAAAGCCATAAAATCAATATAATCAATCTGTACAATATCACTATTGACAAATGCTCTTCCTCAAATCAAGTTTAATTATATTAACTGATTCCATCCATCTCATGCACAGCCTAAAGCCTTGATGGATTACACAAGGAGGATGGGAAGGAGGTTACAAAATTGAAACAGTCAATGTCACTACAGCCATTTGAATACAAAGATTTGCAAGCATTATATCACCTGCAATGGCTGGTTCCATGGATTTAGAGGTGACACAACATTTTACTCCTCAGTGCTGAGCATTTCATCAGAGGTGATGCTATCTGCATATGAACATCTAAATGAGCTATTTCCCTGGTCAAAGGACCAGTTTAGACAGTATGGATTTCTGGTTGGCTTGTGCTCAAGCTGGTGTAAAACTATGATGATGTTGGTCAACCTGCAAGGTTTTTTCAGATATTTCTGTTTAAATTTTGCTGGTTAACTAATCAAGAAACCTTGTTGTGGTAACACACTAACATCCACATGCACCAACACAACAGTGACCAGTTCAATGCCTGAACAAATTAAAGTAATTGTCTGAAGCTGGAGATAAATGATACAGATTGATTCTCCTTTGCTTGTTTATCAAGGCTTATCTGAACCAGCCGTCCGTCCTTTTAACCCAGCTCTAATGTATTCTCACATTTAAGACCACCCTGCGTAGCCTCTTGATATTGATTTATGAGGCATGTCACAGACTGGCCCCCAGTGAGCTAGATTAACCCCTGTGATGGACAGCTTTGTGCATCAACAATCCATAAAGCATGATTAATATAGTCTCATCGCTTACAACAATTGACTCAAACTGAAAGATTCTTCTGCTATATTCTAATGAATGATAGTCAGACAAATAGAGGCGGCAGAGATGCTTCACTCTGCCTATCATAGCAAAGGGTGTGGGTACTGTCAGAGAGCACCATGACAATACCCTTTCCTAATCTGACCTCAATATGGCAGACAGACGGTGTATACTGGTGTCATGCCACGTTCTGCTGGTGGATTAACTCGTATATGGAGCGGCGAGAGTGGTGGCTCTCTAGGGATGTACTTATGTCTTTTTATGGATTTCCTGATAGTCAACGCTCTCTGTGTAGGTGAGTTTGTGCAGTGATCATGATAATGGTTTCTCTAATTAAGACCCTCTAGAAACATAAGAGCGTCTGGTGTTAAGTGAATGCATAAATGCATAACATGAATAAATCCTATAATAAGGCATAATTAATATACTACATTTTAGCTGAACTGATGTACATTAGTCAACACGTTGATATAGAATATAAAAGCTGATTCAGTTCTAAAAGTTGCTACTAATAAAAAACTGAGAGGAAGTACGATCAATTAAATTATATTTACCACATGAATGTACCGATTCGAAAAAACGCATACTCACAGTACAGTGAATGCAGTCACTCACAGCTGCAAATTAACTAATTACATCCAAATCCCCGCAAGCTGCTTCTACCCGCACCAACTTTGTGCTACAATCCCCTTTAGTGAAATTCAAGTGGTTGTGATAGCATCACTGTCTCCCCGCATCCAAAGCAGCTGCTGGTTTCAGTGAGAAAGTTTGAATGAGCTCAGAAAGAGGTGGCGGTTGTGGCGGTTGGGGTCTCGGTGGTGCATACTTACCCCCGTGCATAGAGGAGGACAAACGGCTCACCGAACAATTCCACAAGTTCCTCCGTCATCATTCAAACAGGAGAACAAAAAACCTGTCTTCTCTCAGCATCCTTTGAGAGGCCTTCCTTCCCAGACGTATAAACATGCGAAACCTTCACATTCACTTGCTCAAACAGGACCTCACTTACTCACAAATCCCGGTTTAAACACACACACACTTTATGCAAGATGACCCATGCTTTTCCGTCGCCCACAGCCACAAGCAAACAATGTCCCTCTTTCCCTTCGGCTGCCCCCTCCCGTCAGCGGTATTCTCTCTCTCTTGCCTTTGTTGTGCACAGTCCCATAGAGGAATTCCTTGCTGAGGCAACCGACGGGATGTTCGGCTGCCCAAAAAGTCCTGTATGCTGCGCTTCAAGGTCCAGGATAGCGGGTAATCCCCGTCCGGTGGTTTTGGTAGAGTTGAGACAGGTCCGTAAGTCGACAGCCTGTTGTGTGAACTCTAGTGCCAGACATTTAGACAGAGGAGCAGTCCCTTCACCTCCCTCTTTCCCTCCCAGAGTTAGCCCCTCCCCCAGCTCCTCTTTTGGCTCACAAACTCTGCTTCTAATGAAAACGAGGAGGATAAAAAGCTTTCTAAAGACCCCCAGGCTGCTCCCGAACATTCACATGTTAAGTGACAGCTGCCTCCAGCCCCTCGCTCTCGTTTTTCCCTCCCGTGCGGGGCAGACCGAGGCGGGCTACAAAAGGAGCCAACCATCCCGCACACAAAACCCCCATCACTATTCAAAGCCCCCGCCACAGCTACAAAGACGACTAATTACTGTAAGACATCTCTGATTACTTTCAAGTCACTCTGGGTCCCAAAATTGCCAAACAAACAAAGAACAGTAGAGAAACCAATAGAGCAGGGGACTCGGCCGCGTCTGCCTGAGTTTCATGGGAGGTGCGTGATGCTGCGCCGCCACTTTTGGAGTCTTTTCTGCTCCATTGCTGCTTGAGAATAGACGGTTCTATGTCTATAGGTGTCAGATCTCAAATAATCTCTCTGATTGGTTCCCATGGGGGACGAGAGGGAGAGTGAGGACAGGTGTATATAGCAGGTGCATGAAGGGGGACGGGGGAGGGGGACGAGACTCAGGTGTGTAACAAACACACAATTCCCCCATTCTTTTAGCACACAAAAGACTCTACCCAACACCTGCACTGCTACTTATCCTTCATCTCACACAAGAAACACTCGGTTGCTCAATAGGACAGGTCACTAACATATGGGAGAGAAGTGGAAGTACTTGTGATGCCACTATGTCAATTTACATGCAGTGGCCCCAAAACATATTTGAAGCACACTTTAAAATGAATGATGTCATTGCAGTAGAAATATACAAAATAGCAACTCTGGTGGCATTAAAAAAAAAAAAAAAAAATTAAATACAAAACAAGCTTGCCTTCGATGCATTTTACAAAAGCACTTTTTTAGGTTTAAAATGATAAAACAATGCATATACTTTTCAGAATGACAGTCTGGTACTGTCTGGTACCTGTGGTTCCTTTGTTAGGACACACTTAAGAAGAACTGACTTTCATACAGCCACTAAAACCACCAAAACACCAGCTGATTCAGAAATGTATGTAAATACAGGCATACACCTTATTTTTAACATAAGAGCAGGGCTGCCATTTGTAACCTGAATGTGCAAAGCTTCCAGTGTCTTTGCTTCCAGTTACTTTACCTGTCAGTAAATACCTTTTTATGCTATTGCACTTTATTATTCTTCTAGTTAGTAAAATATAGTGGCTAACGAATCAGATATCTTTCACATGCACAGAAAATAGCTTTCTGCCTTACAAAATAAGATGGATTAAAGTTTTGCTACTGTTAAATAAAACTAAACCTATTAAAAATATGACTGAAATTGAAAAAGAAAAAAAAAAACATAGATAATAATAAACATACAACATTTTGCCTTGGCAACTAAATGAAATAAAATATGTTTAAATTGAAGTACTGAAATGAGTAAAACCAAAACTGAAATACAAAAATAAAGCTAAATAGAACTATTTAAAAATAATAATTATAATAATAAAAATAACAAACACATACAACAGGATTAGTAAACTAAATTACTAAAATTAAAATAAAATAAAAATAAAAACTGAAACTATAAAAACAAATGCTTATTTAAAATATTAATGAAAAAGTAAAAATATATAAATAAAACCAAAATATCTGCTGTATTATAGAAGTATAACAAAACCTGGTTCTTAAAATCCATTTTTATTTGTTTATTTATTTTTAAATTGTTTATTTTTATTTACCCTAATCTGTTCTATAGAAAAAACAAGGAAGAATGTTTCCACTCTCCCGTTGCACACTTATAACGGTCTTCCTTGATTATATTTGAGTAATATGAAAAGAAAAGAAGAAAAAAAACAGCTTTCTTGCACTTCCAGATTTTCACTTCTGAGCTATGAGATATAAACTTGTGAGCCAGAAATAGAAAACATAAACTCAGATTTGCAAGATGTAAACCTGAAATTGTGAGGAAAAAAGTCAGACCTCTGAGTTTACATCTCATATTTCTGATTTTTCCCTTTATTCTGAGTTTACATCACACCATTATGAGATTATATCTCATCATTCTGACTTTCTCTGAATTCTTAAGTTTACATCTTGCAATTTTGTTTTGTTTTTTCTTCTTCTTTTTTTTTTTTAAATCTCACAATTCCAGCTATTCTTCTCAGAATTGTGAGTTATTATCTTGCAATTGCAATTTTGGGAATTTTTTAATCCTATGGCACAACCCAGCTTTCATAAGATAAGGCTGTCTAGCAGAGATTTGTGCTGCCGGTGTCTCCAGGTGTTCCAGCTCTGAGTATGGTTCCTCCTGTAGGTGTAAATATGTTATTGTCTTGCTCCATTTCCTGTCTCTAGGCAGTGCAAATGATCACAGAATACAGTGCGTGTAAGAATTTGAGTCTTGACCTTGAGCATCATGAGCCGGGGTGACGGTGAGGTGTGGATCATCAGAGAGGACACCACCCACATTAGCAGCGGGACACACCCACTAGACTGAAGTGAGGGGCAGCGCCCAGAAAACAGGGAAGTGCAATGAGGAAGAGAGCAGAATAAAGATGAAAGCTCATAAGAGAGCGGCAGAGTGCACACATCCACTTTATGATGATGAATGTGTACCTCTAATTCAGTAGGGACCTGCAGAAGAGGGGACGACACGGCCACTACACTAACCACAGCACTTCAATTATTAACCCCCGCCCATCCCCCTCCTGAGACAGCCAGCAAAATAAAACAGACAAAAGGAGGAGACTGGGAAAAAAAGAGGAGCAACAATGCCTGTCACCCTGACTGTCCTGGGAAAGGGAATTCAGTGCTGTGAACCCATGAGGTCAAGTTATTTAACCTGACCAGGCTCTTAAACAGAGACGGGACATGAGTTATGGTGCTAAAACAGACCACCTCTGAAATCCTGTTTTTGTCATGTATTTGATTTCACATGGCAAGAATTTTAATTTTAGATCAGATTTGGATAGCAAATCATATAAATATATTGTGAGATATAATGCCAGAATTGCAACTGCAAGATACAAACTCACAATTCTGAGAAAAAAAGTCAAAATTGTGAGATAAAATGTCAATTATCTTATTATTTATCTTAATATCTTATTTTTTTCATGCTGTAATGAAATATTTTCTGTACGTTCATGACTGCACAACTTGTTTTATATTTTAAGCATATCATGCATCATGTCACTATTAATAATACTGTGCAAAATGTTAATAAATGCTGTCAGACTGAAGACTGAATGGTGCTAAAAATTCAGCTTTGATCACAGCAATAAATTACATTTTAACAGATATTCACGTAGAAAACAGCTGTTTTAAGGCGAAATACTGCAGGGGAATAGGGTAAAAAAAAATATTAACTAATAGTTCTCTCCTTACTTACCCAGTTGATTGATTACATTGATAATTGCAAACATTTTTTGGATTCAAAGTTTTCTAAAATGTTAGGTTTAAATATCCAAATGAGGCATTATTTAAAGAAATATGCTCTAATTTGCATAAATTTCTAGTACACAAATCTAAACACTAGATAAAGTCAGTTTCATAATTCTTGTTTATTTATTTATTTTTATTTTTATTTTTATTTTTTCATTTTGGAATCAAAAGTTTTTACAGAGAAAATTTTGGGTATTTCATTTTGGCACTCCATAATTCAGAAAATACTTAAAAACATAGAAAACAATATATTTTCACAATTTGGGGGAAATGTATACATGTATATAATCAATAATATTATAATAAATATAATAAAAATATAATAAAATTATTATTATTATATTATAATAATAATTATAATAAAATTATTATTAAAAGTATTATTATTATTATTATACAAATCCCTCTGTAAAAAGCTTCAGGGATACAGACTGGAATAAAAATGTAAAGCCTGGTGTGTGTAAGTGCTACTGAAGTGGAGATTTATGGCTCAGTGTAGGAGAAAAAACTCATTTTGAGAAAACGACCTTTAAAAACATGTATTGCAATTAAAATCAGTTGACGCAAATAGGTAAAGTGCTATAGAAGAAACACTTACCGGTGTCTTTTGGATGTTTTCCTTTCACTAGTTTGAAAAACTAAAAAGCCCAAAAATTTTAAACTTGACAGGTGTGTGAAAAAACAGTGTTTTTGCCTGCAATGTCTCCCCTATGTTTTACAATATTACTGTTTTTACTGCATTTTTTGATCAAGTAAATGCAGCCTTGATGAGCAAAAGAGACTTCAATTGCAAACTTGTAAACAGCAGTGTATAGTGTCTGATTACCTCTTTTACTTTGCATATTTTATTTATATTATTACAAGTATTATTATTATTTATAAGTAATTACAAGTATACATTATTATTACATATTATTTTCTACGGTAATTATCACTTACCATTTTTATTTGTATATTGCCTGTTCATTTGAATCTGCACTTAAATCACACTCAAAATGGCTCTTAAATGGTAGTTCCATGATATAACCATCCATATATTTCTTACTGATATACAGATGAATATCCAATGCAAATGGATCCACATTTGGCAGTGCTGTACTGTCATTATATACCCAATCTGACAGCGACACCTGATCCAGGCCTGTTCACTCACAGGGAAAATCAAATTGTCCTCCCATATCGGTTACCACAGTGTGTGAATCATACCATAACATTACGGGAGTGTATTTACGTTTTTCATTCCCATGGCAATGCCAGTCCAGTGAGCTTACAAAATTACCTTCATGAACAATCTAAAAACATATATAGATTTCCCCAAAATGTGTGTATTTTAAAAACGTACGCTGCAGTTCACAAACATATATGTATATATTGTGCATAATGGACGGTATAAAAGCAGTGAAATGAGTAATAATTCAGCTCAGATCTATTGTGTGCCTCACATGTGGCTTGTATGTTCAGAGAGCAGCAGATGAATCAGCGTAATGCCAAATGGGTTGCAGATGTGGCCAAATTTGATCACGGGTCCCCTGTGTTTAAATACCCAGAGAGCCCTAAAGTGGATTAATCCTACAGACATGTTCTCCTCCCCCACCATTCCTGCTTCAAATCAAATAACACACAATGGCTCCTCCAGTATATAATTAGCACCTCAGCGGACAGATCGCACGCTGCCGGTGAGGCCGATTCTGAGCCCTGCCTGATGATTAATGAAGGACTACAGAAGGATCTCCTTTGGGCAGCAAACTCAAAGTGTCATTCAACAAATACACAGTGATGTGTCACCGTAACGGTCACTTCCCAAAACACACTGACGCTGACCGGCTCATTGTGAAGGGCTTCCCTGCTGGGATACTGGAAATGAAACCATCACAAGGGGATTAAACTCATGGGGCGACAAAAGAGGCTGACAGAACCCTTGTTTGATATCAAGCAGTGAGTAAACCACAGTCATGTTACCCTTTTGAAAAAGCAGTTACAAGCTACTAACACAGTCACTACATACAGTACACTGAAGCTAGTAAAGAGCCAACAATCTTTTAAAACATATGATAAAATATTCAGAAAACAATTTATTGCATACAAAAACAATGAGAATTTTCTCAATTAAGTGTTGTTTTCAACAGATAAATATTTAAAATATAGCTTTAAGGCATTCAAGTGCTTTAAGGCATTAAGCACATACGAATAAAAACATTATGTAGCAAGCCTTTTTTTTTTTTTTTTGCAACTACAGGTAATTTACCATAGAAATATAATGTTTTGTAACGTTTATGACTGTTATAGCACCAGCTGTGCATGGTTCGATCTTCTTAAAACTTTGCAGACTTGTTTAGAATCTCCTGTATCCTGAAGTTTTGAGATTTCCTTTAGGCTTTATAGGACTTTGGGTAAATTTGGACAGGCCCCTTTTTCTAAACTAACAGATTATAGTTTTGCTTCCCGAAGGGTTAATTTTTAACACTTTTTTTGGGAGGATAATTACTGACCTAGAGAGTCCAGAGAATTGTACTGCAGTGTTTCAGCGAAAAACCTAGAACTAGTTTGCAAAGTAGGTTTTTCACATCTTCTCAATTATTTAACAAACGATCTGGGGTGCGTTTCCCAAAAGGATCGTTAGCTAACTATGGTGGTTAGGTCCATTAGGTCCACTCTATTGGTAACGATGTTGGTAGTTGGTTTTGGGAAACACACCCCGATCGACAGCAGTGATTCTAGAGGCAAAGTTGTCCAGAATGAGGAGTTCTGTCATATGATATAAATATCGCGTGTATGTGCAAAAAAACGCGCAATGCACGATCATTCATGCCCTTGAAAAATGCGATATTTCCCCCAGTGGCCGATTTCTTTCAAGTTTCTCATAGACCATTGAGGCCGTGAGCCGAACAGGCCCACCGAGTTTTGTTCCCATCGGCCTCCGTTACCATGTCTAACAGATGCTCAAATGTTGTCGGTCAATGGCAGCCATGTTTTTTGAGATATGCAGATGTGCTAATAGACACTTGTGGCACTTTGGACCAAGACTGTGCACACCGTTTTTTATGTTGATAGAACGAATGGTTCCGCCATTTTTAGTTATTTTTCCCCTCTTATAGTGCCACCAAGTGGCCAATCTCTGCAATTTTACATAGGAGTTTGGCGAAGATATCTCATTCCGTTCAGGAGTTATAGGCATTTTACTAAAAGTGGCCCTGCCCTTTTCAAACATTATGGTGCTCCTTCATGATGGTGAGTTGAAAGTTGAAACGCTTTTTTTTTTTTTTTTGATAATTATTGATATTCACTCTCCAGAAAATCTTTCTGCACTGGTTTGGTTCCGATCAGGCAAAAAACCTAAGACTAGTTTGCAAAAGTAGGTTTTTCAAAAAAATGCAAGGATTCCAACAACACAAGACACTTGAGCCTGCGACTGACGGTTTAAGAGTTATGCGCAATTTCGTACTTTTGTTTGCTACGCGTTTGAACCCCTAATAAACAACAAATGTATACATGTATAATGAAAACTGTGACTTTGCTATATAAAATGCTGCACAAGGAATCAAAACATCATCTGAATCATTTTTTGAACGGCTTCATTTATATTAGTTGCCCAAAAAAATTCAGCTTGCAAAAATGAAGAGGACATGCTGTCACACCCCTGTGGACTGTTTGAGTTGGTTTCTCCCTCTGTTGCCCATATTTGGTCCTTCCTGTTCCTGTCCTTGTCAAGTCATTATTAGTTAATCACCCACACGTCTGTCTGTGTATCATTATCCTGTCTATTTAAGTTGCCTTCAGTGCTGTGTTTGTCTTCCGGTCTTGTCAATGTATGCGTGGTTCTACCCTCCCGTTGTTGGATTTACCTGCTTTGGAGGAACAAAGACCTTCGTCTTTGTTCGTCCCTTCCTCGCATGATACATGAAAGAAGACCGGACCATTAAAACAGTTGTATGATGGAAACCGCAGCAAGATTCGCCACCCTAGCCCGCAAGGATCTTCCGTTTGTGGAGTTTGCCCGGGAATTCTGCAATCTTGCCACGGTGATGGCGTTGGACAATGCCACCATCAATTCTCTGTTCTGGATTGGGGCCAATTACCATCGCCGTGGACCTCCCAGACACCTCTGGACTGAGCTAGAGGGAAGGTATCCTTCGGTGTCTGGAGAGTGTCCGGCCCCGGCACCCAGAGCCCAGCCAACCCACACCCCGACTTGTGGAGCCAGAGCCTGAGCCCACCACGAACGGAGAGCCAGAGCTGACAGCGACAGAGCCATCGCCAAGGGGAGAAGATCGCAAAAGATCGCTACGGTGCCTAAGCCAAGCCCGCCCGACCAGGTGCGAAAGCCAGCCACGTGGCCTGCGACGGACGTTCCAGTTGGGTGTGAGGGTGCTGAGGACAGCACCGCCCACTGCACTGCCACTGATGGTGAGCAATGTCAGGATCTGGAGCATTTAGATATTGAACTGGATTTGATTGATTTCTCTGAGGATATATATGTGGAACTTCCTGCCTGCCCTGAACAATTTTGTATACAAATCCTAACAGTATATAATATGAGATAAAAACCTGCAATGTATTTTGTCACATGGCTCATTACTGAAAAAGCTTTTGTATTTTTAAGTAATATTAATACATACAATGCCCTGAACAATCTGCCTGCCTGGATTTCCCACCCTCCCTCTGTTATCTCCTCCTATCGTCCCTGCTGTTTCGGTCCCACTACCGCTGTCCCCTGACAGCCCCGCTGCTGACCCTCAGCCCAACATCTGTGCGGTGGGCTCGCCGCGGGTCTGCCAATCTCCATCGCTGTTATGGCTGGAGGATCTCTCGTCTCCGCCTCCAGCCTCTGAGTCTTGCACTCCACCCAGCGGCTCCACCCCAGCTCTCAGCTCCCTCATCTCCACCGTCGCCTGCCGGCCCACTAGCTCCACCGGGCTCCCTCGTCCATCGCCTCAGGACTCCACTCCTACGGCTGTGCCTCGTCGCTCCATCCCACCGGCTCTGTTGGGCTCCTCCCCTCCCTCCAGCTCCACCTCAGTTCTCTGTCGCTCCGGCTCTGCCGCGGACCTCCGGATCTCCGCCTCGGTCGCCAAAGCCTTGGGCTCCATCTTGGCCCTCCGGATCCTCGGTGTCGCCCAGGATCATTGGCTCTCCATCTCCGCCTCGGCCTCCACCTCCACCTGCTCTGCCACCGTCGGTCGGCCCCTTGGAGTCGTCAGCCCTTCCTCCACCATGGCTCCTCCCTCCGTCGGCTCCGCCGTGGACTACCATCATGGCTGCAGCTTGGGTCTCACCTGGCTCCTACTGCTCAGAGTCCCTGCTGTCTCCTCCCTGGCTCCTCCCACGTCATCACCACCTTGGACTTTTGGAGTTTGTTGTCCTCCTCCCGGGAGTCCGTCCTCCGCCAAAGCCTCCTCCTAGACTCCTTTTTTTTTTTTTTTGTTCTACGGCGTGAGGTCACGCCTTCCAGGAGGGGGGAGTAATGTCACACCCCTGTGGACTGTTTGAGTTGTTTTGTTCCTCTGTTGCCCATATTTGGTCCTTCCTGTTCCTGTCCTTGTCAAGTCATTATTAGTTAATTACCCACACCTGTCTGTATATCATTATCCTGTCTGTTTAAGTTGCCTTCAGTGCTGTGTTTGTCGTCCGGTCTCGTCAGTGTATGAGTGGTTCTACCCTCCCGTTGTTGGATTTACCTGCTTTGGAGTTTTCCTGTGGATTATATTAAAGACTTTATCTTCGACCTTTGTCTTCGTTCACCCCTTCCTCGAACGATACGTGACAAGTGCTACTTAAGAAATATTGAGAACTGAATACTAGTCTTAATGCATAATGTACAGTACAAATGGTATATTGAGTACTATTTGATTATTATCTGATTACTATTAGAATATAAATTGTAATGTGTAAAGCATTGTGCAATGCGTAACAATAAAATACATTAGAATGCTATATTGTTGTATGTTCATGGCTGCATGTATAATTCAGCAAAAAGCATCAGTTATGATACAATAAGTAAACACATTTTTTTTTTTTTGCATTCTAACAGAATTTTGTATACAAATCTTAACAGTATATAATGTTACATTTAAAAACCTGCAATGTATTTTGTCACATGGCTCATTACTGGAAAAGCTTTTGTATTTTGAAAATTATTTTGAGAAACATTACTGAAATGTATTTCAGTTAGAGACTTCAGCTGAAGCTTTTTTTGTTGTTTGTTTTAGGTTACCATTCGTTTCAGTGTACAATAAGCTGTTTGTATGACACATCTGAAGTGGATTTGACAAACAGATGCATGAATCTGGTAATTAATGTGACAGGATGGTGTTCGGGCACAACCTCCGCACCTGAGTCAATTAATGTGTGACAGCCACAGTCTCCTGTGAATACTGACCTGCCCCGTTAACTAGATGTCAAACCACCTGCTATGATGAGGGGACAATATAGAAAACATATCAGCACCAAACATTTCTAGTGTGCATTACAAGGAACAAATTAGTTCATCCAAAAAAAAAGAAGAAGAAATTCTGTCATCATTTACTCACCCTCATGTCATTGTAAACCTGTATGCCTTTCTTTCTAAGATATTTTGAAATGAAAACCAGGTAACAATGACAGAATTTTCATTCTTTGATTAACTTTATGGGATTGATTATTTGTAGACAGATATTTCACACCAAGAATGTGCACTACTATGAATAATAATTTCATAATGAACCAAGAAATTTATTTTTCTGGTTGCACTTTCAAATAAGGTTCCATTTGTTAATGTTAACTACGTTCGTTGACATGAACTAACAATGAAAAATACTCCTAAAGCATTTATTAATCTTAATTATTGTTAATTTCAACATTTACTAATACATTATTAAAAGCAAAAGTTTTATCTGTTAATATTATTTAATGGTGCTGAGCTAGTATTGCTCATTGTTAATGTTAGTTAATGCATTAACTATCATTAATTAATGGAACCTTATTGTACAGCATTACCAATTTTTTTTAACAGTGTATTGAAGTTAACATGCTTGCATGCTGTCCAAAGTTTATGTTTGCAATCAATTTACAGCAATAAATAGCCTATTTACTAAAACAGTAAACACATTTTAAATTCTCTGTATGCAAGTGAAAGAGTCCTCTGCTGTCTAGAGGAAGTGTGAAGCGTGTTTGTCTGAGGAGTGGTGCACAGGAGGAGGGAGATGATGTTTGTGGCTGTCATTATAAGGGTACGGGATGGGAAAAAGGAGACCATGCTGTGCCGTAACCCCTCACCCTGCTCCATCACGGCTCTGTTTGCAGGTTATGTGTGCGAGGCTCATTTGAGATGCAGAGTTTGCCACAGGCTCAGGATAAAGACACACAGACACACAAAGACTTCACCGTTAGCAGGAAGCAATGGATGAGGCCCTGGGCAAGAATCAGACCCACTGACTCCAGTCAAAAAGGACGACACTGAGGAGCAAATAGAGCTTTAGTAACGCACCAAAACTGAAATTAAAGTTTACGTTTAGCCAAAACCAAAGTTGAGAATGAAGTTTTGGTAATTAAATTTGAAATTGTTTGCTAAGACAAGAGACAAAGCGTGTTATTACCGTAAGTGATCACGCTTATGATTTTCACTTGCAAACAAAACAGCAGGTGAAAATCCCAGCAATATACTTGCAACAATCCAACATACTGACACTGAAGGAGGAACCTCAGCCATATCCAGAAACCAGACCAGAAGATCACAGAGACTTTTTAGACTGGGACCAGCAAGTGACCCCACCGAACACCTCCACAACATCAGACCAACCTGCTAAAAACCCAATCAGAACAACTTAGCAACTACATAACAACACCCTTTCAACCATCCTCAGCAGCTTACCATCATGACGTGTGATTTGAAGAGGCAAACAGTGTAAAAATCCAGTTGATCATGTTCCTATAGAAGTTATTTTTAGGGAAGCCCATTTCTGCCCCTGAATTAAAAAATAAAAAATAAAAAAAAGTACAGTAATTGCAACATTGTATCTGTTGTATCTGTCTATGTTAATTTTTGGTTAATATTTTACAATTTCAACTTTTTTACTCACAAATGTAATTTTATATCTCACAATTATGAATTTTTTTTAGAATTGTGAGATACAAACTTATAATTGCAAGTTATAAGTCCAATTCTTAGAAAAAAATACAGAATTTTTTTCTAAGAATTGCTGGTTTATATCTCAGAATTGCTTGATATAAAGTCAGAACTGCGGAATATAACCACAATTTTCAGAGAAAAAGAATTGCAAGATAAAAAGCTTGCAATTTGAGAAAAAAAGAAAGTCAGAATTGTGATAAAAAGTCATAATTACATTATTTTTTTGTGACAGAAACAGGCTTCCATATGTTTCATATGTTTTCATCATGGTATAAAAAAATATATAAAAATAAAGTGTAATTGCGACTTATCTCAAAATGATTATTTCCATGACTTGTAGTTTACATGCAAAATGTAGTTTTTACATCTCACAACATGTTTTCAAATGAAAGGCCAGTTCCATAAACTCATAATGATATAAACTCAAAATGGCGAGTTAGAAAGTCAGAATTGTGTGATATAAACTTGCAATTGCGAGTTTTAAAGTCAGAACTGCAAGATAAAAACTCACAATTTTCAACTTTTTCTCAGATTTACATGATATAAACTCACAATAGTGAATTATTAAGTCAGAATTGTGAGATATAAACTTGCAATTCTGAGAACATATCAGTCTTTTCCCCCCTAAAAATTGGACTTTATAACTCACATTTGTGAGTTTATATCACCATTCTGAGAAAAAAGTCTGAATTGTGAGGTAAAAATTCGCATTTACCTTTTTCGTTAATATATAGAAACAAGCTTCCAAATATTCCATATTTATGTTTTCATCATGGAATAAAAAAAAGTGCAACTAATTAAAATTAAATCGCAGCTTATCTCAAAATTATGATTTTCTGCAATTCTGACTTTTTTTGCAATTCAGAATTCTGAGATGCAAACTTAGAATTGCAAGAAAAATAGCCCAAATTATGAAAAAAAAAAAAAAAATGCAATTACCCTTTTTATTTTTTTTTTTCCTTGGCAGAAACAGGATTGAATTTTTTTTCTTCTCACAATTCTGAGTTTATTCCTGCATTTCTCAGAATTCTGAGATATAAGCTATGAATCATGAGAAAAATAGTCAAAATTGTGAGATGAAAAAGTTTACCTTTTTAACTTTTCTACTCTTTAGCAGAAACTGTCTTGACTTTTTGTCTTCCAGTTGTGAGTTCAGATCTCACAATTCTTTTTATATCTCATAATTCTGAATTTATTTCTCACAGAGGTGAGATGAAAAGTTGTAACTTTTCCTTGGCGGAAATAAGCTTCCATATGTTCCTTTGTAGACTGTAAGTACAAAACTAGTCCATGAAGAAGACTGGCAGTGACGGCTCAATTACACTTGACGTGAGTGAGACAGTGAGGAGATAAAACAGAGAGAGGAGTGTTACAACATTTCCATTGTGGACAGATAAGAGAACGTCCACTGTAAGACTATGTTTTTTCTTCGGTCTGTCAGCGTCTCATCGGAGTCTAATGTGCTTTCAGAGTGCTCTCTCATGTGTGTGCAGGGCCCCACACAAACCTGCACCCCGCTCTCCTCAACCAGCCTTAACACAAAAGAGCTCTCCTCTGAGGAGCTGCACCTCTCTCGCTCTTTCTCTCTCTCTCCCTCCTCTCACAGGACGGCCCTCCAGGGCTTCGGGATTTATGGCTATAGCTCAAGCATATTCTTTGAGCATATTTGATAGGGATGCTTAGCCCAGCACCATGGGGACAGTGTGCTACAAGCCTCACATCACTGCCTTTGATCAGCTCTTTTCTCATCAAAAAAGGCCCCTTGCCCACACAATTGCCACTCAACAAAGGGGCCTGCATATTCCGGATGTGCTCAGGATAGGAGTTTTGTTTTGTTTTTTTTCAGATGGTCATGTTATAAGAATATTTCATACACCTAAAGTGAAACAAAATTAAATGACAAATGAAAACAAAACACAAACATATAGATGTATGTTTTAATCTTAAATCCGAAGACATAAGCTGCATGACATTAAAGTCTCTCCACTTTTCTCCAAACCTTAATTTTAATCTCCTAACAGTATGATGTCATCAGAAATGAGATCTTATACTTCATCACAAGACAAAAGGATCAAAACCCTGGGTGGAGATGGTCAAAGACGGTCTCAGTAGCAGCACAAAAGAAACTTGAGCTTATTCAGTATTCAAATAAAAAGCCGCTGTATAACGAGTAACAGAGGAGAATGAAATAATGGCCATGAAATGTATGTTTTGTGTGAAGAGGTCTAAAAGAGAAAACACCACCCTGCATCATATTTGCTGAAGAATATCCAACACTCGTTTCTTACTCATTCTGGGACGCTGATTTCAAAAATAGTGTCTTTTTTGCTTGAGCATGTTGCACTTCTTCACAAAAGAAGATGCATTACACAGCATTTTTGCTTTCAGCAGCCATTTGTAAGGTCAACAAGTCTTGTATCATCACTTATAAGCAGAAAACTGCCACTGCAACTGCTGAGCCAGATTACAACCTTTTGTTCAGTTCTCAGCCTATTTTCACATGTATGAATGAATCTCAAGACACTATTTTATTCCTAATTTGAATTTCACTTAAAATTGAACCTAAATTGAAATTCCACTGTGATGGAACATTTTTACTGATTTTTTTTGGACTCAGCATCATCAAATTAGATAATATCAAGCCTTAATTTTCTCCATTTTTTTTCAGTATGCATTGCTGTGAAATCCTTTTTAACCTCCTGAGACATGAATGAACATGCATAGGCAAAACAACTGTTTTTTTTTTTTTTTTTAATCACCAATACATTTTTAGTTTTCAGATTTTTTTTTTCCAAACTTTGTATAAAGATGAGTCTCAACTATGTTATAACAGAATGATTTTATATACCATTTTACCTTTATGCAAAATGTGTGTTAAAAGGCCATAAACGGGTTTTCTCATTTTATACAATGTATCTATAAACTACATCTAATTTTCATATTAATGTGAAAAGAAGTGTAATAATGGGAGTAATAATTGGCAAGATTTTCATAATAATATATAATATATCATAGGAATATTGAACTATAATTTCTTTCCCCGTTCATTTGTTGTGTCTCCCAAAATGTGTTGTAAACATGCTTTCAGTCCCAGTGTCCTCATATGAGGACATGTATGAAATCAGTGTTCTGTTTCGTAAAACAAGAAGTCGTATTTTGATTTGAAACCCCATAACATTTTCCTGAGATTTAAATGATAATTACAAAATATTATCATATTATCATGTCACTGATATATTAATATCAGAAGTTTTTGAAGACCAAGGAGATGGACTGGTCATGGTGAAACATCCAAACATGTAGTATCTCTGAAAAGCCCTGAATGTGCTTTTTACAGGACATCCAGACTTAAAAACTGTGGCATGTACAGTCTCCGAGAAATTCACTAAAATAGAACGTCCTCATATGAGAATGCATGGGCTCAGGAGGTTAAATCTGGAAATAATCAGAAAGTTTTAGATTTTTGGCAAGATAATGAAATGTTGTGAATAAGATGATTTTAGATTTTTGTCATTTCTAGGTTACTAAGTAAATGTAGGTAATTGATCATGTGACTCGAGAACAAGATGTTCTGTAACATCCTCAAATCACGCTGGAGTACATGATCACCAGGTCTTGCAAGTAAGCATTTCGTATATTTTTGTATTAAATTTGTATTATATATATCTAAATTGAAGCAGTTTCACAAGTGTCCCAAGATGTTTGGGCTGGAATGTATGTGAGAGACTCACATCGGGATCCGGTGGAGGGAGTCTCTTCTCCATGGTCTTCAGCCAGTGTCGCAGAGCCCTGATCTGCCCTCTGAACTCACTCTGCCACTGATTCCACTCGTCTGAATCCATCCTAGCAACAGCACAAGAACACATTCACACTTCACTAAGTGGAGTGAGCAGAGCTGGAGTCTACACAAAGAAGCAGCTCAAAAGAAGCTCAAAAATGAATATCAAAAATATTTTCACGGGAGTCACATGTTTTGCTCACTACATTAGAATTATACTTCCAATTCTTTTACTACTGCTCTTAAATGTAGAAAATAATCACACACTATGAGTAGACATGTCCAAACATCTAACTGACATTATAGTGTTTTTAAAGACACTATAGTACAAAAGATGCTTTTTTCTTCTTCTTTTTTTCCCCTTGTGTCTTTATATGTGACCTGGACCACAAAACCAGTCTTAAGTAGCACGGGTATATTTGTAGCAATAGCCAAAAATACATTGTATGGGTCAAAATGACCAATTTTTCATTTATGCCAAAAATCATTAAGATATTAAGATATTTTTGTAAATTTACTACCGTCAATATATCAAAACTTATTTTTGATTAGTAATATGAATTGCTAAGAAATTAATTTGGGCAACTTTAAAGGGGATTTTCTCAATATTTTATTTTATTTTATTTATTTTTGCACCCTCAGATCGCAGATTTTTAATTAGTTGTATCTCGGCCAAATATTATCCTATCCTGACAAACCATACATCAATGGAAAGCTTTCAGATAATGTATAAATCTCAATTTCAAATAAACTGACTTTTTTTGACTGGTTTTGTGGTCCAGGGTCACATGTGTTATGAATATTTTTCTGTCTTTGGCTGTCTGAGTATTGTTTGTACTTATTCTGTTCCTTATTACAAAAGAAAACATTTTGACAACAGGCCCTTTAGTGTGTCATATGGAATAGAATAGAATAGAATAGAATAGAATAGAATAGAATAGAATATACAACTAAGCAGTAATGTATACAAGGTTGTGCTATATTATGAATGTAGTTAGACATGACAGACAGTGGAGTGACTATATTCAGCACAGCCTCAGGGCTTTATTAATTTAATAAATCACAGACAGGACACAAATGAATTCATCAAATCTCATCTGTCTGCTAGAGGACAACAGCAGATGTGATATGTCCTGCTGGAAGAAGAAAAGAAGAAGAAATACTGTTTGGAGCATCCAGGATGAAACTATCTAAGTTAATATACTCAGGAGCAGCAGAGCTTGCATTTTCAACATGTCAGTAATATATAGGTAGTTTACGTGAAATCTCCATGATTGGCTAAGGCTTATATCAAATAACAAATAACTGTGATGATGAATTTGAAAGAAAAAAATGACATATTTAGGTAGAATATATTCATCATAACATAACACCCCTCCCCCATCTCCTGTAATATAATACAATATAATATAACACTATTAGACTTCAGCTCAGACATGACCTGCAGCCTGAATGCATTACATTAGTGGAATTTAATTGAAAAATATATGGGGTTTATTATTAAATTAAAATATAAAATGGGAAATGGACACTATATGTTTAGTTTACCCATATTGTCGTCCTTTCTGTGCAGCTGCTTCCTGAAACAGAGGGACACCAACCGAACACACACTTATTACACCACAGCAAGCATATACCTCTTGGTTTATTCACAATTCACTATTATTTGCATACTAAATATTTTCAGCTAGCTTATTAGCAAGCCTAGTACCATTAGATTTGTTTTTAATGATTATTTAAGGAATGTATTTCTATCTGCTTATCTGAAGACATACCGTAGAGCCGCCATCATGCGGAGAAAGGCACGGCATGGGCACAGTTAATGCAGGAGGACCAGAGAGGCTGTTGGCAGTGTGATGGCACAAAGGCAGGCCATCCATAAACGTGTCTCCCTCTGGGTTCTCTCTTTCAGCCTACAGATTTAACATAATGTCATCTGAGCCTGTCATTTAACTTCCCAACCACTAGAGGACAACATCTACTGAACACTGACTGTTTCTCTAATCATCACCACAATCTGTCACACTTCCTGTCTGTATGTTTAAGTAGTCTGGTGATCACTCCTCTTTGTTCTTTAACTGCTTGCTTTGATTGCTAAAAAACATGTATGATTCACTCTTTAATTACTGGAATGTCATAATGATTTGGATGATCAATTAGGTTAAACACAAGATAAAAGATAAAACACAAACTCTGAAAAGTCTGGAACTGATCTTTCCAAAATATATTTATTTACACTTGAGTATAGTGTTATTACCTCATTCTTTATTACCAGTATCTCTTAAGGAAAAAGTTCATCCACCAGTTAGTATTTCATACATCTCATATAATCTTCCATAAATTGGTATTAATTCAAAAATCTATTCTTCATCTTTTTAGAACACTTTATAGCAAGTTAGTAAAACATGCAAAAAATATTTTACATATACAACACTGAAAAAAAAGAAAGAAAGAAAAAGTCAAGTACTTTCAAAAGACACAACAGTACAATTCATTAAAAAAAACAACAACAGCAACAAGCAAAGAAATACATGGGAGGCAACAAGTGACCAAAACATGTTTTTTTTTGGCACAGGAAATGTAAAAATTAAAAAATTTAATTGCCGTACACTAAATGAGCCTAAATACATTCAGTCAAAGATGTAATCTGTATTTATTTGTGTTGCGTAAATGTGTAATGCAACACAAGGGTTTGCATACCGTATCTAATGCATTGAGTGCTTTATTTAAAAACTCATGTTGGGGCTAAAAACAGTGTAGGCAGTAGAACTCAGAGATTCTACAAATAAAGTCCACATTAAGATCAATTTAATGGATCCAATTCTTTTGTTGTTTTGAATGATTTTTTGTAAACTCCAAAGTCCAGCTCCCAGCTGATGAAAACATGAGCAGTCCACTAAAGTGTCAGTTCTTGATATGATATCCAAGGCAAACTTCAAGGTAGCCCTAGCCTCTAGTGTCTTCATGCAAATGGTGGATGCAATGGGAGGAGGAAACCCTCAGTGAGGCTCTAAAAACAACATTAAAAATATAATATGAAGCAACAAAATGATAAAAGGGCAACAAAACAGTGAATGAAGGGAAGCAAAAATATACTTGGTATCAAACATAGGTACATACAATGTAAAATCATAGAGGGGGGTGAATTTTTAATAAATACCTGTATGTCTAAGGATGTGAGCTGCTGATGAGCATCATTTATCTCCAGATCCAAGACCAAATGTGTGGCATCATCAAGTCCTCCATATCTAGTACCTGGTGATCTCTGTGGCACAAAAAACATGACAAAACGCAAGCTATAAATGACAGGAATTTTTACATGGCTTAATGCTGTCAAGAAAATCCTTGACATACAGTATGCCATTCAATATATTAAAAAATCTGCTCAAGATTGCATAAACTTCTACAGTAGCTGTTTTTGAAAGCACAGTGGTAGAACAGAGATAGGTGTTGAGAATTTTGAAAAGTAAAATCAGTGTGGTCATTAGGAAACAGTGGCAATATGTGTAAATTTAGATCAACTTACATGTACTACATTTCATCCAGATCTGTCCAGATGTTATGAGTGAGGAGGAATGGATCAGAGACCTGAGTCATCTGAAATCTTCATTGGATATCACATCAGTGGAGGACTGAGAGTAATCTGGGCCTTAAGGACTCCTTTATAAAGTAGTCAGGAGTTTTGAAAATGACTTTGGAGAGGGACTGGATCCAGTAAATGAAAAATGGACTTTCATAATAAGGGGAGATTAAGATTGGCTTGTTGTACAAAGTGCTTGCTCCTTTAGTGTTTATGTATAAGTGTAGTGTTTTTTTACATTCTGTGAAACCAGCTGCAACTTTTATTTGATGTGATGGCTAGCATCGTCTAATATATCTATTTATCAAATCTATACAAATATGTGAAAATAACCACACTCTTTGTTAATCTAATGTCTTTTTTGTCAAACTTGGTATATTTTCTGGCACATTGTCCTGAAATAGACCAAAATATAAAAAGAATGTCCTAAAATAACATGTAGAAATGCAAAAATAAGTAATATTAAATACAGTCTAATCAGAAAAAAAAAAATCTCCAAAAATGTATTTGCTGCATTTGCTGAATTTAGATGCTGTACTGAAGTATAAAATAAGAAAAGAAAAATATCACTTTCAAAATATGCAATATTTGTCTGAACTGAAATAAACCTAAAATTAGACAGCTTGAGCTATGATTAAAGCTAATAGTTCTAAAGCATCCAAAATAAAATGGGAACTTAACTGTCGCCAGACAACGAGATACTGGTAGTTTTTGGAATGCACTTTCCTATACCAAACGCATGCAAAGCAGAATAAAGTGATTTTCTCTAATTAATTTCTGTGTATTATGTAACTGTAGTGTATAGAGTCAGCACTGATATGAAAGCTGCAGGACCATGTGGTAGGTTTGTCGTGAGGTCCAGCTTTAAAATCTGCGGGTGTAACTAGAGGAAGTATATGATGACGATGAGAAGTTCATGCTGAATCCAGAGCCAGTAGCATCAAAGCTGCCTCTTCTCGAGCCTGACCTAGAGCCTGTCCTGGATCCAGACCTAGAACCAGAAGCAGATGCAGCACCACTGACATTGTAGGGACTGTAGAGACCTTTACTGGATACTGATGAAGCTTCCAGAAGCCTAAGGCCAGAATCCTCTTCAACCATGCTTCTGTCCATGGCATCTTTGTAGGAGATCTTCAGTTTGGTTTTTGGACACGTAAGATATTTTGTGTAAGCGCTCACATCTCTGAGCTTTTGCGCTGTACGACCATCAATAGCACCTTTCCTGATTGCCTCCTCTACGGAGATTCTTCCCTCAGTCTCTGGCTCAATAAGGCCACCGGTGAGATACTGCACCTCCAGGAAACGCTGCCCTGCCTCATAATAAAGCCAGCCTTTCTTGAGAGCCTGAGCAGCAGACATTTTGGCTTTAGTGCGAGGATCCTCAAATCCATGGAAAGCTTTCTGGGCTAAGTTGAGTCTGTCAACCATTATCTTATCAATAAGACCCTTCTGTGTTGCTTCGGCAACTGAGAACTTCTCTCCAGTAGATGGGTCTATTATGCCACCGGTGCAAGCCTGCGCCTCCAACAGTCTCTGGCCAGTTATAGAATCCACTAAGTTCCTCCGCATGGCTTCAGTGACGGAAACTTTTTCTAGGCTATCTGTATCAAGGATTCCAGCCACAGGACCGGTCTCCTCAGTTGGATCGTTCCATACAGTTGCAGGAGTTTTGATGGAAGGTACGGGGCTCATTGGATAAGAGGAGGTGGAGCCAAAGGAAGAGGATCGGGAGCGGAAGCCACCGATGTTTCCAGATAACATGTCAGCAAATTCAGTGATAGAAAGGGTGCCAGAGCGGTACTGCTCAATTGAACTCTGGTCAATAAGGCCTCTTGTAATAGCATCGTCAACATCATACTGTCGACCTGATCTTCGGTCAATGAGAATAGACTTTTCTACCCCTTCTGATGATGTCATTGTGATTTCTTCCCATTCACACTCTTGCTCTGAAAGTTCAATGTAAGTCTGATGGTCAATTAGTCCTTTGCGGTAGGCTTCATACACAGACATCTCTTTGCCAGAGTCAGGATCAACGATGACAACTCTGCGTTTGCGAACAGAAGATTTGGAAGAGGTCTTTCTCTCGCGTTTCTTTTCTCTGAGAAGCAAGAGCACAAGTCCTGTGTCTGGGTCGATAATACACCTTTCCATCAGTTGCAGGTAGGTAAGATTCTCTTCTGTGTTTGGGTCAAAGAAGCCCTTGGTGTCATCCGATGGGTCACTGAGGATCTCATTCATCTCCTCATCGAAAAAGCCTCGGTTGTAGGCCACTTCGACTGGCAGCCGGTGACTCTGCTCTGGGTCAATGATTCCTCCAGTAGCAATCTGGGCCTCAAGAAGACGAATTCCATGGTCTCTCAAAATCAGGCCTTTTTTCATAGCCTGGAACAGTGAAATCGTTTTGCCTGTGTAAGGATCTCTATAGCCAGTCACAGCCCTCTCAGCAGAAAGGAGCTTGTCTTTGAACTCTGGGCCGACGATTCCCATCTTGACTGCTTCATTTACAGTTAATTTGAGGTTCTTGATAGGGTCAATGATATAACCTGTGGCAGCTTGAGCTTCCAGCAACTCGAAAGCAGTGCCTGGTCTGATCATATTCTTTTTCATGGCTTGGTAGATAGATAGACGGTCTTTAGTAGACTCCACAAACACGCCAGCAATGCAGCTTGAGCCCTCAAGATATTTCCGCAAGCTACTGCTCACCTCGTCCACTGTTAGCAGTCCCTCATTAAGTTTGCTGACTGTTTGTTCATCGATGATTTTTGAGCGTAATAACTCTTCTATTGTTATTTCTTTTCTGAGACCTTTGAAGAGTAGTCTTTTGTCTCCTAGAGACAACAGATATTGCCCATCTTTGTCAACCTTGCATCTTTTGAGAAGCTGAGAATATGACACTTTTTCATTAGTTAATGGGTCAATGAATCCTTTAACCTCATCGGAGAGCTTTTCATTTGTCTCTTTGTTAATATAGCCACGTTGGGTGGCAATCTCTGTTGGCAAGTGGAAGTTATATTCTGGATCAATGATGCCACCTGTTGCTGTTTGAGCTTCAAGAAGCCTTAGGGCATAGTCCTCTGGGACAAGGTCCTTTTTCATAGCTTGGAAGAGGGAGATGACCTTTCCACTGTATGGATCCTTATAGCCAGTGACTGCTCTCTCTGCAGACAGGAGCTTATCATGAAGTTCTGGGCCCACCACGCCTTTGCGCACCGCTTCATCTACAGTGAGCATTTCATTCCTGACAGGATCAACAATGAATCCAGTGGCCGCTTGAGCCTCCAAGAGGGCAATTGCAATGTCTGCCTGAATGATTTCTCTCTTCATTGCTTGATAAATGCTCATCTTGGAATTTGAATCAGTCACCACACCAGCAACACTGCCAGTTCCAAACAAATACTGCCTAACACTTTGCATCTCCATAACATCACGCATAGTCTTGTTCTCTTTCTTCAGCTGGTTGTACGTCTCAAGGTCAATGATGCGGGCATTGTAGAGATCTTCAATAGTGATTTGGCGTCTTCTTGAGCTGCCAGTCTGGCCGTTTCCACCTCTGATGATTTCCCTCTGCTCCAGAATCTCAATTACAATGATTATCATTCGTTCCTTTGTTAAATTGCCAGAGCGATATTCTTCTAGAAGCCGAGCCCTCTGATCTTCGGGTATGAGATTTGAATTCATGACATCCCAGAGAGACATAGAGCCCTGACCTTCAATGGGTAGATCAATCTGGGTATTGGATAGATCACTCTGGGTTTGTTCTTCACTGTAAAGGTATGTCTTCTCCACAACAGTTGGGGCCTGTGGTTTGGAGAGCTTTAGTAAATGTAAGCCTGTATCAGGATCTGTCATGCACTTGTCTTTCAACTGTTTGTATGATATGTTCTCATCAGATGCAGGGTCTGAGAAACACTTGCTTTCAGCAATGCTGCTGGCTAACTGTTTGGTAACATATCCACGCTGGATTGCAGTCTCGAAAGGAATGCGATGACTGTTCACTGGATCAATAATTCCACCAGATGCCAGTTGCGCGTCCAAGAGTGGCATGGCATGTTCTTTGGGGATAAGGTCTTTCTCCATGGCTTGATATAGTGAGATCTTATTGCCTGTGAATGGGTCTTTATATCCAGTGACAGCTTTTTCAGCAGAGAGAAGTTTTTCATGAAGCTCTGGACCAACAAGACCTGCTTTAACAGCATCATCCACAGTGAGACATTCATTTCTTGATGGATCCACAATGAATCCTGTGGCAGCTTGAGCTTCAAGAAGGGCGATACCTGTGTTCTGTCTAAGGAATTTCTTTTTCATTGCCTGGTAGATACTGACTTTCTCTTTTGTAGGCTCAAGGTAAACTCCACCAATGCTCTCAGAGCCTTGGAGATACTTGTTGACTGAAGTGTTTTTGCTGACCTCTTTTGGTGTCTGTTTACTTTGTTCCAGCAAATCATAGGTAGACCTGTCAATGATTTTGGAGTCAAATAATGACTTAGGCGGAACTGGTGCCCTAAGTCCCTTAAAGCAGCCCTCTTCTTGTTTCTTGGCATCTTTCTTAGTGACAATTTCCATTACAATCTTTATAATCTTCTCAATTGAAATTTTCCCAGATCTGTATTGCTTTATTAAGTCAAGCCTTTGCTCTTCAGTGAGATAGTCAGAGTGAATGAGCTCCCATAAGGTAAGTTTTCTCCCTTTGAAAGGTCCACTCTGAACTTCAACAGTTGCCTGAGTCATTGCGTCTTTGGTCTGGGCATCAGTGTACTTCATCTCCTCTTTGGCATTGATGGCTTGTTCAGACAGTGGCAGAAGCTGAAGGCCAGTCTTTTTGTCAGTGACACATCGTTTGTAAAGCTGTGGATATGTGATATATTCCTGAGTGTTTGGGTCAAAGTATCCCTTAACTTCATCAGTTGGGCTGCTCAAAAACTTGCGGGTTGCATCATCAAAGCAGCCCTTCATGCAGGCAATGTCATGTGGAATACGGTGACTTTGAACAGGATCAATGATGCCTCCGGTTGCTAGTTGTGCATCAAGCAGACGAATTCCTTGGTCCTTCATGATCAGATCTTTCTTCATAGCCTCAAACAGAGAAACAGTTTTTCCAGTGTAAGGATCTTTATAGCCTGTGACAGCTCTCTCTGCAGACAGTAGTTTCTCATGAAGTTCTGGACCGACAACACCTGCTTTGACAGCCTCATCTACTGTGAGTTTCTGGTTTTTAACAGGATCTACGACATATCCTGTGGCAGCTTGTGCTTCCAAGAGATGAAGGGCAGGCCCAGGTCTCATCATGTCTCTTTTCATAGCATCATAAAAGGACATTGTTTGTTTGGTTGAGTCAATAAGTACTCCCGCAATGCAGTTGGTGCCTTTCAAGGCATTGCGCACATGCTCCATCTCAGACACGTCTTTTACCAGCAGTTGTCCTTTCTGCAACTTGTTATAGAGGTCTTTGTCAATAACTTTTGATTCAAGAAGTTTTGCAGCAGGTACAGGTGCTCTCAGGCCATCAAAGGCAAGCTCATTCTTCTTCTCTTTTTCCTCTGCCACAGATAGAACGATTTTGATGATCTTTTCAACTGTAATTTTTCCCGTTTTGTACTGGCGGATAAGGTCTTTTCTCTGATCATCGCTGAAGTACTCAGAGTTTATAATCTCCCAGATGGTCACAGTCTTTCCTTTAAAGCGGCCAAACGGCACAGACACAGTTGTTTTGTCAAACACATCTCTTGTTTCCTCATCTGTGAATATCCTGGCATTTTGAGCAGCCTCCTCAGAAATGGGCAAAAGTAGAAGTCCTGTTCCTGGATCAGTGACACACCTTTCTATTAGTTGTTGGTACATCAGATTTTCTTGGGTGTTTGGATCATAGAATCCCTTGACATCATCTGTTGGATTTTGTAGGGCTTTATTGGTGGCTGCATCGAACTGGCCCTGCTTATAGGCTACTTCATTCGGTACGCGATGACTGTTGACCGGATCAATGATACCACCTGTTGCTATCTGAGCCTCGAGCAACCTGATGGCATGATCCTCCCCAATGAGACCCTTCTTCATAGCTTCAAAGAGGGAGATCTTTGCCTCTGTGTATGGATCCTTGTAGCCAGTAACAGCTCTCTCTGCAGACAGCATCTTGTTGTGAAGTTCAGGTCCAATTAGACCCTCTTTAACTGCCTCATTGACAGAGAGTTTCTTGTTTTTAACCGGGTCTATGATGTAACCAGAAGCAGCCTGTGCCTCCAGCAGCACTAGCCCTGTCCCAGGAGCAATCTTCTTCTCCTTGACGGCTTGATAGATGGGCATTTTTTGATTCGGATGAACAAGCAGGCCACCAATGCAGTTCTTGCCCTTAAGAACTGTTTTAAGTTTGTCTGACTTGCTGAGTTCTTCAATTGTGGTATCACCACTCTGGAGCTTATCATAATCCATTTTGCTTAAAAGTCCTACTTCGTAAAGTCGACTTGCAGGCACCTTCTCACGAATGCCATCGAAGGATAATGGAGAGAAACTGTCAACTTCTTCAGAAATACTTTGACCATTGAGGACTTTTTTGCATTCTGTCTGGATGTGAATCTCCTGGGTGATTTTTTGAGCAACCTCAAGCTCCTGAAGTTTCTCACGCAGTTTCTGGTTTTCATCAGCAAGAATTCTTTCTTGTTCAAGCCTTTTCCTCTCAAGTTCTTGCATTTCTCTCTGCTTGTTGAGCATCTCTTGTTCAGCCTCTTTCTGTTTTATCAGAGCAGCATCCATAGTGGCCTTCAGTTTCATCTTTTCATCCTCCATTTGTTTTCTTTGGCGTTCCTGCTCATCTTTAAGGGCTTTTGACTTTCTGACCTCTTCTTCAAATTGGCTCTCTAGCCTCTTCTTTTCATCCTCAATTTGTTTTTCCTTCTTCAACAACATCTCCTTTTCTGACATAAATGTCTGCTGGAGAATTGTTTTTTCCTGTTTAATTTGCTCTTGCTGAGCATTCGCCATCTGTAAAAGAAGAAAAAATGAACAAAGTTAAAACAATGCTAAAAAAAAAACCATTCAGACAAACAATTTTCAGCAATGTAATTTTAAGATTAATGAGAAATCATTAGGGAATTTAATTAAAGATTGGAACATTTGTAACATAAAGAAACTGAAAGCAAGGTTAGTTTTTTGGAGCGAGGGTTAACAATGACATAAGCAGCAATTTATGCCATTTTGTACACAATACCTCTTTGGACTTTTTCTGTAACTCTTCAGCCTCTTTTTCAATTTTGCCTTCTCTTTCTCGAGATCAGCAATGGCTTTGCGCAAGTCATCTGCTTCTTTGCTACTGCTCAATCTCTGAATTTCCAATTTTTCAACAACTGTCATTCTCTCTTTGGTGGCAAGCTCGGTCTCATGAAGTCGGGCACTAATGTCATCTGCCTGCTTCTTGAATTTCTTGGCTTGCTCCTCAGCTCTAGACTGGGCATCACTGAGCTGGGACACCTGAAGTCTAAGTTTCTCTGCCTCAGTTGTTATCTCCAACTGTCTTCTGCGCTCAGCCTCCAACGATTTTTGGAAGCCCTCAGTTTCCTCCGCAAGCCGTTGCTGCATCAGTTGTTTGTCTTCAAGCAGCCTTTGAGCTTGCTCTTGAGCAAGGTCTTTCTGTCTGTGTAGCATTTCCGCCTCTGCTCTAAGTTTAGAGGCCTCCTGAATGGCTTGCATCTTTTCTTTAAGCATCTTTTCAGCAAGCAGTCTTTGCTCGGCAAGGTCAGATTCTGCAATATGTCTCATGCGAGCAGCCTCCTGGGCCTCGATGCTGAGCCTGGCAGCGTCCTCAGCAAGTTTTTTCATGTTCTCAGCCTCCTCGGCCAAGAATTTCTGAGTATTATCTTTGTCCTTCTGAATGAGACGTTGGTTCTCCTCTTCAATTCGGAGCTTGAGTTTGATGAGCTCCTCCATTTGAATCTTGACCTTAAACAGTTCGTCCTCAACCTGGGCTTTCTGTTTAACGGCATCACTGACCTCGTCCTTCAGGCGATGAAGCTCGTCATCCAGGAGAGTCTTCTGTTTGTCAGTCTCATCCAAGCGCAGTTTCACCTTAGCAAGCTCTTGCTCAACTTGAGATTTCTGCTTAAGTGTCTGCTCTGCAAGTGTCTTGTGCCTAGCCATCTCCTCATCAGCTAGTTGTTTTTGTCTCAGTGCCGCGGCCTCTGCCTGGGCTCGCTTTTCTGCTTCTAGCTCTGCATCTTTTCTGAGCCTCTCAGCGGCTTCTTGGGCTTTGGCCTGATTGGCTGCCTCAACCTCGGCAGCCTGACGCTGACGCTCTGCATCTTCTGCTTGTTGGCGGAGGAGGGCAGCCTCTCTCTCTGCCTTTTCTTTGGCCTTTTCTGCTTCTTGGGCAAGCCTTTTGGCTTTCTCAAACTCCTCCTTGAGTCTTTTCTGTACCAGGCTGTCCTCTTTCTGCTGAACAAGAACACTTTGGACTTGCTGTTCAGCTGTAACTGCTTTCTCTGCGGCCTCTTGGGCAGCAAGTATTTGCCTCTCAGCTTCCTTATCAGCATCTTCTTTTTGCTTTCTGGCCTCATCAGCTTTCTTTTTGAGACGCTCCACTTCATCTTGGGCAGCCTGGCGTTGTCGAGCTGCCTCCTGCTCTGCGGCGGTAATCTTTTTCAGTTTTTCTTCAGCCTCCCTTCTTCTGTTTTCTTCCTCAAGGGCAAGCTTGCGTAGCTTCTCTGCCTCCTCCTCAGCTCGCAGTTTGCTTTGTTGCGTTTCCTCTGCAATATTCTTCAGCTTATTCAGTTCAAGCTCCAAATCAAGCTTGCCAGATGAAGCCTTCTCAAAGTTAACTTTCAAGATTCGAATCTCCTCTTCAACTATTCTCTTCTGTTTAAGAGTTTCATCCACAATTGATTTCTGTCTGTCCAATTCCATTTCAGAGGACTTCTTGAGCTGTTCGATCTTCTGATCAATGTCTTGCTTGTGCTGGCTTGCCTGATCTTCAAGAGCTTTTCTCTGGTAGGCCTCATCGTCAGCTTTCCTTCTCAGGCGTTCATTTTCGGCCTCTTTTTCTTTTAGAGCTATCTCTGCTTCAGTTTTCAAGCGAGTGGCCTCATTAATGGCAGCAAGTTTCTCTTTGAGAATTCTCTCAGCTTCTGCTCTCTGTCTCGCAGCTTCTTCTTCAGCCACCTGTCTCTGTCTCTTTGCCTCTTCAGCAATGGCACGGAGCTTGGCCGCTTCGTCTGCAAGATCCCTCAGTTTAGCAGCTTCAGCTTCCAAGAGTTGTTTACTCTTTTCGGTGGTGGACATGCTGTCCTTTTCAGCTTTAGACTTCAGCTGCAAAAGTATGTCCATTTCACTTCTAACTCTGGAAAGTTCATCTTCAAGCTGCTTCCGCTGCTGCTCTGCAGCACTAACCTCATTCTTAAGACGGTAAAGTTCGTCGTCAAGCAGTGATCTCTGTTGCTCGGCATGATCAAAATCAGCCCTCAAGCGGATCAGCTCCTGCTCTGCGGAAAGCTTCTGTTGTGCTGTGCTCTCTGCTAGCTTCCTCTGCCGCTCCAGCTCTTGCTCGGCCATGTCTTTCTGTTTCAGGGCAGATTCTTCGGCTTTTGCCCGCTTCTTGGCCTCACGCTCAGCATCATCTTTCTGTTTTTCAGCCTCTTCCTGTGCAAGAGTCTTTTTGTGGGCTTCTTCTTCGGCCTGGAGCCTTAGACGAAGGGCTTCGTTGGCTTTTTGCCTCCACTTTTCAAGCTCTTTCTCAGCCTCCTCCCTTGCTTTGTCTGCCTCTTCCTGTTGCTTCTTGAGGCGTTCTGCCTCCTCCTGCAGTTGCACGACGGTCCCGTGCTTCTCTCGGAGCGACTCCTCAAGTTTGGATGTCTTCTCCACGAAGGACATGCGCTTGCTCTGCAGCTCAGCAGCGGCACTTTTCTGAGCTGCGTCTTGAGCGAGCTTAATTTGTCTGTCTTTCTCAAACTCAGCCTGCTTCATGTGTCTTTCTGCCTCCTCTGCCTGCATCTTGAGCTTCGCAAGGTCATCCAGGGCTTTCTGCTTCTGCCTGGCAGCTTCTTTTTCTGCTTCGGACTTCAGCTTTAACTCTTCCTCCGCCATTCGCTTCTTCTGGGTCTCCTCGTTAACCTGTCTGCGAAGTTTCTCAGCCTCTTCCTGGGCAGCTTTGCGAAGTCTCTCTGCCTCTGCAGCCTTGTCTCTAAGCTGTCTCAGCTCGTCCTCTGCAGTGGACTTTTGCTTTACTGTAGTTTCCAGTTGAATTCTTATGATGCGAATCTCTTCCTCTATTTTGGATCGGCTTAGCAGAGCCTCCTCCACTTGTTGGCTCTTTGATTTGATCTGCTGTTCAGAGAGGTTTTTGAGCTCGTGCAGCTCCAGCTGGATGTTCTGCTTTTGCCTTTCAGCATCCACAGCAACAATCTCTCGTCTGCTAACCTCCTCTTGCATCATGAGCTTGAGCTCCTGCGCCTCTTTCTCCGCTTTGGCAATGGCCTTGGCATGAGCTTCAGCTAGCTGCTTCTGTTTCTCTAACTCTGCCTGCATCTCAGCCATTTTTTTCCTCTCTTCTGCTTTAAGTTTCTCAGCAGCTTTCTGTATTAGTGGAAGTAAATCGTAAAGAAAATCATGATTAAGAATAAGCATGACGGGGCTGTTAAAGGAGTAGTTTACCCAAAATGAAAATTCTGTTATTTGTTCACTCTGTCATTCCAAAACTTTGGAAAAACTTTGACTTTCAATGATATTATATTTTTACTTTCTTCCATAGAACACAAAAGGAGATTTATATATAGGATCTGTATATATATATATATATATATATATATGTATATATATAGGCTATATACCAATACAATATATATATATTATTTTTTTTTTCTTTATTTTTGTATTATTTTGCGCATTGTGAACAGTGATCTTGCTCTGCCTGCTACAGTATTTTTCTCTTTGTGTCTTCTCTGTCTCTGGCTTCTGTTTACGGCCGTTTGCAGTTGGTTTATTTGCCTAGTTAAACCATTAGTTGTGCGCTATTAATAGTTCTCTAACTATTAGTCAGAAGTGAATGCAGTTAACAGCGATCTCCTCTCAATTCACAATGCTGTCTACGTTGGTTAGCCACTTGTACCGGTATGCCATCTTTTTTAAAAAATTTATACCGTTTGCGTGATTCAAACCGGTTTACTGCTTTAACCGGTATATCACCCAGCACTAGCATGTATGTATCTCGGTCACTCATTTTAACATAAGTTAAATTAAATGATAACAGTAGATGTTAAACTTCAAAATACAATAGTGATAGCTTTGTTTGAGGAATCAGCAAGTTGCTATTCACTGAAAATATGCGCACTAGTATATTCTGCTCTTCAGTATATTCTATACTGAAAAATTCAGAAATCTACAAAGACAGCACACAAATTTTATGGATGACTGTTATCGTGTTGAAAGCTTCAGATCCTATTCATTATTATGTTTCTCTTTTGTGTTCCATAGAAGCAAGAAAGACATTCGGAGTTTGGAATAACTTGAGGATGAGCAAATGTTGACAGAAGTTTACATTTTTCAGTGAACTAATTCTTTAAGCGTGATTATTTAAGGTGATTATTCAGCTCAAAGAAAGACAGGTTTAGATGCAATCATGACAAACAGGGTTAAGGTAAATTAACATTCAAATGTCATATGCAATCATTTCGATTATGGTAAGATGATATAATTAATGTATGGAGACACAAGACATTGCTTTAAAACACTACACTCTCACAACATGCGAAGGAGAAATGGTAGCACTCTGAAAACCATTTACTGCATTCCAGTTAAACAAAGTGAATAAAAAAAAGTCTGCAGAAAAATATAGAATGCAATCTATAAACTAGATGACTGGATGAAAACTAAGCACACGATTAATACAAACTTCAAGTTTGTTAAATAAAATCCTGCCTTTCTAGATATTTTTATTTGGTGGCCTGAAAAATGGTGAGAAGAACAGAACAAACTAAATACAAACAATGCAAGCAAGTACTCAAGTTAGCAATGGAAAGTGAGAAAAAAGTCGTTAAAAGCAATGATTCAGGCAGACAAGCAATTCCTTATCCACAGATAAATAGGGAAGGCTAGCTTGAAAATAAAATAAATAAATAAATAAATAAATAAATAAATAAATAAATAAGGGCAGTAGGAATCTGATTCTCAAATTAGATTATTTACACCTATACCATGTATATTATATTGGAAATGTAAATAATAATATAAAGTTTTCAGTGATTATTCTCAACAACATAAATATATTAAAATGATGACTTAGTTGTATTTAAGTTATGTATTTTGAGTTAGGCAGTGTGGAGACCAAGTTAATTACTTACATGATCTACCACATGGGTAATGAGGATCAGAAGACTACAATGAACAAAAGTACCATAACATTTAACTAGAAAGAGAAATCATAAAAGCTTGATGGATGAAAATGCAGAATATTCATGAAGAGGGATGCTGGAATATGGGTATGAAATTACTAGAGCGTAATGAAAAGGTTTACCTCTTTAGAGCCCAAAAAAGATCAAGCAATCATCAAGACAAAGCACTGGCAAGCAGTTAAGAGAAGCAAAGAAATCAAAGGTTAGGGTTTGAAAGACATACAGTAGTGAGAATTGAGAAAAGTATACAGCAAAAGTCGGCCTTGGTTTCTCTAGTGTCTATCAAACACTAGATGATGTACAAATATAATACTTACTATATTTTTTAAATATGTCAAAATACCTAATCGGCTGCTTGTATGTTTTTAAAGAAATAAAATAAAATAAAATGTATCTGTAAATTCTTTTTTGTGTAAAAATATGAAGACAAATTAATTTGCCCTTAACAGGTAATGTGATTATTAAGGCTTAATATTTTAAGCAAGACATAATTAGGACAGGCAAAATTATCGTACCTGTCACATATTTCTGAAACACCTGCAGTAAAATACTACTGAAAATAGTTTTATTTGTGTCCAAAATGACATGTCGAGTCAACCATACATTAAGTATACCTAGATGGTGTGTTTTTCTGATGAGTGATTGGTTGGATTGGTTGGATTGGTTAAGGTTAGAGTGTTAGGTTAGTCTGGTATGAATAGGGTCCCCTGATGTCACGCACCTCCTCTTCCTCGATGCGCCGCTGCGTGTCTGTGATGAACTTGATGTACTGACTGGTCAACGTCATCAGTTCACTATAGCGGGTTCTCAGAGTCACATACTATGATGAAAAAGACATTTTGAGAAATCATCATTCAAATGATATCAGTGAGTAGGATATGATGTAATTGCACTTTGAAAATTATAAATACCACAGTAACCTATGCAGCAATCAAATAATGCAAATGTATAAATGTGAATGATCTGAGATCTTTCTAACCTCCTGAATGATGTTATCAGAGGCAGACTCCATCTTGGTTTTCTTCAAAGGAGAGGTCAAAGGTTCAACCTGAGCTTTGTAGGCAACCAACTGAAGTTCGTAGTCCTAGAAAAAAAAAATCAAGATTATAGCATTTCAACCACAAATTGTAGGTCAGTAATTAAATGTACATACTCTATTTTATAGAACTCTCTTTTACCTTAATGGTATCGATGTAAGCTTTGGCATATTTCTGGCACTCATCAACTTTCTCTTTGTTTTTCTCAATCTCTTCAAGCAGTTTCTGTGGAAAAAGTCAGCGTATTATACCTTTGCAACAGGTTAACAAAAAGAATCTCATTGCAATTTATGTCAGAGAACTAATGCACATGAGTTGTGCCCTATGGAGAAAGCTTGTGTCATTCAGTACCTTCTCCTGTGCCAGTTGTTCTTTGAGCGTCTTGCTGTCGATTATAGGCACGGCCTGAATCTTCTCCTGCCGCTGTTTGGCGTCTGCGATCCAGCGGATGAGCCAGTCGTAGCTCTCCCTGTAGTAGCCCAGCTGCCGGCCCAGCTGCTCCAGCTCGCGCTGACGCAGGTCGATCTGGGCGAAGACGGCGCGCCAGCGGTCCTGCAGGCTGCCCAGGAGCTGCCGGTAGTGATCAAGCTCAGCGTCGCGTTCGGTGTGAATCTGAACCATGCGCTGGCTGACCGCCGTGGCCTTGGCCAGCTCGCTCTCCATGTCATCAAACACGGGCCGCTGGTTTTCTGCCTCCGAACGCATTCGCTGAACATAAATGAACAAGGTGACTTAATCACAAATTTGATGTAAATAAATGTAAATTTCATTAAAATAACTGATCAAACATCCCAACATTTGTTTAGCCCCTGTTAAAATGTTTTCTTGATCTTAATTAATATGCTAATACAATTGTTTTGCGCTTCCGTTTGGTGAAAATGAAACGCTTCACCATCAAACTTGGTTTAAACAGGCTTAAAATTATGAAAACATCTTTTTATTTTGCACAATTTTACACTAGTTTATCCTATTTATGTGGATCTTAACCAGAGGGCCACATCCAACTTCTAAAACTTCTAAAATTAAAATAAGGCAAAACAAGCATTAAATATGTTCAAACAAATTCAAGACTTTTTTATTTTCAATTCACCCCCTGTAAAACTGGGATATACAAAAAACCTTATTTTAAAAGTGTGATTTCTAAAGCTGGAAAATAAATTAATTAATAAAACCCTTAAACTCCGTAGACATTTTTATATTTTATATGTAGTTATATCATGCTCTAAAATATTTTATTGTGTATAAATTGCGAGTACAAACATTTTTAAAACTCTTTATCCTTAATCCTTATCCAGTAAACCACAAACAACTTGAAACATCATTAATTGGATAAAAAGATCAAGATCCTTGAAGCTTTTAAAACGTCTGTATTCCTAAAACTGAATTTATGGAAAGTAGAAATGTCGGGCTTTTAAATATTCTTCAAAGACTGAGAAATCTGTGAGAAAGATTGCACTGACTTATATTGTTGTATAACATATTAAATAAATGGTACGAGGTCCAACTAGCGTCATACAAGAAAAAAAAAAGTTCAACCAGTGACTGAACATTGAATGTTACCTTGAGCTCTGAACAGTAGTTGTCCACCTCATGGACGTTTGTAGGAACTGTGTGAACCTCACGCAGGCGATTCTCATATTTCTTCACCACATCTTCAGCTCCTTGTGTGTTCCGGATCACAATTTCTATTGTCTTAAGTCTACAGAGAAAAAAGAATTAACGATTAGTAGTACATAACAATACAGATAAATGAATGAGAGACAAAACACAAAGACATGCAGGAGTGAATATACTGCACTAATTCAAATGCATAGGAGAGAGCGCTCCTTACTTCTCCAAGTAGACTGAAGACAGGTTGTAGGTTTGGTCCATCTTCTGCAGAGTGATGTCCAGCTCTGAGCGCAGGACTGGAGTGCTGGACTGCTCCGGCGAGGACAGGATCTCCTCAGCTTTCTGAGACACTCTGTCCAGGTTCTTCTTAATTCCGTCCAGCTCCATTTGCACTTTCTGTTTGAGCCAGAAACAAAAACACAATGAATCTTTCGGTTAAATATGACAAAGAACACGGGCCACGTCATATTTCACATCATAATCAAAAGAAAAAAATCTATGTATATTCAGGGTACAGTTAATTAAATCTGAAACTAAAATGAAAAACATTTTTGTTATTAGAAAGAAAATAAACGCTAACTGAAATTAAATGAAATCTAAAAAATATTATTTCAGCTAGTTGCAAGGCAATATCTGTCATTTTTATTTATTTTAACTTGATGTACTTAAATAATTAAAATTAAAACATAAATTAATAATAACTATATAGACATTAAAAACACTAAAACTACAAAAAAAGTCAAAAACACAATTACTATAACTTTAACTATAACTATAAATAAAATTAAAAATGATTCAAAACATAATAGCATCTAACACTGAATATATTTTGGAGTTTTTTACATTGTGATAATTTTCAGTATAGTTAGGCAAAAATTTTTATAAAACAAATCTCATTATTCTGATATACATATCTGATATTGTTTTAGTATTTGTTGTCCTGTCTTTAATTTATTTTGTATTACAGTAATAAGCATTTAATAAAAATCACAATGAATCACAATGAGAAACACAAAATAACCTTTTTTTGAATCCATTTCAATAATAAGCAAAAAAAAAAAAAAAATTAAAAAATTAAAAAAACAATTATGATGGCGTGGATGTGTTCTTGACATGTTTGTTGAAATTCACTCATTTATGAGTCACAAATATGACAAATATGTATACACATACTTCAGTTGCAAATGAGTTAAAGTAAAGATAAAATAAAAAGAACAAGAGTTTTGTGTCGTACTCTCTGATCGGCAGTCTTCTGAATGCAGTCTCTGAGCGGATCTTTATCCACAGGTTGTCGGATACGGGCCACCGTACGAGACTCGCAATCTTCGATCTGCAGGCGCAGGTTTTTGATTTGGGTGATGTATGACTTGCATGTGGATTCATCCTGCTCACCTGTAAGGAAAAAGGATTTGTTATTATGGTTTTCCAACACCTTAAAGGCAAACAACAATTTATGTGTTCTTATAACGGTGCGCTGCAGCCAACATTCATGACACTTTTAGTCACGACACACACATTCCATTTGTTAGTGGCTCACATTTTATCCCAAAAGAAAAAAAAAAAATACTGTGCATAAAGAAAATGACCTATTTTAAGGACTGTTACAGCTTATAACAGTAACATATTTTTAATTGCATTGTATACACATACATATACACTGCCAGAAAAAAGAAAAATAGGTACAATTCTGTCACCAGGGTGGTACCCTAAGGTACAAAAGTAAAAAGGTACATCCTTGTACCTTACCTTCCCCTAAATGGTACATATAGTACCTTAAAGGAGAAGTCCACTTCCAAAACAACAATTTACAAATAATTTACTCACCCCCTTGTCATTGAAGATCTTCATGTCTTTCTGGCTCTAAGCGATCCCAGCCGAGGAAGAAGGGTCTTATCATGTTTTTCGAAAAATAAAAATGTGTATATTTTTTAAGCACAAAAGCTGGTGTAGCACTAGCTCTGAAATGCGTGTTCACGACGCTACGAATCACGTCTAAGTTCATCGTCTGTGTACTCCGGCTCAAGAAGTTAGATTATGGCGAAAAACTCCATCTTATTTTCTTCTACAACTTCAGAATCGTCTGACATCGTTGTACCTTTTTGTTTGTAAACAGCTTTTGACTTACTTGCACTTTCTTAGTCTTTGCGCGTTCGCTTTGTCTGTGGTTCGGCCTACATTCGGCGTGACCTTTCAACATGATTCAATAGTATGTAGCGTCGTGAACGTGCATGCCAGAGCCTGTGCTACACCTGTGCTTAAAAAGTATACAAATTTTTACTTTCCAAAAAAAATGACAGATTGTTTCGCTAGATAAGACCGTTCTTCCTCGGCTGGGATCATTTAAGAACCTTTTGAAGCTGCATTTAAACGACATTTTGGAAGTTCAAAATCGGGGGGAACAATTGAAGTCCATTATATGGAGAAAAATCCTGAAATGTTTTCCATAAAAACCATAATTTCTTCACGACTGAAGACAGAAAGACATGAACATCTTGGAAGACAAGGGGGTGAGTAAATTATTTGTGAATTGTTGTTCTGGAAGTGGACTTCTCCTTTAAAGGTATATTTTAGTACTTTGAAAGTACATATTTGTATCTTTTCACTTTTGTACCTTAGGGTACCGCCCCAGTGACAGAACTGTACTTTTTTTTCTGAGAATGTATATTAGATTTAAATAATAAAAAAAAAAAAAAAATTGTACAAAGTACAAGCACTACCATGATGCAAATGCAAAATACTTATACATTATATGTGTGTGTGTGTGTGTATATATATATATCATTTTTGTATTATTTCTAGTACTTTGTGTACTAAAATAACTAAAATTAAAACTTAAATGAAAACAAAAACTATATATATATTTATATAATTATATTTATATATTATATATTAATATATATAATAATGATAAAAATGACAATAGCACAATACAATTACTAAAACTTTAACTTAAATGTAAATAAAACAGAAAATATAAAAATAAAAACTAATAAAACTACAATAGGAAAATACATAAATTAGTTCTAATGCTATGGTCCCGACATGCTTCACTGGATGTCATCTAAATGACAATTACATATCTGAACAAAACAGATTTACAAGTTCATTGTTTGAGCAGGCTGTGTTTTTCCTCTATACTCTGCGACTATTTTGAGCATTTCAACACATGCACACTCTGTAGAGATGCGCTGATAGACAATGCACTGGAAACAAACACTGACACTACATGATTTCCAATTATAAATCATCTCATTCATGATAACTGTGCTCATCACTGCCAGCAGGAGCACAAGACTCACCCTGTGCTCTGACAGCTGCTCCTGAAACGTGAATTCAACAGTTACCCAACAGTCACCCTCATTTGTCAGTGTGTCATGGCATTGGTAAAGCACAGTGGGCTTTGTCAGGTGTTTGTGTCCGTACCTTTCTCCAGAGTGCGGATCAGGTTGTCGTAATGCTGTGTGGTCTCCTTATAGTCCCTCTCGATCTGCATGTTTTCACTGATGTCGAAAAGCTTTGAGTCCTGGCTGTCCTTGAGGAAGTCCTGATAGTGCAGCTGAAGGTTCCTCAGCATCAACTGGTACTCGTCCGGCTTCATTGTCTTGAACTGAAACATAAGAGGACAAACATATAAAATCTTAGCTACTTTTACCTTCAATATCATACATGTATATATATTTGCATCATTCCCTGAATTACTGTGATTACTGCAAAAGCAAAATGACAATAATACTTAATAATCTTGATCTTGTCACTTGTCTGAAATCTGTAGCAAAACTATACTCAGATGATAAAACAGCAGAATCGCATCTACTCTTTAATTCACTTAGGAGAGCCCTTGAAGGTCCTGTATTCAATAAAGCAACTTTCCTTGTTTACTGTCTGTTTCCTAAATATAACTCGGTCTGTAACATAGCAATCCAATTACTGAATTAGAGATAAAATCCCATGTTGTTTACTGTAGAACGTGTGCTTTTCTTCAGTGAAATAACCAGACAGAACATTTACTCCAAAGTTTCACAGTGCATAACCACTCATCTCTTTTAGTAGCCTATACTGTACATTTCATCAATTATTTGTTAATTAAAGGCTAAATCATCAACTAATGACTAATACACAGAGGTATGTATTTATGTCATGAATGAAGCGTAGAACGGACCATAGTGATGTTCCAGGAGCGGATGAGATTGATGTCTTTCATCAGGTATTGCCAGGACAGCAGACTTCTAAGGTCGACATGAAGTTTCTGCCACAAAGTCAGAGTCTGCTGGTGACTGGCCTCCAGACTGACAGAAACACAACATAACATAACGGTCAAAACCTTACACTCAGTGTTTCAGCACATACTGTCTACTGAAAGAAGAGAAACGTGTGATCCTTTACAAAAATACAGTAGCTGCCAATTGCATGAGCTGCCAACCTAGATATATTTAGATATTAAAATCGTAACATTCAACTCTATTTCAAACAGCTGTTCTTGTTAGTTTAGTCCTTAATGAAATTACAGCGAATGGAAAGCATTTACATTCAGTTCCATCTTAGCACAGATGCCTTCTATGCAGCTATCAGGGTTACTGAACTAAAATCATAATTAAAAAAAAAAAAAAAATTATTTGTTACCCAACTGTAAAAAAAATATTATTAAAATATATAATAGTACATCAGTGAAATATAAAAATAAAAAGTAACTAAAAAACTAAAACTGTATAATTGTATTTTATTTCAGCTACTTGCCAAAGCAACATGATTGATAGATGATTTTATTTACTAATATGATAACAACAATAATACTATAACAATAATATTTTTCTTAAATACTTCACGTTATTACTAAAATAGTAATATATATTTTTTTGATTTAGTCAATTTTATTATTAAAATATATAGCAGTACATGAATGAAATCTGAAAACACTCAAAATATTAATAAAAACCAAAATTACTACAACTTAAAACTTTAAATTAATCTACAACGTAAAATCTAACTCAAAAGTTGAAATACTAAAATAGGTAAAAGTAAAACTACTCTACTAAAAAATACTATATATGCATAATAAAGCAAAACACTAATAAAAATTACAAAAACACAAACGGGAAATATAAAATTAAAATCCAATTCAAAATATGATCAAAACCTATAACAGTATATCACTAAAATACACTGGTAGACAGCAAAACACCTGTGCTTGTTAGAAGTACTCCAGAAAACAATGCTTTTCCAGTGTAGTTTCTATAAGTTACCTGGACACGCCATCCACAGCCTCCTTGTTGACGGGCGGCACCAGGAAGCAGATTGATGGCACAATGGCCTCATTTCCTGAGCGGTTCAGAACCTTCCACTTGAAGGGCTGTGAGTTATTGATGAGCGCGCACTCGTCGCCCTTATGCATGGTGATCTGTTAAAAGAAATATTGGTTTGAGCGTGCAGCACAAGCAAAAGGTGAACATGTGACAGCGAGTGGGGAGGGATGAACTTTACCTCCATCTGTTTGAAGTCACACACGGCCTGGATGGGCAGTTTGCCTTTGAAGGGGGTGGTTGGGTCGCGCGGCTTCAGTTGGATGATGGATTTGGCTCTCTTGTTCAGGCTGGCGATGTCAGACTTGAACTCGTTCAGCTGCTCTCTTTCCTCCTGTGGTCAAACTCACTCAGTTAGCTTGAAGCTACTTATCAATCGCACTTTATTCTTGCGAAGCAAACATTAAAGTTTGGTTTTTATAAGCCATCTGCTGACAATGAACAACAAACTCACAACAGCATCCTGGAGTAAGTCCTCCAGGCGAGTGGCAGTGGTGGTGCGGTCACACATGTACTTCTTCTTCATGGTCTCCTGCATCTTCTTTATCCTCTCCTCAGCATCTCTCACATCAGCAAAGAACTACGGGCAAAACAGATGGAGAAGGTGATGAATACTGCTCATATATGATTGGTTTGCACATGGTTACATGGGCATTTGATGATGCTGTACCTGGAAGTATGCAGTGTTCTCTTTGAGATGAGTTTCAATGCAACAGCACACCTGGAGGATCCAGCTCCACTGCGTCTGCAGAGCTGCGGTGAAGGCCTGAGGATCACCAAAACAACACATATATATCATTCACAACATACACTAGCCTTCAAAACTGTTTTTTAGCCTTGATAATAATCAGAAATGTTTCTTGAGCAGCAAATTAGCATATCAGAATGATTTCTGAAGGATCACGTGACACTAAAGACTGGAGTAATGATGCTGAAAATTCAGCTTTGATCACAGAAATAAATTACATTTCAACAGATATTCACATAGAAAACAGCTATGTTAAACTGTAATAATATTTCACAAATTTACTGTTTTTACTGTATTTTTTATCAAATAAATGTTCACTCCGTACCTCAACAGTCTTCTTGCCTGGATGTCCATCTTTAATGAGTCGGTCTCCAGTGGCCTGGATGTCATTGATCTTCTTCTCTCTAAGTTCCAGTTCTCGCATGAGTCCCTGACGAATTAATTACACCATGAGAAACGATTCAAACTGTACAATATTCTCCATTTACACCTGGTCCAACTGTAAAATGCAACAAATCTTGCAGCAACCTATTTATTAACCAATCAGAGGCAAAATCCACTTACTGAGTAGTTCTCTTTCTTTGCAGCCATGTTGGTGTTGCGTTCGCTCCAGTCGTAGTTGACCTCCTCTTCCTCTTTGTCATTAAGCCACATCAGTTCTTTGGTGGCGGCGCTGACGAAGTTATACAGCTGGTCAAGATTTCTCATACGGGACTTGGAGGAGTTCTACAGAGAAGAAAGACATATGCTGACATTCTGCAAGGCCTGGTGATTTTTAATAGTGACTGGTTAAAACACTCACCAGCAGTTTGTTGTACTGCAGATCCAGTTTGCCCAGATAATCTCTGTATGTGCCTTTACTAGTGGGTGAGAGCTGGTTCTGAAACACACAAAGAGGAAGAGATGTCACAAGAGACAATCAAAAGCCCTTTAAAGTAACATAAGGTAAAATGAAATTTATTTTTATAGTGCTTTTCATGACCAAGAACAACAACTTTCAGAATCCATCCTGCTTTAAAGGGCTAAAATATTTAAAGCAACAGACACCAAAACTGCAGCATGTGTTTAATATACAGAATGTTATTGTCTGTTGATAATGCTGCTAATATAGTTAACATTATTTTTGTACTTAGAGTTATCATTCTTAATCTGAATAGGCTTTTATAGTCACATTTAGTAGACAATATAGTTACATTTTGCCACAACATTAACAATTAAGCAGTTAAAATTTGCTATACTGTATATATTACTTTACTTGAATATAATGTGCATCTGCTAATAAATTTCATAATTTTTACTTTTTTTACTATTATTTTTACTCATTTTTATTTATACTAGGTAAGTTAAAAATTCTAGTTGAGGGAAAATTAGTGAAATTCTGGAAAATGTGTGAAAACATTTACATTTTGCAGCACCATAAACAATCAAGCAGTCAAGCTTTGCAAAACAGTATATTGCTTTAAATCAGTAAACTGTATGCAGGTAAAATTGGATATGCTTATATCAGTTTAGTAGTAGTAATTTGTTATTAATTATTAATGGGTTAATTAATTTGAATTATTAATTCATAATAATATATTATGTTATTAACTCATAAATATGAATTCATAATTTGTACTTTTTTTTTAACTCATTTTTATATATAGTAGGTAAAATAAAAATTCTAGTTGAGGGAAAATGAGTGAAATTCTGGCAAATTTAATACATATGATTGATTGATTGTTTATTATGTAGCACCATGCCAGATACCATGGCTATTATCATTAGGAGAAACAAGTTAAAAAAAAAAAAAAAACTTCAACTGAAAAGTCTTAGAGGCATTCATAACATCACAGTCCATTAAAACAGGTTTCAGAGAAAATAAACTCTGGCATAAGGGGCATATTTAATACGTAAACAATAATTTTAAAAAAAATGGACGTTTAAAATACCTCATCTGCTCGTGCACGCTCAATCTTGGCCTTGAAGTCCTCAATGGTTTGGTGAAGTCCTCTGTGGCTGCCCAGCTGAGATTCGACAGAGGGAAGATCGATTCCCCACTCGGCCGTATCGATCCGGCGCTGGTTCTCCTCCACCCAGGCTAACAGGTCCTGCGCGTAACGAAGGGTAACCTCATCGAGCTCGGGCCGCACGCGCTGCACAGGCTTCTGGGAAATGTGTGTGATGGAGACGTGAGAGGCAGTGCTGATGCTGGACTTGAGCCTTAGATTGTAGTCACTGCGCAAGTTCACCAAGCGCTCGTGTAAACGGTAGACCCTGAGAAAAGAAAATCAGAACTCTGTCTGTTTGCTTACATTATTTGTTACAGAATGACATAGTTGAGTCTTCAAACAGAATTAGTGTTAGGTCCAAAAGGGAAAGAAATATCTACAGTAGTAGACTCACCTGCGGTACATCTGCTCCGCCTGCAGGTGGCGCCCGTCTTTGAGCAGCTGAACGTCGTTGAAGAGGAGCCGGATCATGCCGTCGGCTTTGTCCAGATCCCTCTCCACCTCGACGGTGTGCTGGGCTGGTTTCCCGGCACTCAGGAGACGGATATCCTGCAATAACAGTGAAAGTCACTACAATGCAAAGTTTATACAGGAACTTTATAGTTTACAGTCACATTTAATGGAATAAGAACTGTGTAAGTGTGTTTTGAGTATGATAATCTCACCGTCTGCAGTAGAGACTCAGTCTGGTTGAGCTGTTCCTCACACATGCCTGATTCCATCTGGACTTTACTGACGATCTGCTGGAGACGTTCTAACCTGGAATGATCAGAGTTCACAGACAATTAAATGACATTTTTATTTACTAAATTGGCAGTTTGTGGTCAGAATAAGATGCTACGAGGACCAGACGTTATGCCGATTAGTCAAAGGTCTGGTGTATGCGAGACTATACACAAACAACTGGAAGTGAGACAGATATTTCCTGTATTCGTTTTGAAACTAAAATAATACAAATGAGAAAAAAATATGATGGGGAATCACTTCATACGACATTAAATATCGCCCGGATTTGAGTTAAAATTAACTGACAAAGACAAGCAAGAAACTCACAGTTTTCCACGATGAAGCAAATACTCTAAACGATACGGGTCTGTCACAAAGGCCATTTTTTACAGTCCAACAGCATGCGTAACTCTCCCCAAAATGCATAAAAACATGTTTTTCTTGTTATAATCCTGTCATGGGACTCGGACAGACCAAACCACGGCCGGGATAAAGTTGTTGTGGCGCTTGGTCAGCCATTCCACAGTCCATAAAGAAACTGTGTGCTGCGTATTACTCTCGTCCAGCAAGAGCAGCATTGTCTTGTGACAGGGGACGTGTCCTGTTTGGGATGATACTCCCTTTCCTTCAAGATGATGGATATCGATAACTATTTCATTTTTATTAAGTCCAGAATATAATCGCAACATTCTTTTTCGGTCTCAATGACAGTGAAATCAGTAAACTTGCTACAGTACACTGGAATTATCTGGAAATCACTCATATGACAAATGCAAATTAATCAGTCTCTGTATAACTAGAAAGGTTGAAAGATTTAAAAGACTACAAGTATGAAGATTCATTAAGAGTATAATAATGTCATTAAGCCAAACCAAACTAACTAAAACGGAAAGAAACTCTTTTTTTCCATTCTCCATTTCATTTGATGAACAGTTCAAGGTTTCTTGCATCAGAACAGCTGTAATTTAGTTCTGTTTTTACTACAGTACATTTAAGATGTCTACATGTAAAAGATCTCCATTATGATTGGCTAAACGCTTCGCATGTGAAACTGTAGTTCACACTGTTGTTCGTTAGAGTATTGCTGAGTACTGAACAAGCATTAATATGCACGCATAGTTCATGGTTACAACAGCTTTAAATGATTAAAAAATAAATCTAGTGATGAAAATACATACAAAAAGTGTTTTGACTTAATATGATGAACTAAAAATCACCAAAACACCAGCTGATTAAAAGTCACTAAGCAAAAATGAGGAACAGTGAAAAGAGAAGCCACTTTTTAACACTGGATATTTTGTATCAAATGCAATAAAACGCATGCATTTTAACTGCTAAAGTGATACGTTTTGAGATCACACTGATATCTGGTACAGATAGGTAGAATTGTATCATTCTCACGCAGCTCTCATTAGTCTAGAATGGCCTTCATTGTGTTATAATGGCTGATGTAATTTCAGTTTTTGGACTGGCAGATGGTTCCATTCTAGTCAGGCTGTCATTTCATTACACAACTATTATGTTCCCTTATTGCGGGGTGATATGTCTGTGTTTTTAGACGTGTTTCTTACCTCTCAAACTCTATTCTGAGCAGTCTCTCCCGTTCCAGAATGGCCACATGTAGACGTCCCCATTCCTTCTCAACGTCAATGGGATGGTAACCAGGTGGAACCTTAACCTGACCAGCGTGAACCGCACTCTGTGGGTAAATGATGGTAAATCATGTTAACACGGGAAGAAATCAAAACTGGTAAACTAAAATTACTTTTACATATTTTAAATGACTTCTTTAAATCTGTAGCATTATCAATTCTAGCATCTGTACAAACCTCAAAGGACTGGTAGAGGTGTGTGGAGTGGCTCTTGTCCGACTCTTTGGGGGGAAGCTCTGTTTCTTTAAATTTCAGAAACTGACGCCACAGAAGCTACAATGTAAGCAAACAAGCAAATTGATAATTACACAGATATCTAACACAGTTAAAGAATGGGAGTAACAGGGTTATTATTACTAAGTAACTAACTTCCTTAGTTAATCCTAGTTAATTATATATATATATATATATATATATATATATACATACACACACACACGCTATATATTATTATATTATATTATATTATATTATATTATTTTTTTAAAACTTGTTGTCTCTGTTAATATTATGGTAACTCTTCAGTTTTGGGACCAATATTTACTATTAACTAGTTGTGTATTAGCATGCACATTACTAGCAAACTGGCTGTTTATTAGCATATTAAGTACATATTAATGTCTGAATGCATGAACATATTTTTGATCCCTTAATCCTTAAACCCCAGACTTAAACTTAACAACTGCCTAATTAACTATTAATAAACAGCAAATTAAGAGTTTACTGAAGCAAAAGTCATAGTAAATAGTTAGTTAGTAGCGAGAATTGGTCCCCAAACTAAAGTGTTACCAATATTATTTGATGAACCTGAGCAAACATGAATAAGTGTATTTATATTAATTAAGGTTAACAAAGATTTATAAATACTGTAACAAAAGTATTATTCATTGTTAGTTAATGCTAGTGTAATGCATTAACTAACTTTAACTATGGACGGTTATTGTAAAGCAACTGACAAAAACATATCAAAATAATAACAAGAACTATAATAGTACTGCATGTCAATGATAGTAAAATAACACTAAGTGGGAAACAGTGTGGTAATCAACTGATGCTGGAATATAAAGTGTGCAAGTAACAGCGTGACCTTCGATAACCCTAAGCAGGCAGATCTGAATGGTTTAGTGAGTATTTATCAAAAGCGCCTGCTCTTTGTTATTCCTCCAGTGTGGAGTGGCATGATTGAGGATAAGCTTCACAAAGCCGGTAATATAAGTAGCTGCCCTCAGATCAAGATGATACGCATTATACAGCTGCCCCACCCTGATGAGACACAGCATACAAACTCAAACAAAGCAGCTCAAAGGCAGAACGCCGCTCTTCATGATTTGGTGTCATGTGACATGACTCATGCTCTGCAAAGAAGGATTTCTTCCAGTAACATGCCATCAGATGAGGAGAACAGAATTCTCTCTCTGTTACTGGGAGTGTTGGGATCAACTTTCAATTGGTTTGCCAAGCCACAATTTAATCCCTGTTTGATTTTATTCAATTATATTTAAGCTATTTTAAAGAGGCAATGTTTTAATATATACATTACCGCCCAGAAGTTTGGGATCAGTAAGATGTGTAATGTTTTTTAAAGAAGTCTCTTCTGCTCATTAAGACTGCATTTGTTTGATCAAAAATACAGAAAAAAAACAGTAATACTGCAAAATATTATTACAATATAAAATAATGGGTTTTATTTCAATATACTTTAAAATATAATTTCTTCCTGCGATGCAAAGCTGAATTTTCATCAGCTGTTACTCCAGTCTTAAGTGTCACATGATCCTTCAGAAATCATTCTAATATGCTGATTTATTATTAGAATTATCAGTGTTGGAAACAGTTGTGCTGCCAAGTATTTTTTTTTTTTTTTTTGGAACCTGTGATTCTTTTTCAGGATTCTTTGATGAATAACAAGTTAAAAAGAACAGCATTTATTCCGAATATAAATCTTTTCTAACAATGTAAAGCTATGCTGTTCATTTAACACATCCTTGGTGAATAAAAGTTATAATTTATTTAAAAAAAGAAAGAATAAAATCTACTGACCCCAAACTTTTGAACAGTAGTGTATATTGTTAGAAAAGATTTCTATTTTAAATAAATGCTGTTCTCTTTAACTTTTTATTCATCCAAGAATACTGAAAAAAAAAAAATAGCACAGGTTCCAAAAGAAAATATCAAGCAACACAACTGTTTCCAGCACTGATAATAAATCAGTATATTAGAATGATTTCTGAAGGATCATGTGACACTTAAGACTGGAGTAACATCTGATGAAAATTCAGCTTTGCATCACAGAAATAAATGATATTTTAAAGTATATTAAAATAAAAAACATTAGTTTATATTGTAATAACATTTAGCAGTTTTCAGAAGTCTTACTGATCCCAAACTGTTGAGCGATAGTGTGTATATATGCACATTTTTTCAAATAGTGTTCTATTATCTTAATAAAATAAAATAAAATAAAATAATTAGTTTGAACCATGAAATGTACATGAAATGAAATGACTAGGAAATAATAAAATAAAATAAAATAAAATAAAATAAAATAATAAAATGCATTACAAACATTAGTTTGAACAATTAAATGTAACATGAAATGAATGACAATGAAAACTAAAGATACAATAAAATAATACATTCAATTAAAATAAAATCAACTTACACCGTTACAAATTGTATTTTACTTATAATAGTTAGTAAGTGTTTAAATAGTGCAAACACTTGAATGTTGCTGGCCAGCAAAACGTAGCTAATGAAGCTGGTCAACCAGCATAGATTTTGCTGGTTAAACTAGTTAGAACTCCAGCATTCTATGCCGTCTCCAGATCACATCATATCCTGGTGACCAACTGTGACCAAGGACAGCGACCCGGATAATTCTACACAAAACCAATGTGCAACTCACAGCAATGCATTCAATAACTGAATGCGAACTGAGTAACTAGTAGCAACCCAGACCACACAATAACAAACTCACCTCGACCTCCTCGTAGCTGCTGGGAAACTTCCTCTCCTCAAAGATGAGTATGTGATGTCTGATCCACTGGAGAAGAACGGTCACCAGCTCGTAATACTCCTGCCAGCGCAGCTCCAGATCCTGCAGCCGGGAACAAAACCACACAAAAACTATTCAGAGAGGAACAGGAAAACTCTTTTGCCCCTGCGTTAAGTCACTAAGTCACTTACCACATTCACTCAATTAGGTGTCAACAATCGTAGCCTTGTCTGATAACAGCATATGAAGGGAGGGACGAATTAAAGTACAGAAATAGCTGATACAGGTTTATTGATGGTTTGAGACATAACTCCCAGGTCATCTAATTCTCTTCTCATAACAGATGCTGATGGTGTGAAGGAGGAATGAAATAAAGTGTGTCTGACAGCAGCTGGGTGGTGTTATATAAGGGTGGATGGCAGAGATCCAGGTCATACAAGGTCTATTACCTCTTCAAGTTTATATGCCTAAACCTTCTGTCCTTCTTAAAGGTATAAACAAGGAGGTAAAAGAGGAGTCTTCTGTCACTTTGTGACCTCAAAAAGCATCTTGATTCACCATATGTTAATATATGCAAATGACTTAAAGAACAAATGTTAATTTTGTGCCTTTTCTTCACACAAAACTATGGTGCACTCTTAAAAATAAAGGTTCATTAATTGGCAGAAAAAAAACTTTAACATCCATGGAACCTTTCCATTCTTTACAGTGGAAAAAGATTCTTTCGATTGTCAAAATAAAAATAAAAAATTGTTCTTTTAAGAACTGTTCACTGAATGATTCTTAAGGGAAGACACTGCAGGCAAAAACACTGTTTCATGCACCTGTCAAGTTTGAGATTTTGGGCTTTTTGATGTTTCATAAAGTTTTTTTCAGACTACTAAGAAAACATCCAAAAGACACTGTTACTGTAAGTGTTATTGTTTTAGCACTTTATCTATTTGTGTCAATAGATTTCAGTTACAATACATATTGTTAAAGGCCGTTTTCCCAAATGAGTTTTTCTCCTACACTGAGCCACAAATCTCCACTTCAGTAGCATTTACACACACCAAACTTTTTTCAATTACATTTTTATTGCTGTCTATATCCTGAAGGTTTCTACAGAGGGATTTGTTCATATATAATTTGCTTGAATAAATACAACATTTTTTTTGTAAATTTAAAAGTATAGTTTTCTGTCTGTTCTAAGTATTTTCTGAATTATGGAGTGACAAAACTGTGATGCACAAAATTCCCTCTGGAAAAACACTGGACTCTAATATGTCAAAAAAAAAAAAAAAATGTAAACAACAATTTTAAAACGGATTTTATCCAGTGTTTAGATTTTCGTACTAGAAATGTATGCAAATGCGTACATATTTCATTAAATAATGCATAATTTGCATATTTAAACCTAACATTTTACAAAACTTTATTATCAGTGTAATCAATCAACTGGGTAAGTAAGGTGATAACTATTAGTTCACCCTATTCACCTGCAGTGTCTCGCTTTAAGGGGAACAAAAAAGGTTCTTCATCACTGCAAAAACTCCCTTTTGTTTTACACAACTTGGGATATAGTCATGAACAATTTTAGGAGCTGAAGAGTATTAAAGTGTGAGTCACGACAGTGACATGGCAGCAAAATTTTGCAGGCAAAAAAAGGTCCATTGTCTACTGTCAATAGCACAGAGACATATGAAGCACAACAGCTCACACAAAATTCACTTTTATCAGCTTTCTGTTGGTGAAGGTTGGTGTCTAATCAACTTCATTGCCTTCTTGCCCATGAAATTTCGGCAAGCAACAGTAAATGCGACCACACCTTTAGTGCCCATTCACTGTAACTGTATTGAAATGAGCAGCATGAACATTCTGTTAAACTTCTCCTTTTGTGTTGCACAAAAGAAATAAAAACACGAGAACGTAAATGACGTAAATCTTGTAAGTAAATGCTGAACATCTTGTCATTGTCATTGGACACTGATGCTATTTAGCAGTAGTGTGGGAATGGGCAAGGACAGGAAGCCTTAAAAAACCTCATTCATAAAAATGCTTCATTAGTTTTATTAGATTTGGTTCGAAGACATATTAACTGGACTATGTGCTGACTGCCTAAGTCTGGAACTGGGTTATTATGCGGCAATTGGATCATTGTAAAATGATGAGGGAAATACTCACACTGGCTTTGACGCCATCCTGGACGTCTGGGATACGAGGCATAGCGTCGTACAGGGAGGACACATAGGTGATGATGGACTTCTCATCAGGATGAGGCACATCCACATCTGCAATGCAAGAAATTGTAGTCTAATAAGCATTCAGTGTGTTCAATAAAGACATCAAAACGTATGATTGTTTGTGTGTCGTTTGTTCAAGCAGACAATTGTCTACTGCAGCTTTATGGAAGATCAGATCAAATTTCAATCAAACCATTTCATTTTTGTTAGCATGAAACAAAAACAGTGCTCATCTTTTCTTTGTTGTGACGTATAGGGTTCACATACTTTTGACACTTTTCAAACTTTTCAAGTGTCAGACGTCATAGGATCCTAAACTCAATGAATGATCAATCTACAGTGCTGTTGGACTGAACTAATACATTTAATCAGGATTTAGCTTCACTACTGGTTTTAATATCTAATAAGTTTCTTCGAAACAGCTTATAGCAGTTTAGTATTACCCTCTGGGTCGAGCAGTCGTGTGACCCCAAGTTCTCGCTCTGCCACTGAAAAAGCCTGTTCCAGGTTCTCCAGGTTGGTCTGGCGGTACACCTTCCCCATGTCGACAAGCCTGGGCCTGGAGAAATCAAATGAAACAAAACCATTAGCCTCAGTAAGTGTGTAATAAATGCTGCATAAGAATTTTGGATCACAGAAACACTATAAGAAATGCACTGCAAATGCAATTCAGTGCATTCAAAATGTTAACTTTTAGAACATGATCCAACTAGTTAAGATTACTTAATGCATTAATTAACAATAAGCAATACATTTGTTACAGTATGTTACCAAAAAAATATAATAACATCAGAATGACGACACTTTAAATCACTGGAGTCTGTGGATTTGAATATTGCAGAATAAAATAAGTACACTAGTTGCCTAATAGTAGAGGGACATATAATGAGTTCAGAAACGCAGGTAAAGTGGCCACCTGCTCCATAAATCCCAAAAACATCTGTCTCCTGAGGGATGCAGCCATAACTCACATGCCATGAATACCCAGAGATGGGAGCGGCTCAAAACAACAGAGAGCGAGCAAACTCTACATATTTACACAGAATGATTCAAAACGGTTAAAATGACTTTAACATCAAAATCTTTCGAAAAAGTATTAGAAATGAAGCAAGCACCCAGTTATCACTGTGCCATGTACACTGGAAGGCACGGCATAACATTCTCTTGTGTGGTATATAGCGTCTGCCACCATGGTCATATCATCCATCCTGGAGCCTCCATGGATCTGCCTCAGGTCCCTCTCTGGTAAATAGCTCACTGAGCTCCAGTCCGGGCTGTATCTCGTCTGAGAATCCCCGCTGGAGTGAGCGCCTGGACTGTGGGAGCCCCGGCCGGAGTCCAGGGAACCCTCGGAGGGAATGTCCTCGCACAGCATCACCACACGGTCCTCCACTTCGCTGCCAGAAGCCACGGTACTGCTGGAGCCGGCCCGACGCTTCTTCAAGGACAGCTGCATCTTCATGTTGAGCATCATTGTGCCCCAGTATGCGCTTCCTTGCAATGCAGTTCCAACTGTATAGTTCTTGAATTTTCAAATATCAATATCTCCTTTGAATGGTATGAGATACTCTTCAGTTTCTGAAATCCATTTGTTCCCAGAGAGCTCGAAAAAATAAACCAAACTGTACTCGCGGTGTTGTTTTCTGCAGTGCAGGTGGTGTCTGTAAAAGCCTCTTCCCCATTTGAAAGGAGGCAGATCTGACAAATCCTATGGGTGTTTCTGACTGACAAAAGCATTAAATCCTCTCTCTTCATGTCAGGGTCAGCTGGGCGTTCCCAAGCTCTGCAGGTACATGCTAACATTTCGGGAAAGCTGCCCTGCGGGGAGGCCTGGCTCCACTCCGACCACACCTTACGGTATTTATCTTTTCAGTTTTCATTGTACACTTCTTATAAAACTATTTTCTCATCCAATCTCCTCCTGCTTTCTTTTGTCCTCGCGTCTGCATACAGAACACACCCGCATTACAGACAAACTGCTTTTATTTAGCCTGGATCCGTGTGGCATGTGTGGACAGTTGTTTCTCACTTACATAAAACTGTATCATTCAATTAATTGCTGCTCATATCATTCCAAACCCATGTGGAACACAAAAGAAGATATTTTTAATAAACGACATGCTGCTCCTTCCCATGCAATAAAATCAGTTTGTCCCAACAAGCTCCAAAAAGTCTGTATAACTTCGATATTTTAAAACTGTTTTGACCTTAAATCTGCTTTAAAATGACCTATTTTAGCTTTTAAACTGCTACTTATTGAATTTTACTACTTTTTAAAACTTCAAGCTATCAAATCTACTTTCTATTCAGGCTTTCTCAGATATCTCATAACTGTGTCTTGAGTCGACAGCCCATCATCACTATATACACCACAGCTCAGAAACGCTGCATAATATCTTTTTCTATCCATCAAATTAAAAAGTCAGTAACACTTTACTTAAATTTTAATTCTAAAAGTATTCATAATGCATGTTGTAATGCATTATATCGTTTCATAACTGTAACCAAAGTTAAAATGCATTATAATATCTGAAAACTTCTTTGTCATGTGTTTTAATGCATTACACTTTCTAAATGTGTAATAATATATAATCATTATTATAATGCATTATAACTGTATCCATGAGATCATACAATGCATTACAAGGTGCATTACAAGACATAATTAATGCATTATATATAAAGGTTTATGTAAAGTGATACCAAAAAATGTTTGAACTTCAAAGGCTGATTAAACTGTAGAATATTGCAAGTATGAACTGTCAGTGCTCACGTCTGACACGTCTGCTCTCAGGGCATTTATCTCCATGAAAATATGTGCTGAACTCAGATCAGAACATTTTACTCCATGGCATCAAGGACAAGTTTGATCAAGAGTGAAGCTAAAAGAGGGCCGTATTTTTGAGCACCTATAAGACTAACCATAAATATTTCAAGAAAACACCAAAAAAGTATGAATGATGTGACAATGCAATGGTGACTACAACTAAGACTTGATGCAACTAACTATACAATCTTGTCATTTAGTATAGAAGCACTTACTCGTGTTTGTGTATAACAGCGTTGAAGAGTTTTCCGTCCCTCCAGCTTGTGGTAAAGTTATCGCAGCGGATACCATGGTAGCCCTCCACCATACGTTGAGACCAGAGGAGTAGTTTTTCCTTCGCTGACATATCATCTGACTGACCGTTCACCTGAATATCTGAAATCTACCAGCCCAGAAAAATGAGTTTCATGGATTCAATGACATGCGGTCGCAGTAGCCATATGTTTATCGTATGCAAATCAAAACATAATGATTTCTCACACAAATTTCAGTCATGCACTGCAATACAATTTCAGCCCCACTGAATACCATTGACCTCCTAAGACCCCTCTGAGACCTTCATTAAACTTAATGCAGGAACAAGTGTAGCAAAAATTAATTACAGGAAAATCCAATTAGCTTGGAAACTGGTTTACCTTCAGTGTTTGGTAAGTTGTACATTTAAACTGGAGCTTGCAGAGCTATAAAGCTGCTCAGTTTGAAGCATTTAAAAAACAGTATCTGCCACAAAAAGGATCTCAAAGAGAACAACTTGAAAATTTTGTGCATTTTAGACTAAATATAGTTCATAAAACAAGTATAAAACTAGATACTGCATGCATTTGTATACAAAAAAAGACAAAAGCTATATTTCTGGTAATCTGGTCAATGAATCAGTTACAAAACAAACCATCTGACTTTCCGTACAAATGTCAAACTTCCAGACAATAAAGTCAGACTAGAAGAGTGTGTCTAAATATGGCTTTTCAATATTGTGATTGAGCATGTTCAATACAACATGCCATTGAGGACCTCAATAATCTTCAAGTATAAGGTTGGCACCATCTTAAACCCTGGTCATGAGACTCTCTTCTTAGTCAGGCTACCTCCATAAAGAGAAAGCTCTTTTATTTCCAGAGTCCATACGCCACACCTCTACACAAACCTCCTGGATGTTGGATGAACCAGAAGTCCTGCCAACTTCAAGGAAATTAGATTCTCTCAAACACTGGAAGAACATACTCAAGCAGCACAATTGGCTGAATTCGTCTCAATCTCCTGGCAGCTGTAATGTGACTGTTTTTATATTCTTTTCAATTATCTGAGGTGGAATAAATCAGGGTGTGGTTGTAATTGAACACCTTGAACAACAGATTTAGATTTACAAAACATCCTGGATATTAGATTATGAAATTAGATTAGATCAGAGACTCTCAATTCCTCACGGCGCCTGAGACACTCAACGGAAAAAAAACAAACAAAAAAAACCTGCTTCATTTACACAAATAAAACTGTTGTGGTTGGATCATAATGGACATTCCTGATTAAAGGAGATTGTTTGAGGCAGATACTGGTTTGAAGCAAAATGATTGACCCCTGTTGATGTTTGATTGAAAGGTATAAAATCAAAATGACCCAAGACACCCAAAGAATAAATAGAACCAGTGATTGACCCAGAACGAAGTAACTGATCAGACCGATTTGGATCCCAGGAGGAGGAGGTAAATGGTATGGGAACTTAACACTGACAGAATAGGAGACCTGGAAGTGGAGGATGATGGTCCATATGAGACCCAACGTCAACTTCGGGTTTCCGTCGGCAATGTCATCGTTCCTGATATTCACCAGCTTGACCTGAGAACGACAGAGAAGAACGGCATTTCTCATTTGAGTTCAAGTTTAATTTGAGAGAAGCAAGATGAATAATATTTAAATACTGTCTACACAAAATATCCATGCTGCTCTTTTGAAAGTGAATCGTTACCACGTCTAATGATGCAACTGCCTTTTATAATTCTTTGAAGGTCAGTTTTACTGTGACCAGAACACGGTCTCAAAAAGGAAGGGAGCAGCTTGGACAATCGGCTAAATGTCTCCTTTGGTAACAAACAGGGTTGAATAAGAACAACTGTAATTTTTGGACAAAAGCATCCTTTTAGTTTGTAAGTTGGGTTGTTCTCGTACCTGCCGGTGTCTGAGGAAATCCAGTGCTATCTGCACATTCTGCAGTTTGTGGAATCGCATGCGTCCTCTCTCACGAGGCTGTGGAGACAGACAGAGGGTGAATAAGACTCATAACAATGTTGACAGAAAGGGTGAGACTGAGGCGTGTCCTTGAGGGCCCCGAGAAGCTTCTTTGGAAGGTCTAAATGAAGAAAGAATGAATAACAAGGAGAACCTTGTAGTGAAGCTACAATATTTATGAACACTAATAACACTAAGCGAAGACATCAAAGACCCCATGAAATCAAAACGTTGAGTTGTGTGGTTTTTAGTCCAAGTCTGGTAACACTGAAGGTGTTTGTATGCTAGGAGTCAGAAAAACGAAATCTGCATTTATCTGAATTTGCACGTCTCCTACATAGCACCTACTTTGACGTGCCTCTCCCCAACTTCCTGTTTCAGTAGAAAATATATGCCAACACAGATAATACAAAATAATATATAAATAGAAATGCACGTCAAGTCATTTCATGGGGTCTTTAAGCGTATATGACAGAAGTGATGGTCTTGTGGCATGTAACGTGGTATAATATTGTGGATGAATGCTAAAAAACTACTGATTTTCTGCATTATAGGAAACAACCCAAAACATTTGACTCGCCAAACACACTCCAAGAGTTTGCAGACATCATTTTATGACCTGAACAACTTTAACTTAAAAAAGCATGTCTAGCACAAACATATTCTTCTGCACTTAATCAGGTATGCATATATTGCTTCAAAATAAACGTGGATTTATTTAGCAGTCACTTAGATGTCATTCATTCACTGTATCGGTCACACACCCAAACTATGACGAGGTTCAGATAGATGTCATATAGAGAAACAGCATCAGTCATGCGCAAGCGGAACTGATTAAGAGTAAATGAAGCTACTACTGTAATGTTATTCTTAACAGTCAAATTCCAAAATAAAAGTCCATCAAATTCAGAGGCGGACAGTAGTGAAATATTTTTACTCTGCTGAAAATGTACTTTACTGAAGTGTCTGTACTTTACCAGAGTGTTTTTCTTTAGAATACTTTACTTCACAACATTCCAAAGCATAATACTGTACTTTTTACTGCACTACATTTCATATTAAATATCATTTAATACTTAATTACATTAGAAATCTATTACGTTCTTACTTTTACTCAAGTAAAAGTCATTCAAAGATTTACTTGAATTCAAGAAAGTACTACATTTTTAATGTTCTTAAGTATTAAAGGTAAAACAAACAACTTTTATTTATAAAATGTAGTGCAGTAAAAAGTATGACATTATGCTTTGGAATATAGTGAATTAAAGTTTTTTTTAATTTACTTGAGTAAAGTAAAAATACTTCACTACTGTCTGCCTCTGCTCAAATCAAGAAGCAAAAACATGCTTTATTAAAACAGCAATGTTTTTTGCAAAACAGATTTTAAATCTTTTAAATCTCAATTTTTTATTTACAAATCTTCAAGTTTTCCAATATTTCAATACCTTTTGCATAAGCGTAAATTAAATGGCTTCTGTAATACTAATCCTAATAGTAAACTTTTATAATAGAAGTCCTTAAAATAAGACAAAAAAAAAAACATGCAATGTTTACAAACAGATCGTGAATCTTTTAAATCTTTACATGTAGAATATTTAAGTCTTTAAACATTTAGTGACAAACTGAATATTCACCCTGAAACCTTTATTTTAATGAGCTGAGATGCCTAGCATTTTGTAGCCTTGAAAAACAGCACTGAAGTGACTCTAATAACAAATGAAAACAAGACTACAGCAAGGCTGGCGGACGTGACATCATGCGCAGGCCAGCCACAGTGAGTGACCCATGCCAATGAAGCATCTGCATCACTCACCAACCGCACGCTCCGCACAACGTCCCGCTCCCTCGGCTTGACCCAGCAAGAGAAGTGCAAAGAGAGCAGACAGAAGTCAAAGGGCAAAGGTCAGCAAAGAGATGGTGGGTCAGGGTCAAAGGAAGGTGAGATGAAAGGCAGAAAAAGAGTCAACGAAAAGCCGAAGAGTGATGTTAATGTCTTAGCTACAGCCAAGAAATTAAGCAGTTTGATGGGATGATGTCAAGAATCTGCCTGGAATATCTGAACCCAGTGTTTTGGGTGTGATTCAACAAAACGTGTTTTTCGAATTTGAAGACGTATTCCAAGGCATCACCCAATAATATGGTGGGGTGTTCAGGTCGGGCTTTAGGTTTGTTTGAAGGTTGGAGGTGGAGAGGTTGAATGGGGTTAGAGATGGATCTTCTCTTGACTGGCTGTTTAGCTGCATTAGTGAAGGAAGAAGTTCGGTTACACTCACCAGTGTCTCCCCGGAGAGGACCTCCAGAAGAGAGATCAGGTTATGTCCATCTCGGAGATCTTCGTACAGGTCATTCACATGACGCTGAGTCTGAGGATTGGGGAAAAAAAAAAACAAGGATCAATTTATGAGCGTCACACATCACATCATCCAGCAGAAATAAAACAACCTAGAGTACGTGAGTGCAAACCCAACTCTGCAGTCACATTTCTTTCCTCAATCACAAAACTGACTGCCTGGAACAAATACTAAACCTAAAACCCTAATCCTAACCAGTACTGTGTAGCACATCTTGATTACTGTTTGTTGCATGATTGTTCTGAATGTTGAACTTTGTTGACAGGTGGTTTGGAGGAAGAAATCTCGCACTTGCTTTTGGTCCTTTTGTTGACAACATTTTGTCATAATGTATCCATCCTCACGTTTGCATTTTTCTTCCACATGAAACACAAAATTGGATGTTAGGCAGAAAGGCTGAGCTTCTGCAGGTTTTTCCATTCAAGGAAGGTCTCCAAAAATACAACTGTCAGGCCACAATCCAAGTTCTATTTGCAGTCACATACTGTATATTCCAACTGACTTAAAAATGATAAATTACAAGTTATATTATAGCATAAATCCACTTCCACTGTTCTTGTTCAGGATAAAAACGGAAGCTTAGACATTCTGCCTAACATCTAATTTTGTGTTCAAATGAAAGTAGAAAATAATTTGGAACCACATGATTTTGACCAAATTATCATTTTTGGGTTTCTCCAAAACTGGGCAGCTCGAGTAGGGATTCTAAACACAAGCATGACTAAAAAGGAAAAACACACAAAATTCAAAGTGATTCATTTGCGTTTTGCTCATCGAGTACAGGACGGGGCAATGCATGGCTGCAGGGAGAAAGGCGGCTCACCTGCCTCATGTCAAAAAAGATCTGTGACATGATTTATTGAGTGACAGAGGTTCAATTAAATTCTGGAGCTTTTTCTTTCTTTTCTAAATCAACCGAGTCAATCATTGTACGGTTGGTTTATAAAACCTCACTGAGTCACATCTTTGCTTCAATAATTAAAACATACAGCTTCCTCAGGTATTTACAGTATCATGCAGCTACACCCAACATGCACGGCTGCAAAACACTCTCTGCAGCTCGCTTGAAAATCCTTTAAACGGTACAGTTTACGGAAAAGTGACAGTTCTGTGATCATTTATTCACCCTCATGTCCTTGCAAACACATTCCAGTCAATGTTATTTTAGTATCATTGATATATATGTGACCCTTGACCACAAAACTAGTCGTAAGTAGCACGGGTATATTTGTAACAATAGCCAAAAATACACTGTATGGGTCAAAATTATTGATTTTTCTTTTATGCCAAAAATCATTTGGATATTAAGTAAAGATCAAGTTCCATTAAGATATTTAATATTGTAAACACATTAAAACTTAACTTTGCAACTTCATTTTTTTGCACACTCAGTTTCCAGATTTTCAAATAGTTGTATCTCTGCCAAATATTGTCCTATCATAACAAACCATATGTCAATGGTGTAGGTTATTTATTGATGATGTAGCTTATTGATTTTAAATTCTGTTTTAAATTTAATTTAACTTAAATTTTGGGTAATTTTGTTGTTGAGTAATTAGTTGGGTAATTGTTGGGTAATTTTGTTGTTGGGTTTTCTTAGTACAGTGAGTCAAACCAAATTAAACTGAGAAATGTTGAGAAGTGCAGCTGAAAAAAAGTAAAATAGTTTAAAATCATTTTTCATTAACATTTATTTTTTCATTAACAAGTGTTTTTTACTATATAACCTTGGTTACAAATAAATGTTTTTTTTATTTTTTATTTATTTATTTTTACTACTATATTAGCAATCAAATCTATCAGGTTTCAGCAAGGACAAAAGAACAAAATAAAAGTATAAAAAAAAGTTGAAAAGATCTACATTTATTCACTGATAATCGGTTAAAATTATGATATCAAATCTATGGTAAACTGCATTGTGTAAAATGTGACAGAGGTTTAAACATGGAATGGAAAATGAGATTTGGGATTTTTCAAATAGTGTTTCGTTGTTGTTGTTTTTTTTCGTTTGTCCTTATTGAGTTTGCCAGCCGTGGTCACAAAAAAAATAACAGCATGCATGTATGGGTTTGGAAGAATATGAGTGAATGATGACAGCATTTTAGGATTAACTAGCCTTTAACTAACAGTATAACACAGCAAAGCCTTTTCACAATATAAAAAGCTAGCAACTTTGCTTCCTAAAATCTAAATACAATGACAAAGTTGTTGTCACTGTACATACAGTATGTGAGTGAGCAGATGGAGTTTCATGCACAGAGCATGTGATGAGTCAGCTTGGACTTCTTTTGCTGCACTTTGCATTTTTTCTGCATTTTGCATTTTCTTTGCTTCTTTTGCTGCAGATTTCTTCTCTGCAGTGCATGAGACTACAACTAATGGCAACCAATCGGCCATTTTCAAGCTCAAGCTGTGAGCATCGTTCTACATTCCTCCTGTGACAGCAGAAGAGCCTCAGGGAGGACAGGAGAACTGAACATGCGTGTGAGAGAGCAGAGCCTGCTGGGACACGCTGACAGATGGACCTACCTCAGCTCTCTGGTGCTGGAAGAGAGGAAGACAGACAATGAAGAGGAGAGAAGAGCACAGAGAGATGAATGGAGGAATGGAATGATGAAGGGCAACATTAAGATTAGTCTGATTTTAAAAAAGTCCAGAACCTCACACAAAAGCCTTCGCATTAAACGAACGCTTCGTATGAACCACTGATTGTAGATGTTGTTCATGGCTTGCACTTGATTTGTAAGGAAAAAGGAGCCTGGATGTTCTGCCAAATAATTTATTTTGGCTTCCACAGAAAAAGAAAAATCAAAGCTTTTTTTTTTTCCATAACGGAAACTTAACGTCATATTTAGTTCAATACTGTTATACCCTGAGAAACATTCACTGGAAATAATGTTCTAAAATTTGCACTTCATTTTAACTAATATCAATAAGATATTAAATGTTCATACCTTATTGTAATATGAAGGAAAGGACAAAGAAAGGACAAAGAAAGGACAATGAAGGTACAGAGGTCTAAAGATGAGCCAAATTGGCATTACTTCTGAACTTCAGCTCAATAAAAGCAACTGAATAAAACTTCCAGCCTCTTTTCTTTCACAAAAACATCTATTCATCCAACTGAAAGTGAAATGTCAAAGTGACATGAAAACAAGGCAGAGCTCATATTGAGCCACTAGAGGTTGCTCTTGATGCATTAAATATCAGTCAGTATGACTGAACACAACTGCAGAACCTCACACACAAATGATAATGTATATTATGATTGCAATGAGTCAATGACTCTCTAGTGCTATAGTGTATTAAATCACAGTCTGTGTTAGAGTCACACAGTGGAAAAACACCAATTCTGACCTAATCGACGTATGGGTGTATAATACTGTATTAAGTCTTTTATCCTCTATCTCCATATATTCAACTGTCAGCCCATGTTTTCCTCACACATAATCAGCTCTATCAGCACTAAGTAATAAAAACCTCTAATACGTGATAGAAAACAGCTGATGACAAGTACAAACCACAGCACAAACTGTTGTTGTGATCTGTACTGTAAGTGTTTGTCAAGGTCAGTCTCAAACATTTAGTCAGCAAAATAAGTGCGTCCGTGTAGATAATAGGCAAATTATTAAAACATAAGGGATTACACTTGATAACATAATTAGTGAAAACATACTTAGTGTTTGTACTAAATACAAAGAATTTGAACATTTGCTGCCAAGAAAAATTATAGGTTTCTGTAGGTGTGCCTGGATGCACATCATAAAAAGAGAGATGTGATGAAATTATAATATAATTAATATAATGTACAGTGTATAAAACTATTGTTTACCCCAGACACTTCCAAAATCCACAGTAAATAAGGTAGTTTTACAAGATAAGGTATTTGATAAAAGGTCACAAATAAATAAGGAGAAGCATTACCAAAAATGATATTCTGCAATGATAGATACCACTTAGATGTGTAAGAAAAAGTTTTAATTCAGAAGAAAATTCAGCCAGTGAAACATAAATTTACCTGGCCACTTTGGGAGAATACAGTCTCATATGAACTGTGTTTAATCACAGATAAAGGCTTTAAATAAGACCGATCTCTATGTTATCTAATGCTGCTGTAGGGTTAAGATGAGCAGACAAACTCAGCCAAACATCTGCAGCACATGTGCTACTGTTGGCTGGACTGACAAGTGTTCTCGAATATGATGTGCGTGCTGCAAAATGAATCCAGATGTTCTTCACATGCAGGTTTGTTTTATATCAACTCTTTTGTTCTGAAGGAGTCTCTTGTTTTGCCTACAGTCTACGGTCAATGAACAGGCTTGATTGATTTGTACAAGTGCTAATAACTTCCAGTCTTGTCCAGCGTTACGCTGTCATTATCTTTTGTTTGGATTCTCAACACACCCCTTTCTGCTTAAATACTACACATTTCAGACTAGATGATGATTAATGAGCTGTGTGGAGATTTATCACTTGTGCGGACAGGATATGATCTGCTTCTCTACGAATATCTGCCCTAGATATTAACTAAAAGAATCCCACGGCTGATACAAACAGAAATCGTGTTCGGCCCAACAGCTGTTATGTCTCCACAAATGGAAGAGACTTTAAGATGAGTACACTAGTTTCTAAACTGGGTGTTGTGACATAGTGGTTAAAAATTGAACTGGTAACTAATAGTAGTGGTATGTGTGAGCAATATACAGGGAGACATGATAACTTGGTAGAAATTTAACAAGGAGAATTATCTCTCTGTTGTGGTTATGCTCACATGACATCACAGTGCTGCACTGTAATAAAAGCTGACGTGTTTTGAAGCCTTTCTTAAACTGTTTTCTGTGCACACACCCAACGCTTGACTACAGAAAACCACCTATCACACAGTGTGCAACTATTTATTTTCTACTGTTCATTGCACTTCTATTGTTTGTTCTAATGTTATCACAAGCTGTTTATTCGTCTTCAATTAGTTTGAAACTGTTTCAGTTTTTACTGTACATTAGTTAGGCTATTATTAGCTTTCATAACAACACATTTCTAACAAAATTATTACATATTCTGCTGTAATCAAATACAAAAGTAGCATGGAAGTTTGAACAGGAATGGATGGGGATCAAGCAGGCTCAAGAACTGGTCATTTTACCTAAAAAAAAATGTAGTAAATAATTAACATAAAGGTACCTTTATTAAGTGTTTGTTCACCCATTTTGTGAAAGTCTTCTTTTGCACTCTGTCCCGTTCATCTGCAAAAGATAAAGAAAAAAAAATGTAACTCTTCAGCAGAATTCAGAGTAAATGTCTGGGTATGAAGGAATTTAAATGCATCATTTTTAATGTTAAAATACTGTTAATTATTAAAATAGTATTTTGAACTTTCAAATTCTTATAAATAAGCAATTCACAGTTTCAATGCACTGAAAAGCCAACACCGTCTCTGTGATGCTTCTGAATGCTACACTCTGCCCAAAACAATACTCATGCAACCACTAGTGTGAGTTTGTTTCAAACCTGGCTGTTTAATACAGAAACTGCTAAACTGCAAGTGAACACAGAAGTGCAACAAATGAATGCATTTGAAATGCATTTCCTACCCAGCTATTAAACCCCAGCAGCACCCTTGAGGCACACCCATGTGCGAAAGCCGATCTCCTGGTAAAGCTGAAGCGTAATGACTGCAGGAGATGTCTAGACAGCTCCATTGTTAAGTAAAGACGGAGTGCAGGTTTGGAGGGAAGAAAATTTGGATGCCTCAGGCTGGGAAAATTCACCGTGAAGGCAGAAAAGCTTTAATACTAAGTGTGCATCACTCATGACTAACCGAACACCAGACACACCTACAGCCTGCAGAATCATGTTCCTTCATCAGCGTCAAACACAAGAGAACACCATCCATACTGCTGCCTCATACTAATTACCACCACTTGCATCTGTCATCATTACTAGAGAACTAGCAAAGCTCTGTGTTGTTCAGGATAAAGCTGTAATTTGAAGCAGCATGCTCACATTTACGGTTAAAGTTCATTGACCTTAGCTATACTACTGTTAACCATTTGATACATGCATGTTACTTGTACTTGTACTTAATTAACGTGTGTAGTTACACTGTTAAGTTTATCTATAACTGTAACCCAACCCTTTTACAAAAACTAACTACTGTAACCCTTACAACCCTTACCTTTACTCCTAAACCAAACCATACCAGCTCATTAGCAGAAAATGTGGAAATTTTCCAGAATAGCATTTAGTTACAAAGAAATCCATAATCTTGCAGGTATTCAAAGGCGGGCGTACACGGTGCGATTTTTGAGGTCGTACGAGCTCGCATGTGATTTTTTTTTGTTATCGGAGGAAATCGTCTCTTCTCGTATGGTCGGGGCTCGTATGGTGTGTGAGAAATTACGAGACGAGCAGAGTGCCTTACGAGCACTTCCCGACCTTACGATCATTTTTAAACATGTCAAAAAACTTCGGGAGCTGTCGGATTGAAAGCGTGACGTGTGTGCTGTTGAACGAGCCGATTTGTTGAGCAAACTGGAAATGACCAATCAGAAAACCATATAGCAAAAGTCCTGAAGGCAGTTTTATGATTCTGCATTACTGTTCTTCCACAACAATACAACATGTAAGTTGCAGTATGTATACAATAATACCTAAACTATCCAGCATTTTAACATGTATAAAAACAACGTCACAAATTGCAGAAACTTGCATGACACGCAATGATTGTGTAATTTACAATATCTTCCACGACGACGATTAAGAAAAGAAAGCCAAACTCTTTGCCATGCCCTTCGTTTTCTTTTCTTTTTTGTTTTTTCGCAAGCCATTGCTGCCACAAAGAAAAGGATCTCTTCCTCAGAGTCCATGTTTTTGGCGCGGAACTTCGTGAATGTGATTGCCTCGGAAATCGGCAGGTTTTAAAATCGTGCCGTGTACCACTGCGTCCGTAAACAAAGTCACTCGTGACGTGTGCGTGGCCATACGGTCTTCCGACTGTCCGAATTCGCACCGCGTACGGCCGCCCTAATGTTAGTATATAGTAGGTCACTTTAATATATTGTAAATTGTGAAGTGAGTGTTCAAAGTACCCTAAAGTAACAGTGAAAAAATGAGATATTTGTGTAGAAAAATAAGACTTTATGATAGAGATTCACCTCTTCCAGGGAGCGAACACAAGAAGAAAACTGCTGTAAACTCAAATCATATCTCATCTTGAGTTTGTCTAATTGCAAGTAGGATTGGGAAGAACATGAAACCAAATCTGAACCAATAGCACAAGACATCACTTTACCATCCCTAATTTGAAGGATGGTGATGATGGATCATGCTTTGACACTGCCTTTTTGCAGCAATGACTGAGAAACTTTAAAGAAACTATAGGAATCAAGTATTAAGCAGTCCTGGAAAAATGCCAAACTGGAGTGGCTCTCCACCTCATTTCAATTACTTTATGCTTCTGTGGAATCACATGTTCTCCATTCAGTACTTGGGACAATTTTGTCAACTTAAACAGGATATTTTAATGCACAATATGACATACAATTGAAACTGTTTGCTAAGCAACAGCAAGAGTCCTTTAAAACGCCCAGTGATTATTGTGTTGAGGGAAAAGCTGATTCAGACCACACAGACTCGCCTGCAGGACTTCTGCTTCTGATGGGTGGAGTGTGACGAACATATTATGAAATATCATTACCATGGTGACTATCATGGGTGGAGGCAGTAAACCTTGACCTCAGTCATCAACGTAAGACTTCCCTTTAATGTTAGAAGAGTCCTGCTGTAGGTCATGATGTTGACAATTATGAGCACCTTTACGGGGGTCGTCAGCAGACCTTTGTTCTTTGACCGCCATTCACTATCCTCTATCCTCTCAAATGTATAAAGTTACAGCGCTAATGTTTAAACCAACGCCCTCGTGATTCAGCGCACAGCTCCTGCCTTCTAGGGTGTGTGAGGCATGTAAGAAACATCTTTTTTGTCTATAAAATTTAATTTTATCTAGTGTTATTTTATGCAGTGATATATAGTGTCAAACGCACTTTCTCTGTTTGCTCTCCACTGTTTGCTGATGACTTACTGAACGAGCCAATCAGGTGCAGGACTGTGATGACAGGACAACAGCGAATGTCGTCTCAGTCCCACTTAACGCATCTTTACACTGGCAAATACATGTCATCTATTTAAATATTGAGGCAACAGCCTTGGTCAGGTGAGACAGCTTCTGTATGAGACTGTTTATAGTGTGAACTATAGGCACCTGGGCAAAGCAAAGACAGTTTGCAAACATTATAAGGGTAGTGAATTGTTTATTGCTTTACTAAAAAACTTTAGGACTTAAATGCTGTTTTTAATATAATAAGATCTTCTAACATCAGATCTCATTATGTAAAAAATGATATCATATTTTCTATTATGATCCTGTTTACTCAAGAAAAGTGGAAAAATATATTTTCTCATGGCTGTTGTCTTTAATGCAAGAATCACAAACAAGTATTAATATATCAAGATAAAAAATTCTACAAAAAAAATAAAAAAATAAAAAAATCCTAGATTTCCTAGATCCTACACTGGCATTGAAGAAGGCAGAGCCATATACATCACAAAATAAATAAATAAATAAATAAAAAAATAAAAAATATATAATAATAATAATAATAATAATAATGATGCATGTTTTCCAGTAAAATAAGATACATTTATTTTAAAAAAATAATGTGCATAAGGTTTTTCTATCTATGAAACTAAATTAATTCTTAAATTGTTTTTCTTACCCCATTTATGCTTAAATCTTAATCTGACACAGTTTCACTTCTCAATTAAATTGATCTTGTTTTATGAATGGGTCTCACCTTAATTCTATAGTCCACCTTAGACATTCTACTCACTTTAAGTAACTTTGCAACTACATGCCAACTACCATGAGTAATAACAGACTATTAGGTTAGGTTAGTGGAACAAGTTGGCATGTACTTGCAAAGTCACTTATAGTATGTGGAATGTCTAATTGAAATAAAGTGTTACCGAAGAATGATTCAATACCTTTACTAGAAACCATGACAAAAATACTGATTAGGAAACCATACGTCTGTGAACTAAAGAGCACGAGGAGGTGTTTTAGAAAGCTTTCCTAAGTACCTTTTCTGCCTTCCAAGGCTTTCAGCATTCCCTGATAGTACAAGTCATCTGAAGGGATCCTGTCCCTCTCCCTCTCCAGGCTGTCGGTCGAATATTCCCTCCGTTTCTGTTGAGAACTCATCTCCTTTACGTCACGCTAATACAAAGTCACAAACCACAGTTCTTCACAAGCTCCTTATCTTCAAATCGAATGCTGCTGCGATGTTCCCGTTAAGACTCTCCGTTCTGCTTTCTTTCTGTTTAATCCCTGCTGTCCATTTTCTAGCTTTTGTAAATGATGCCACTAACTACAGGTCGTGGGCCTGTTCTTGTGTCGTTCTGATTCTAGCGAGACATGGTGGTTGGAGGGCATTGCGGGATACGCTTGGCCCCGCCTCAGCGCTAAATTGTCATGTTGGTGGAGCAGAGGCAGGAAGAAGGGGTGGAATCAGGGAAAGTGAGTGGGAAGGTGTGTCCGCCAGCATGCCTCATCTAGAAACCCACACCCTCTACAAACATACACACTAAATCATCACAGTCTCTGAAGAATAACGCAACAGGAAGAGGAGAGTGGCGAGTTGTGTAACCACACAAAACGGAGCGCTAAAGGAGAGTGTGGAAAGAGTCATTACAGGAAAAGGATTACACAATCACACTCTAAAACTACTCATGCCAGTTGATATTACACCACGCACACACACACACACACACACACACACACACACACACACACACACACACGCACACACACGCACACCTCTTTAATGATTAACCACCGTAACATACCTGAGTGGTTGGGCAAGTATGACTAACTGAGAGTCTGTGCTGCCAATAAGATAGGGCGAGGTTTTGGGATGGGCCACTCAGGTCTACACACGCTGGAGATTAACAGAGTCCAAACCAACCCCAGTAAAATACATAACCAGAGGCTGCAAAATCAACAGCCAGAAATACAAAGAAAACGTTTTATAAGAATCATTTCGCTTTCTTGTTTGCACGACTGTGTGTTGATGTGATCAAGCTGATCCTGCATGTGCACCATCTTCCATCACTAAAGCGTGTGAAGAAATGTTTGAAGTTGCAAACAACAGAAAATACTATTTCAGTCTATCCGCTTGAAAATTTCAGTGAAAACTGCTCATACGTTAAATTTCTTTTATTATAGGAAGACGTACAGATGCAGCTCTGCTCATGTCATAAAGACATAAACTTACACACTGTTAAAAATAAAGGTTCCAAGAGTGTTTTTGTAGTGATGCCATAGAAGAACCATTTTCTGTTCCCCAAAGAACCATTTCCTAAAAGAATAATTTTGAAGAATAATTTAAAATTCTAAAAAAAAACTTTTTTGACTATGAAGAACCTTTTCTGCATTTGAAAGATTCCATAGATGTTCAGGGTTCTTCACAATAAAGAACCTTTATTTTAAAGAGTGTAGCTTAGAAGATAAAGTTGAGGATGGGGCGTTCACACACACCTGAACAGACCCGCACCGTAAACTTTAAGAAGCTGCTCATCTGACAACCTGTTGAGGCTCGCCGTTAACTATAACAGCCCGAACTTGACAGTGTTTGCAGGAGTGTTAATTTTTTATAATATCTGACATATTCCTCAGCGGATATGGAAGCTGGCGCCTTCCTTTTATATCTGTCTAAATGTCTGAGAAGGTATTAAGGTGTGGCACAAAAACTACCAACACCTATAAAAGCATTTACAACAGTTTTTTCCTCTACGATTTACATTTTTTCAGTCTATGATTTCAAGTTATGTAACCTTATTAAGTCAAAATTACATAGTTATTCATGCATGTATTTATGTATTTATGCATGTATGTTTTGAGATGTATTAAACTGATCAGAAGAGAAAGTAAAGACAATGTTGGAAAGGATTTCTATTTTAAATTGAAATTTCTATTTATCAAAGAATCCTGAAACATAATTTAACAAAAATACTGGGCAGCACAAGTGTTTTCAACATTGATAATAATCAGAAATGTTTCTTGAGCAGCGAATCAGCGTATTAGAATGATTTCTGAAGGACCACGTGACGTGAGCAATGATGCTGAAAAATCACATTTTACAACATATTCACATAGAAACCAGCAATTTTAAATTGCAATAGTGTTTCATAATATTACCTAATAATATTGACTGACTACCTTTACTAACACAAGTATGTAACCTCATATTAGCTTTGATCAGACTTATTTAATTGCACTGCTCTTTCTGTTTATGAAGTGTATTATCTTCGAATTAAATAATTTATTATAGATGTATTTTCCCATTCACATATATAATTATTAGAGTATTAAATCAATTATAATGGGTTAATTATCTAATTTAAACCACAAAGGAGTAACTCTGCTGATAGCAAGGACACATTTACAAATATGTGATGCTCTTTTAATGTGTTTTTAGCAATAAAGCCCACAGGATTACCAGCAGTTTCCATGCAGCATAACATCATTCACAGACCAGCTGATACTTAATGCACGCTAAAATGACATGAGCTGGCTGATTAACAATGAGCACTTCTGAGATTCACAAGATACATGGCGTTATACAAATACAGCCTTTGAAGATATTCAAGAGCTTTGTTTGAGACACGTGATATCCACAACGTGATATCCTTGAGCACACCCATATATTTAGATGAACTTGCCCTTAAGTGACATCTAAAAAAAATAAAAAAGTGTGCTTGGTTCTCAGCCAGAGCTGCAATATGGACCAGGCTTTATTCCAACAGTCAAGTCTACACAAGACCAATCATTCACCGATCCTCCACACACGCAAGGTGAAGCATGATGATTTTTGAATCAATATCAAGTATTTATCTCTCATCCTCACATAAACACACCCTAGATCTTTCTACGAACCACAGGCACACAAACCTGCTCTGGATCCGAGGTCAAATGAGAAGGTGCAGATTTTCCTTTTTTCTTTCTCTTTTTTTATGAACAGTTAGAACAGTTTTTTTTTTCTTAAAAAAAAAAAAAAATTCAAAAATGCATATCATATTTGATACAACAGGTTTTTATGGTTCATATAGTATGAAATAGAGGATAAAGATCAAAAAACAGCTGATATATGAACAAAAGGTAAGATGAAATTCTGAAACTCAACTTTACTATTTGAAATACAGCTATAACTATTTGCATGAAATGACATAAATATAAGTTGTCACACTATATCGGCAATAATACGTCTTGGTATTGTGATATTTAAATGATTAATTTCCTTATCAAAATGCAATGCAATCCAATGCTGATTGAGAGATGAACAAGTAAACGTTCCTCAAAAGCCTGATGATCATATTTGAGACTTGCTGATTTTATTCTTATGTTTACTTTATAGCAGCAAGAAGACACATGAGGCACGAGCTAAAGGTGAACATTTGCACAATTATACTAAAAAGCATTTTACTTGATAAAAAGCATGAACTATCAAACAGACGACAGAAGGCATACGACAGATTGTGTGTAACAGGTTATTCAGCAAAGTTTTATTCATGTTGATCATTTAAAGGCTTTAGAAAAGTGATATGCTACGTTTTATGTGGTTAAACAAACAAATTCCCATCCCGTACAGGCAGAGTTGACAGTGTATAGAAGCAACCTGGAACATCACAGATAAGACTGAAGGTCGTCTTCTAAGATAATGAGGCCGATGTTATAAGAATGGTAACTCCTCACATTCCTGTGTTAGGCGTATCCAAACTGCATTAGCTGTGAAAGTGCCTCCCAATCCCAACTTTCTCTGTGGATCTGTCTCTCTCTTTGCGTGTGAGAGCGTGTAGAGATTTGTCTGTTTGTCTGTCTGTCTGTCACACCTGGAGAGGAATGTGTGCACATCTGCTTTGATCCACCTGAATTGCAGACACACCCTGTCCTTCCCGACCAGAACATCACAGACACCTGAGCTCTTTCTCTCCCGCAAGATGCGTCTTTACTGGAAGCCGTGATTAAGTGGCTTTCCATTCGCTCATAATTCCAAGAGCTAGGAGCATTGATACTGAGCAGTGTTGGCTCTGTGCTTATCTAAATGTGATGTGATAGCACTGGATTTGGGGAAATCTCAGTTTAGCTGGAGATTCACAACAGAACGTCAACAGCAGCAGCTGAGATCTAAAATAACCCATTAGAGCCGCTGCACTCGTCTCAGCCAGCATGGAAAACAGAGGGAGCTGCCAAACACTTTTGCAAACTCACTCACAGGCCTCTTGAAAAAAATGATGACATGCACTTTAAAAGAGTAATACTAAATTTATATGAAGAGTTCAGATGCAAAACCAGCTAGAAGCCATCTCAGTCAAAAATGAGATAATACTGAGTGAATGCTCCTGACACATAGTATACGTCCATCAAATACTTTTACTTCAAACTCGCTAAATTCCAGCCTCAGCCCAATCAGAAGTACCAGTACTTATACCTATACAAACCTATACCTATACAAAGTAGCCAGAAAGAAATGCTCATTTTAAAGGATTTACAGTAGAGGCATCTGAACTCTTCATATATTAAAGTCATCAAGAAATCAAAAGGCACCAGATTCACTTTCTTATGGCACATTGACTGCTCGTCATTAAATCTGCATGTTAAAACTTGCTCTAAAACAATTTCATTCTTCCACTGAAGTCAATCTGATAAATCTGTTAAAGCTTAACACGTTTCAGTCTCGCTGTTGCGAATCCTGAGTCATGCCAAATTTGAGCATAAAACACAACAAGGAGGTACTTTTTCAGGTTGCTGTCCTTCAAAAACCCTGTTTCCCATCTGCAAACTAACCTGGTCATGACTTGCCGGTTGAATTTTTGCACTGTGAAAAGTGAGATATTACAGGAGGTCAAACTTTTGACATTTTTGGGGAGAAAAGTTTTGCTAGTATTTTTCATAATAAAATTTAAAAAAACTAAAAAATATATAAAAATAAAATGTAGGCACATGTTTAGTATATTTTTATAACGTAATTTAAAATATTTAAAACTGAATTGTTTTTGTTGTTAAAATGATTAAATATCTCCGGGTTCATGCAACCAAAAATGACCTTATTTTTAATTTGAATGCATCCTGTTCTGTGTATGATTCACTGGTGAAAATTCAAAAACTTGCTCTCTTTTGTCTTTCCTTTTCTGACGATGAATGCCTTTTACATTTCTATACTGCATACACTTGTTTTTAGTAGTTTTCTCATTTAGTATCAAGTTGCATGCAGCAATCATTCACATCATGAAAAAATGGCTTCGGTTCAGGGTTTCACATTGACTTCAATAAATAATTTGTCTCCCTCTCCTGGCCAGTAATTAGGACGTAATCGTAAAACTTGGCAGGCAACTTTACAATGGCTGAGGTATCTGAACAGCTGAGGGAAACATCATCTCTAAAAGATAAACATGACGCACACACGGCGTCTCAGTGACCTGAATGAGATCAGATGAAAACTATGACACGTCTTCTGCTTTTTCTGCCTTAGTGACATAATAACTGCTTACATCTGAGATGCTGGTGATGCAGATCTAATGGACATTTGAGAAGAGTTGTCCAAACACACAGTAGCCATGGAAGCAGATGAGAAGAACACAGTCTTACTCATGTCCGTATTTATAGCCTGAACGCAAGTCATTCAGAGGAAGGACTGGCCGCCCTGGGATGATTCATTACTTATTGTAAATTACTTCACGAAACCAAAATATATTTAAGAAAGGATGAGTGTTAGATTACACTCCAATCACACCATCGGCTTACATCAAATCAAAAATTGCGGCACCTAGAATATTCTATGTAAATCCCCAGCTTTATGACCTTTACACCTGTTGAGGAAGAGAATAATTCCAGTTAAACATTTCAGTGTTAGCTGCAGTAAAGATAAAGGAAATAAAAGGATGTGAAGACTCAACATTATTTGCTTATCTGTGTATAAGAGTGAAATATCAACGGGTCAGTCCACACTTGTCTGACTAAAACCTGAATGTCATCCAAAACTAAAACAGTGTGATTTTAATGAAGCATTTGTCCTGTTTTATGCTGTATCACATCTTCAGTGAAACAAAGTTTTAGCAATGAAGTATTAAATCAAAATATAATCATTTTAACACTAGATGGCGACAAAACACAATTTCCACAAGAGGAAAATGCATACGGTGTGCATTTACCATACATTTTCTTTATAAAACACCATTCTTCCTGACAGATCTCACTGAAAATGGTGCGACTATGACAGAAAACTGTGAAACTGAAGTAAATGACCTGCCATTTCTTTCTAATCCGCCAGCAGAAACTGCTTGTGAATCAATCATTTTGCATGTTTAATTTTACTGTCATCACATTGGCTGCTGTGCCTTTAATGGGCAGGGTTATGGATCCCTTAATTGAATGGATGGGCGTGGCTAAGTAAGACAGTTTAGCGAAAGTAAAAATGACTATATATTCACAATAAAATGTAAGTTTACAATGTATTTAAACAGTAATATTTAAAGTAACATTTAAGTAACATTTATTTAAGCAACACTGCGGCAGTCATGGCCCAATGGTTAGAGAGTCTTAGGTTTGTAACCTAAAGGTGAAATTGAAGGTGGGGATTGTGAATGAACAGCATTCTTTCCACCTTCAATACCATGACTGAAGTGCCTTTGAGCAAGGGACTGAACCCACAATTGCTCCCCGGGCGCTGGAGCAATGGCTGCCCGCTGCTCCGGGTGTGTGTTCACAGTGTGTGTGTGCGTTTACTTCTCACTGCTGTGTGTGTGCACTCGTGATGGGTAAATGCAGAGGACCACTTTCACTTTTTTTAATACCTTACCAAATTGCATGTGAATGGTGTATAGTAATTTTAGAAATAAGTTAGTTTGCATTTTATTTGCATTTAAATTCTGCAGTCTGTGCTTAGGATAAATTGTGCAGTAAGAATAGAATAATATTCTGAACATGACTTTCCCCTTCAATAAAGTTGCCAAAAATAAAAATAAATAAAATTATTCAAAATTTGAGTTATTTTTATTTTTTAGCTATTAATTAGGTCATGAAAACGTAGGGTAATTATGCAAGAATTAAAATAACATAGTTTTAGATCATGCTAACTCCCTGTTGGTATATAAGTGCATGTTATTCAGCATGTACTGCAGTAGAGCCATGTGAAGTGAAAGCACATATCACAGTATCATATTGCATAACAAACTGGCAAGTGATTTAAGTGATTTATAATTTCACTTGCAGGACTGAGACGAATAAACTAGACAGACATTACGTAAGAGTCAGTGATGTGAATAAAACTCAATAACAGTGGCGGGATTAAGCGAAAATCCACCAGTGTGGAGCGGGAGTGAACGAGAGAGGCGTGTTTGTGCCACGCCGTATCAAACTCACCAACACAACACATCTGACTGTACAGCGACTCCAGTCTTTCTTTGTAACTGCATCGGTAAATATTTCCATCACTGAAACTGCTGTAGTGCGAAATATCCTGAGACATGGCCGGCGTCTCCTGCAGTCATTCTTAAAGACGGCTAACGATTTCCCACGCTTCCCATGACCTTCAGTCACAGGCAGTAATGAAACTATATGGCCTCCATTATCCAATGGCAAAGCCGCCCTGGGTCATTTAACTGTCGCTGAACAATAGACATTTAAATAAACTTAAAAGACTAACAAAAATGTCATGCAACTTTGTAAAATTCACATTTTTCAGTTTAAGAAATTGTCCAAGAGGCCTTGTAAGGAACATACTTTAATAGTTTATTAATAGTTTGAATTAGTTTTCTGTTTTCATTCTAATTTTCAGTGAAGTTTTAATAAATGTGTGTGTGTATATATATATATATATAATTTATTATTATTAGTTATTTTAATACATCAAGTCAAAATGAATGAAAAAATGTTTCCTTGACAGTTTGTTGGAATAAAGTAATTATTTTATTTATTTATTTATTTATTTTATAACTTGAACTACTAAATAATTTGTTATCAAGCAGATTTGGGCTGAATAACGACACAAATTTCTTCTATACAAATATGATTATAACACATATTTTACTGTACAAAGTTTATTATTATAATTATCTGAACAGAAATGTCATGCAACTTCGTAAAATTCAAAATGTTCATATTTAAGAAATTGTATAAAAAGCCTTGTAAGAAACATACTTCTATAGTTTATGAATAGATTGAAATTATTATTATTATTATTATTTTTTTACATTCTAATTTTCAGTAAAGTTTTAGTAATTGTGTTGTGTCTTTTATTTTTATACACACACACACGTTTATATAGTTTTTATTAACCAATAGTTGTTTTTTTCATTTGTTAATAAAGTATTTGTTTTATTTATTTGAACTAACTCAAATTTTGAGCAGCTTAAGGCTGAATAATGACGCTACTGTCTTCTATATAAATAAACTATGAAACTTATTTTACTGTGCAAAGTTTATTATTATAATTATCTGATTCATAGTCACTAATGACTTTGTAATAGACCAGATAAACAACCTAATTAACACCGAGGCCACTAAACTTTCCATAATTCTGCCATGGTATAAAAAAAATAGGTAATTGTGAATTTTTGATCTCACAATTTAGATTTTTCCTTACAATTCTCAGTTTATATCTCATAATTTCTGACTGGTTTTAGAAATGCAAGGTATAAACTCACAATTCCAAAACAAACTCAGAATCGGAAGAAAAAAATCACAAAAGTGTGATTTTACATCTTGAATTTCTACAGTAAGTTTATATCTTGAAATTCTAACTTTTTTTTTCTGAGTTTACATCTCAGAATTGTGCGTCTGCAGTGCCTTTTTTATTCGGTGGCAGAAACAGGCCTCCACTGGAAATGCATGTGGAGAAGCATTATTAAAAGAAACCTCATTTACGAGAAAGGGACTAAGAATAACAGCCAAACTCAAGCAGAAGCATCCCTATGCTCCATAAAAGACCATAAATCAAGTCCAAAGAACAGCGGCTGCCACTTTATGGCTCCTGAAGGCCAGTCGCTGCACACGTTCTCTTCATGCCCTGCTGCTCCCTAAAGAAAACACACTCATTCTCAAACATCCTACAGTAATCTAGAGTAAGACGGCACACCGGTCTCACGTTCAGCCCTCCAGCATGCTGTATGTGCTGTTTACATCAGCCGTCTGGAACTTTCCATTATGGCATTTTCATGAGTGAAGATACTGTATACGTTTCTGATGGGAGCTCTCCTATCCACCTTATTTTTCAAAGCGTAAGTAAGCCGTTTTCTGTAAATGTGTGAGGCTTCCAGTTCATTAGCTGCTATAGGGAAATAGCGAGAAGAATAACAATGTGCATAATCACTGTGTTGTCTCATATTAAGATATTACCTTAAAATAATATGGTTAGACACATCCCATTTGCAATATCAAGCAGCAAAGGTGTTTTGAACAGCTAAAAATAGCTGGAAGCAGATGAGAACCGAAGCCTCGCACATTATATTTACAAAAGGCCGCGTCCGGGCTTACGGGTTTCTGATGTTCTTCAGCTCAGAAGCACGTTTTATTCAATGTACACACGGAGAAACTGAGCCTCCGGACTTCTATTTGTTATTCAAAGTTATGATGTTATTTGCAATTCAAAGTTGAGAATTACAGTGATACTACAGCCTGCGGCGTGTTCAAATGAATATGATCAGCTCTATCAGAACAATACAGTATTTATACACACTCACAGTACCAACACTTATTTTCCTACACTTTCACTTTATCAGCTTACCATGTGCTCATACACTGTCAGTTAATTATTATCGGATGCAAAGACTACAGATACAAGAATTTAATACTGTAGTCAGGCTCAGCACAGACAGACAAATGTAATAAAAAACAGCATTGATAAGCTAATGGTGTAATAAATGAGGATTGTAGCCTACGGAAATTTTATTAATATCCTTTTAGTAGTAAGCTGAGTGAGTTAAATAAATAATATAAGTAAAATTGCTTTTATTAAATATTAAAAAGAATATTTCTTATGCATCACTTTGCGCAATCATTTATTTTTTATTGCCAACTGCATTATTATAGCACCTTATTAGAGTAATGCTATATTATATTATTAGAATGAATGAATGAATGCATAAATAAATGCATAAATATATAAATAAATAAATATTTTGTATTGACACCTGCATAATTACTGCATCTTATTGGGTTTATTTGGGTAAGTACATAAGTAAGTAAATAAATAAATAAATGTTTTGTCACATCTGCATAATTACTGCATCTTAATAATAAACAAACAAATAAATAAATAAATATTTTTGTAAATATTTTGTAATAACACCTGCATAATTACTGGATCTAATTAGTTTTTTTTTTTTGGGTAAGTAAGTAAGTAGGTAAGCCAGCATAATTAGGCATTTAAAAAATAAATAAATTAATCAATAAATATATACATATTTTGTAATGACACCTACATAATTATTGCATATAAATAAATAAATTAATTAATTAATTAATTAATAAATGTGCAGTAGTAATGCAAGAGTCAATACAAAATAAAAATAAAGATTTCATACAAAACTTGTATGAAATTTTTTAAAAAAATCATTCATTCATTTATTTTATCATTTTATTTATTATGGACTTTTTGTCCTTCATATGGCAGGTCTGGTAAACAGCATAATAAAAATGTATACAAAAGGGGTTAAGTTGACGTAAGTGTACCTTAGACTAAAGGGTGGAAAGAGGTCAGATCCTCTCATAAATGTACACACACCTTTCCCAAGAATGAAGCAGAGTCATATAACACCGCCATTCTCCCCTTACAAAACTCACAATCCACAGGAGGAAGAGACTGAACTACTATCCTCAGACCTATTTATTCCAAAGCAATAAAGTAATCATCTGTAATAAGATCTGCGCTATCCCGTATATGAGGTTTATGATCCAACAAACAATGACAAAGGAGGATGAAAGGAACTGTGATCCAGAGCGGAGTGTCAGTGACACGCGCCGTCTGCCAACCGCTAGCAGAGGTCACCGGCGTCACAACAACACCACGGATCCTTCTGGAAAACAGCTCCTTACGTCTGTACAGACCCTTTCTCATCTGAAAGCCAATGTCCTGCTAAGAAACCCCTGTCTGAAAGAAGTCTCCAACTCCTTGACTACATAAGAGTTATTCCAGTTTTTCACAATGCAATTTCAAGTCAGATGAGAACTTTAGACTGGTTTCCTTATATACTTGTCTAAATGTAAGCTACCGTACCAGTGCATCTTCAAAACACGCCTCACTTTGAGAGTAAGAGGTGAGTACGAAGGTGTAAGAGAAAGTATGCATGCATGGAATCTCTGTGAATACTTGACAAGTCATCTTTCTTCAAGGGACATTAACATTTGAGAGGCCACAGACCCCTGTAATGAGCAGCTTTCACATGCAGGACATCATGAGTTTCAAGACCTGCGTGAGAGTCAGTCTACTATCTATACAATCTATTACTACTTTCTTTTGAGTTTAAAATATAACATTTTAGGATAACATGTAGCGCATAACTGTGATTTTTAGCAGATGCAAAGGAAATGAGGTAAATATTCAAATAATAAATAAGAATAGAACCTGTATCGTTACCAAAATCGATAACCTATGTATCATTACCACAACAGTTGTTCATTTAATGAAAACATTCTATACATAATAATACAGAATCTATACATAATGGTGTTTGTCAGTTTATAAATATGTCAGGTTTCAATGTTAATGCAATGTTAATTTCAAATGTTAATTAAAAAATATGCAGTATTTCAGAGTAACTGTGCATGGCTATTACAAATTTATTTTTAAAAATGTTAAAATGTATTTGCTTTCCTAAAGGTAACGAGATTTTTAAAGACTTTTGGAAAATATGTTAATGTGCTTTTGAATTAATGCTTTTGAAACACTTCAGACCTTGATTTTAATGCCTAAACATGTTTCAGTTATTTATATATATATATATATATAGTTAAATTGTCAGTAAATATTTTTAATTAATGCTTAAACACTTCAGATTTTAATGACTAAAAAGGTTTATATAAGGTTTATAAAAATAAATGTATTATTTGAGGTAATAATACATTTTTTAATTCTGTAAATAATTAATGTATTCACTTTTCTAATAGTATTGTTATTTTCATAATACTGTGGTAATGAGATTTTTGGAAAGTAATGTTCAAAAATTTGTTCAAATGTGTCAGTAAATGTTTTCAAATTGCTCATAAAGACTTGTTGTTAATGCCTAAAACATACTTTGAATGTCTGAAATGTTTAAAAAACAAGATTTTGTTAGAATCACCCCTAAATAAAAGTATGCCTGCCCATTTGATAAGCTGCATGCAACTTAAAAGCAAAATGAATCCCATAACCATTCCCCACTTTCTCATCTGACACCCTCTATTACTGGAATTAAAGGGTTAATCTTTGTGCCCACAGTATCTTGGCAGGAGATGCTACAAGACGAAACAAGCTGAGAGCATTTGAACAAGCAAGACCTTCCAACTTACTACCGTTATGAAACCTATTACCTTCACCTCTGTGTTTTCTCAAACACCAGACTGCAGTCAGAGTGACAACGTGCCCCAGAATCACCAGGGTGGGGAGAGCAGACTGTGAGGGGCTCAGCGGCATTAGGGCTGTATGAGTCAGGCAGCGGGAACAGGTGGGAGCGGATGGGGCGACATGGGGTGTGTTCCCCAGTTAGGGGTGAGACCAGACATTTAAAAAAAGACGCCAGTGCAGCCTATCTCAGACTCAGCCAAACGTGGAGTCAGAAGTGATCTAGTAACTTTCTCCTGATTCTGAAGGGAGTTTCCTCCACTACTTTTCATGTCTACATTCCTTCCATCCGTTCTCACAGCACTTCCCATGTCCTCTAACATGCCGAAAACACACCTGCAGCAGTCGAAACATCACTGTGCATTTATTCGCTCGCTTCTTTCCCCACTTTAATTGATTTGTACTCGCAAAGTGTGAACATGTTTGAAAACAGTTTCAATAAATAAGATGTCAAATGCATGTTTGAACATTTAAGACGACTCCAGGCTTTGCAAAACCTGTTGAGTTTAAAATAGAAGCCACACCTAGTCTCTCAGGACAAACTAGTTACGTACTTCATCAATCCAAAGATAATGATACACCCAAAAGAAACACTGAACATAAGTAATCATTAGCGCTTTAAAACAAGCCCTAATCTTCATATTACAGACAATTTATAACTATTTTTTAAAAATACATCCCTAATTCAGATTCAGTGGAAGTCAATATGTAATTAAAAACTGTCTCTATTTACTTCTATTAACACATAATTCTACTTTTCTGAATGATTCACCTGCGCTGATCTATATTTAGGACAGAGTATTAATAGAGTATTACTAGACTGTCTGTACAATATCTGCTAACAAATTATTTCGATGGTTCTCAACAGACGTTGTACTGACTATAAGTAACTTTGCACGTACATCAACTTAATCTACCAACCCTAACCCTAACCAAACAGACTAATGTCTATCTTTCATTTAATTTACTCCACCTCTGAAATGACTGTCCGTTTTATTGACCTCACCTTTTATTCATTTTTCAACCTTTCGGCTTCATTCTGGTATGTAACGCTCATTTCATTTGTAATTGACACTGGTTTATTGCCAGCATCTGTTATATTCGGTGTTGTTATTGTTTGCTAACTAAAACTAACAAAAACACTTTTAATTAACTGACAGAAAGCTGAAATAAAATCAATTTTAAATACAAATATCAGATGAAAAACTTGAAACACTTAAATGAAAATAAAAAAGTCCTAAAACCGAAATAAAAATAAAAGGAAAATAAACATATTATATTATATTATATTATATTATATAAAATATATATATAATAATATTATTATTATTATACTATGTAAATATCTAATAAAATATTAAACTAATTAAAATGGCAAATAAAATAACTAAAACTTAAATAAACTGAAAAATATGTGAACATATATAAAATAAAAAACAAATTAAAAATATATTTTAAATACTTCTAATAGCATATAAATGTTACTAAAATATCAATTGTTTTATGCTATTGATTGCCACAGACAATAATTCTGACTCTGACAATGCAAAATCTATACATTTAGTTTTGTTTTTACAAACAAGTCATCACAGATGCTTTCCACAAAGCGAAACATATAGATTCAATAATCTTTTAAGAGGAATTCTTAATTTCTTCAGTAGATCTGGACATACAGTAAGAATCACCGTTGGGTTTTGAAACCAAAGCAACTTCGGAGTTACGGTACTTTTCCTGGTGCTCTCTATTATTACAGCGTGAGAGAAGCCTGCTTCAAGCCCGAAACAGGTGGAAGCGTTTTTACAGCTCTCAAAAATAGCGCAGATACGAGACACCTCACATTCCCATGTACACACAAAGAATTTCCTTCTGAAATCCAACTCTCAGCCTGTTTTTCTACCCGCCCACCACGCTTTGCCATCTTAAAACCGACGGTCAGACCTGGCGAACGTAACTCCTCCAGGTAGAGCTGGAGGACGAGGGCGCTCACACCTCATCCACTGCGGGACGGCAAATAAATAACTAACAAAAGATCCCAAAATAAAACCAAAACGCAGATAACTGAACGGGTTTAATTATGGAATAGAATATAGAACTTAGCGTCTGAAAGAAAAGCATTTTGTATGTCAACACTGAGAGTTTCCCCTCCCACCTCAACCAACAACATTTCACACACAAACAAACATATAGTAAAACACACACTGTCAAACTCTTGACTATCTGACCTACCAGGTATGATCTTCATGAAGTTTGAGGAACAGCAAAGGCGGACAAGCAGAGCAAGAAAGTGCCAATAAAGAAAGAAAAAGAGTCTGGGTTTGTTTGGTGGCCACTGTCCCCTTCTTATTTTTGACGGCCCATGCCTGCTGTTTGGATATGTCAGCGCTGCTCCCCGGTGGCTTTGCAATTAGGTGGGCGGAGGGTGAGGGTCGGGACGGGGGCTGAGCGGGGAGGTGTGAGTGAGGAAGGGTAAAACAGCTTGCTGTGGATATAAATATCAGCCCGGGCAAGTTGCTCACACTGGCACAGATAGAAACTGATGAAACCAGCGGTGACCTCTTTGAACAGAGATCAGTTTGTTCTTGGATGATGATTGAGTTATTCTATGATATTGCATCACAGTCTCTTAACTTTACCATCCCACACCGTTTGCCTTCCTTACTGCTGTCACACACTAAGATGCCAGTTTAACTAACGTTTGTGAGAAATATTGGCATGAAATGGTGAAATACGATGAACTAATGTGAAAAAGAAGTGCACATAATTGTATTGAGAGTGCACTTTAAATGTATATTTTTAAAAACTGTACTTGCAGATAATATAATATTAATGAAATAAAAGGCCACTTAATAAAAGACAACTTTCATGACTGTTTCTAAACACACTTAAATGCACTTTTAAAAAGTGCACTTTGTAATGTCAAATTAAAAATGTTACTTTAAAGTACATTTTAAATCATTATGTTATAATAATCTTTCGTTGTGCTTTAAACAAGTACACGTATTTTGATGTGTTGACTAACATACTAAAGAACATGTAAAACCCGTGATTATAATTTCAACTTCAGTGTGTTATTTAAAGTTCAAATTTATCATTACAAGTTTCAATAGAAATTACATTAAAGTATATTTTAGTTGATCATAAATGCTTATCAGTACATTCAGCAGTAACACTTTTACCATATTTCAAAGACAATAGATGTAATTATGAAATTACATATAAAGATATACTTTAGTCCTACTTAAGTGGGCCAAAAACACTCTAATCTACAATATATATTATTTTACTTAAAAATAACACTAAAAACAAAACATTACATTCATTTCACACTTAAGATTATTCTTTTAAAGCATATTATTTCCATAATAAATACTCTTTTTAAAAGTATGCTAAAGCGTTCTCCTTTTTTCACTTGGAAATGCACATGAGTGGCAGGGTTCATGTTTTTTCATTTATATATGGAATGGGATTCCTGGCATGGCTGGAAATCTCTTGTGCCATATCATGAGTCCATAGTGGCCACCCATGAAGCCGGATATATGCTATATATAGTAGAGTTTTACACAGCAATCCATTGAAATTAGCATATGGCATTGTGAATTACGGTGTTGACAGGGTGTCAATTTCATTTTCCCCACATGTTTACAGTGCTTATGACTGTGATTAAATGAAGCATTTGTAGGCGTTTAATTTGCAGGACTTGGCATGTGAACTATTTGAAAAATGAGATGAGCACTGACTGATCAAAACTAGTAATCAGGGCCAGTCGGATCCCACTAGTCTAAATATGAGTGGGTCAGCTTTCCTATAATGTACAGTGAAATGAATCTTGATTTAGCATGCAAATCACAGACTAATGAAAGATGCAAGATGTAGACCTAATTCTTTTTTGTCCAATCATATGACATCAAATACTACTCGGTTTATTATGGTATGGCCTCTTATTGACAGCTAATAAATCTAATTTATTCCATCTAATTTTGCTTTTCCAAGATGCTTCATCCACACCTGTAGGTGTCAGTATTATGAAGTCAGAGACCCCTGTTGTGCACTGAAAAAAAGTGGTGTAGGATTTACTTTGGAAATATTTGAACTCAGAAACTGCTAGTAAATTTCATAAATAATTACAAAGAAATGGCAAGCAACACATTGAATTAAACATGAAATTTAAGCAGAAAGACTGAAATAGTTTTTTCTTGTAAAATGTACTCAGTAATCTTTGTTTTACCTCCAACTTCAAACAATCTTTTTTTTTTTTTTTTGTGAGTCATTTTATGAGTCAAACAATCATTTGTATGAGCCAGTGAACCAACAAAACAAACTCACACAGTAAGAGAAAATCAGTTCCCCGTTCTTGTGTGTCATTATACTTTCACCTGGGGGGGTTTTTGAGTCATGTTGACAGAAAAGACTCAAAACAACTGTTATTTCAGAGGAATGTGTCATAAATCTTTTACGTGTTTCTGTCAGCAGATGCACAGACGGTTTACTGAGGCATGACTAGGTCTGAGACCATTATATTTTTAGCGAAAATGCAGCTATTTATCATATCTCTTGCTTAGTTTTCCTAATTCAGAGGGTTGGCATATTAATGGGTGTATTATGTCAGTCTGAGCCAGTGCATAATCTCATGGTTTAGATAAGATAATATAAAGCACCAATAAAGATAGAGCAACCCGTTTTATGCATGCATGCATGTCAACATTAGCCAAAAGCCACAAGGCCATAATCCTACCAGGTGTCAGAGTAATCCATCCATTGACATCTCAAAAATATTAAACAAGAAATAAGATGTAGGGGTGAGCAGGCTAGTTGTCAAATGTTGAAACTATGCATGGTATACAGTAACTATGATATTTGAGTAACTATAGCTATAACTTAACTATAATTTTGAGGCAAAAGTCAAATTGCACAACTGGTTGTATTAACTCAGTTAATGTTATTTCTACTAATACACTTTTTAAATTAAGAGTAACATTTTACATTCTGACACATTATGAATTAACAATGAATAATATATTTATAAATGTTACCAAGATGAATAAAAATGTGTGTATACTTTCGCAGCGATAATGTGTGTTGTACGTTAACAAGGATGCAACAAATGTTGTGCGCATATATATAAAAATTCCAATATCATATATTTTTTTAAATGCTATCATGTAACAAGTGAACAATAAAATTTGTAACTTTTAAGATACCTAAACAGAAACTAAAAAATAACCCGACTCTGAGAAAATTTCACTGGAGTAAAAACTACAACAACTCCAATTCATCTTTACTAAGAATATGGACCCGTCTCTACAAAAGTTCTCTCTTCACAAGAGGTGAAGGGCCAGTTATAAAAGTCACAGTACCAGACGCTGATAGAATGTGTCTGATAAGACTTCTTAAAGGTCAGATTCATCTGGCTCCTCTCAATTGACTGCATGACTCATGAGCTGCACCACAATCATGTGGCACTGAGAACATCAGAGAGCCTGTCACAACATCACAAACATGCAGGAATTCATGGTGGAGGCGGACAGAAATACACACTTGCACATCACATTGCTGCTTGAACAGACAACAGTGCAAATGGAGCTCATACATGTCCTTCGTATTATTCAGAGATTACTAATGAACAAAGTATTGCTTTTAGGCCATTAAAGAAGAACAAAAAGGTAATAGGTACAAAAAAAATAATCATTTCCTTTCTAGCTGCAGGCAAAATTTTCATTTAACAACGCATGACTGAGCTTCTATTGAAAAGATCTACAAAAGGTGATACAGAGGTTCTTTTCTATAGACAGATCTGTAGAGATACAGTAGGGGGCAGCAGAAAATTACAGAGATGTAACCTCAAGCACATCTGACTTGAGTTAGTTAGTCTGAGCATGATATTGTACAAATTCTTTTTCCTCTTCAAATCCAGTTACATTTGGTTGGAATACTAAGGGAACTGTGGCTTCTCAAAAAAACAGCCATGATGAAGTGACTAACAAGAACCTTCAAACAAAAGGCTAATTGTTTTTGGATCGTTCCTCTGCGATACACCTACCTAACACACCCACCATTAGAGTGTGCAACCTATTTAACTACTTGCTGTCGTTTCTTAATGCATATACACGATTCATTAGCTCCAGTATCTATAAAGAAACACTTATCAATAGTTTCTTTAAATGTCTTAAGCGTAAACTGAAATGCACAGCTATATAAACAAGAAAAAGCAACTGCAACACACATTCCAGAGATCTCTGTTGAAGAGGAGGAAGACAGTGGTGGAATTTGGGATGGACAGCTGTATCTGTGGAATGTCCCATTACATAACACACAAAGTGACAAAGCAGAAGTCTCCAGCTAATAGTTGACCACTGGAAACAAACCAAACCAAGGGGTAACAAACCACAGGAAATAACCAAACACACGTGCTTCCTGCAGAAGTGGCACATGGGGTCCTCTAAGCACAGCACTGATTTTCAGAGGAGCTCTTTTTCTATTCAGAGAACAGGGAAACTATAGCGGTGGTTTGTGTTTGGCAGCAGCGAGTGGAGAACTGACTCCAAACATTATTGTATTGTCAGAAACACAGTGCTGCTTAACTGCTCATTACCAGCAGTCTGGTATTCCCCTTGAAGCATGAAACCTTGCAACAAAATCACAAGCTAGTCTCAAAATGCCACACAGCAAAAGGGTGGTTGCGAAACATTGCACGCATAATTTGATGTTTTGGGTGTGGATGTGGTGTGAATCACTGTGAGAGGTTAATTTCTGGAAATAACTGGAAACATATAAACCCAGATTTGTGCTTGTGGAAAGCAGCAGCGTCAGAGAGGACACGCTGAAAAATATAACTAATAAAAAATGCACAATGTTGCATAGACAAAACATGTTTTGAAAAACAAGCTAATGTCATTTTAAACTCTGCACAGTCTGCACAACTTCTATACCTGCGTATTAACACTTAATTCACTCAGCATGCATATAAAGTTACACCCCTCTCAAGTAAAGCACGCTCAACCTTCTAATAACAGCACAGCTATTCCGACACTACACCAGTCACCTTGAACCTCCCACAGAGCAAATACGGATGGAAACCGGAGCAGTGCAACCAACATCAAAGCATATTAGTGGTAGAACTGAAATGAACTCATACCTTCTATGAAGTTGGGGAAGGTTTTGTCCTCTGGCTCTTGTAGGGAATGATCCCAGCAAGTCTCTTCAGCGGGACTCGGCAGGAGGCCACGCTCTATGGCCAGTTCTTCCAAGACATCATAGTCCAAATCATCTCCTGCAATCTCTGTCACTGGAGGTGTAACAGGTTGGCCCGCAACAGGACTGGCAATCTGTTGCACTTCAATCACTTCCTCTACCACAACGATCTTCTTCCGCATGGCGTCGTCTATGGACTGTGTTTCCTCGTCACAGGTATTCTCGTCGGCAGGAAGAGGTCCAGTGATGACAGGGGCCTTGCTATCTGAGAGCCTGTTCTGCTTCTCTGCGCTCTGCTGTGTGTCAGGAGCAGGCGTGTGTTGTGCAACACTGGGAGGTTCCCCCTGCTTGGGGAGGGGGGTGAGCTGAGCCGAGGCTGCTGCTGCTGCTGACGCTGAGGCTGCCGGTGCTTCCCACTGTCTCTGCGAGGAGGATGTTTTTCCTTTCAGAACCTCCCGTTTTTCAGCCGAAGGCTGAGCAGGCTCCACCTCCCCTTTGTGAGCTGGGGCCTCATTCTGTACAGCTGTTGGCTGCATGCTCTCCACAGCGTGCATTCCTTCAGGGGATGTCTTTGCAGAATCATTTGTTGTAACTTGCTCGGGGCTCTCGACCTTAAGAGGGTCAACCTGACTGGCATTTTCGGTCTTTACCTCTATCACCTTTGTCTCAGCCGTAGGCGGTGGGACTTGTTTTACAGCTGACGTTTTGCTTGCAGATTTCTGCTTTTTCTTCTTTCCTTTTGAAGTCTTTGAGGCATTCTCTGTATCTCTGTCTTTTGCAGCTGTGACTGCAGGTTCCTCAGCCAGTTTTGCCGGTGATGGCTTTTGTTGAACGGAATCAGAATCTATATTAGATCCCAATTTCTTAGGTGTTTGAGCAACTACTTCTGAAGTCTTGCTGGAGTCTGTGGTGATCTTTACTTCAGTAGCTGTAGATGGGGTTTGAGATTCAGGGTTGAGTTCAGGCTTTTGACCTTTAACCTCTGCCTTGACCTCAGCAGCGGAAATGGCACAAGGAATCTCCAACGTTTCATGAACTTTAATGTTGTCATCTTTAGATGCTTCTTGGGGGTCCTTTGTTTTTTGGGAATCAAGTGGTGTTGCTGATTCTAGCGATTTGACAGGCACCTGGGTGCCAATAGAGGTAGATGAATTTGTCTCATCGGCAGGAACAACAGGCACATCATGTGGTGCAATGGAGGTTTCATTTGTGACGCCTGCTTTTTTGTCCTTGATTGGCTGTTCTTGCACATTTTTGGTCAGCACGGTTTTCTCTGTTTTCTCCACTTTTGGTTTTGATGAAGAAGGATCCTTATGCATTTTGCTATCACTTGTGGATGTGGTTTCTATAGAGACATGAGTACACACCTCTTCCGTGGGGTTTTCTTTGACTGATTCACTAGAGACAGAAACTACAGAGGATTGCACTGCTGGTGTCCCCATGCTTGGTATATCCTGCACATTTTTGGTCTTTGTGGTTTTCTGCACTTTCTCCACTTTTGGTTTTGATAGAATAGGATGAGGAGCATCATTATCCTCTTTGCCATCATCTTTGGATGTAGTTTCTTGTGAAACACTGACACACACTTCTTCTTTGGGCTTTTCTTTGACTGCTTCAGTAGAGACAGAGGATTTCACTGCAGTTGTTTCTACTGCTGATGAAACAGCTGGTACATCCTGCACAGTTTTAGTTTTCTGTGTTTTGTCTGCCTTCGGTTTTGATGGAGTAAGATGAGGAGCAGCCTTAGTGGTTTTGCTCTCATCAGTTCCTGTGAATGTAGTTTCCTGGGAGACTTTAATAAACACCTCTTCCTTGGGCTTTTCTTTGACCGCTTCAGTCGAGACAGAAATTACAGAGGATTCCACTGCTGCTGCCTCCACCACTGACAAAACATTTGGTATTTCCTGCACAGTTTTGGTCTTTGTGGTTTTCTGAATTTTCTCCACTTTTGGTTGCGATGGAGTAGGACGAGGAGCATCCCTATCCACTTTGCTATCACCTTTGGATGTGGTTTCTTGAGAGACACTGACACACACTTCTTCTTTGGGCTTTTCTTTGACTGCTTCAGTAGAGATAGAGCATTTCACTGCAGTTGTTTCTACTGCTGATGAAACAGCTGGCACTTCCTGCACAGTTTTAGTTTTCTCAACATTCGGTTTTGATAGAGTAGGATGAGGAGCATCCTTAGTCGTTTTGCTCTCGTCAGTTCCTGTGAATGTAGTTTCCTGGGAGACTTTCATAAACACCTCCTCCTTGGGCTTTTTATTGGCCGCTTCAGCCGAGACAGAAAATACAGAGGATTCCACTGTTGTTGATGTAATGTTTGGTATATCCTGCACCGTTTTGGTCTTTGTGGTTTTCTGCACTTTCTCCACTTTTGGTTGTGCTGGCGCAGGATGAGGTGCATCCTTATCCTCTTTGCTATCACCTTTGGGTGTGATTTCTTGAGAGGCACTGACACACAGTTCCTCCTTGGACTTTTCTTTGACTGCTTCAGTAGAGACAGAGGATTTCACTGCAGTTGTCTCCACTGCTGATATAACAGCTGGCAGATCCTGCACATTCTTTGTAACCTGAGTTTTCTGTATTTTCTCCGCCTTTGGTTTTGTTGGAGTAGGATGAGGAGCATCCTTAGCAATTTTGGTATCGTCAGTTCCTATGAATGTAGTTTCCTGGGAGATTTTCATAAACACCTCTTCCTTGGGCTTTTCTTTGACCGCTTCAGCTGATAGAGAAAATACAGTGGATTCCACTGCTGTTGATGAAACAGTTGGTATAGCCTGAACCGTTTTGGTCTTCGTGGTTTTCTGTGTTTTCTCTACTTTTGCTTTTGATCCAGTAAGATGAGAAGCATCCTTATCCATTTTGCTATCACCTGTGGGTGTGGTTTGAGAGATGCACACTTCTTCCTTGGGCTTGTCTTTGACTTGAGCTGTCTCAACTGCTGATGAAACAATTGGCACATCTTGTACATTTTTGGTCACAGTGGCTTGCTGCGATTTCTCCACCCTTGGTTTTGACAGAGTAGGACGAGCAGCATCCTTATCTGTTTTGCTGTCTCTTTTGGATGTGGTTTCCTGGGAGACAATAACAGACACTTCTTCCTTTGGCTTTTCTTCAGCAATGACAGGAAATATAGCAGACTGCACTGCTGCTGCTCCCACTGTTGATGAAACAATTGATATATCCTGCACATTCTTGGTCTTTGTGGTTTTCTGTGTTTTCTCCGCTTTTGGTTTTGATGGAGCAGGATGAGAAGTATCATCTGTCTGGCTATCCTTATCTGTTTTGGGTGCAGTTTGAGAGACCTTGATACACACTTCTTCCTTGGGCTTTTCCTTGACTGCTTCAGTAGAGGTTTCAGCTGCAGCTGTCTTAACTGCTGATGAAACAGATGCCACATTCTGTGCATTTGTTGCCACCAAGGTTAGCTGTGTTTTCTCCACCTTTGGTTCTGATGGAGTAGGATGAGGAGCATCTTTAGCCGTGTTGCTCTTATCTGCTACTGTGGATGTGGTTTTCGTAGAGACCTTACTAAACACCTCTGCCTTGGGCTTTTCTTTTGCTGCTTCAGTAGGAACAGATGACACAGAGGATTTGCCTGATGTTGCCTCTACTGTCGCTAAAACATCCTGCACATTTTTCACCATGGTAGTTTTCTGTGTTTTCTCCTCCTTTGGTTTTGAAGGAGTAGGTCGAGGAGCATCTTTAGCTATTTTGCTATCACCTATAACAGTGGAAGTAGTTTGCTGGAAGACCTTGACAAATTCTTCTTCTTTTGGCTTTTCTTTGACTGCTTCAGTATGGACCGAAAATACAGAGGATTCCACTGCAATTGTTCCCTCTGCTGATGAAACCGCTGGCACATCCTGCACATTTTTTGTCACAAGGGTTTTCTGTGTTTTCTCAACCTTTGGTTTTGAGGGAGTAGGATGACGAGCATCCTTAGCCGTTTTGCTTTGACCAGCAGCTGTTTCATGTGAGACCTTGATAGACACTTCTTGTTTGGGCTTTTCTTTGACTGCTTCAGAATGGACAGCAAACAAAGAGGATTCCGCCGCTGTTGCGCCCACTTTTGATGTAATGGTTGGCACATCTGGGCTCACATGAACCTTTTTTGTTTTCTGAATGAATGCCGTCTTGGTGCATTCCTTGAGTTCCGCCATCTTTTCCTGCTCAACTGGCTTGGCATGGTGCATTTCAACAGGCGGAATATGGGAGGCCGAATGCATACCGACCTTCCTCCTAACACTTGGTTCCATCTCTCTTGTGTATTCGCGAGCATCAGAACGCATGGGCTGCTCTTTGGATTCCCATGATCCTTTGGGTCTGATCTGAGTGCCAGCCATGGGACGACCTCTAAATCTTGGTGTTCTCTCACTGGATTCAGTCATGTCAGCCTCATCCATGCTCGCCGTTTTGCGACGGTACTCCTGACGATCCAGAAAAGCCTCCTGCATTTCTGCATCCATCTTGCCGGGTTTGGGAACATAAGAAATTGGACCCTGAACGGCTTGGACCCGTTCCGCCCTGCGGGCGATGGCCAGAGTGGCAGCCGGCCGTCGTACTCTCTGCAGCGGAGTAGGAACGATCTCTGGAGGCAAATGCAGGTAATCGCGCAAGTAGACAATCCCTTCGTTAGTGAGGTACCAGTAGTAATGCCTCCATGCAAAGGTCTCTCTCACATATCCCCTGGACTTCAGTGAGCCCATGGCTCTTATCACCTGCAGGTTATCCACACCAGGAATCTCAGGGTGCTTGGTCTGAGGCCGCTTGTCTTTCTTGGCCACCATGACGCCATCCCGAAACAGATGCTCGTAGATGGCCTTCAGGTTGTCCAGAGGCATGACCATTCCAGCAACCATTGTGCTTCCTTATTGGTGCAGCGTCTGAATAAACAGGAACGGCTATGCCAAAGAAGAACAAATCACTGAATGACCTCACTCTCCAGAGTCCTGTGGCAGAGCCTGCTGCCACGTGCTATCAATTCAATCAAAAAAGACGCTAAAAATAAATACAACCTGCTATTCTCTGCTTGTCCGCTGTTGTTTAGCTAACTTCCCTCCTAATCAAAAGTGTTTCTTCTTTCTTCTCAAACTTTCTCAGAGGCAAAGGAAAAGCTTAGAAAAGGAAAACTGTTCTCTCCTTTACTCAGCCTTCCTTGGAAGTGAGCATAGTCCGGACTGGCAGAGCTGCAATGAGAGGGGGTGTGTGTAAAAGAGAGAAAGAGGGAGAGTACTATGATCTCGTCAGCCACTCCCACCTCAGTCAAGCAAGGAAGAAACTGTTAGAATCAAACTGCCTGGTCGACAGACTCTTAACAGTTGTGAATGGACTGAAGTGAACATTTGCAAAGATAATCACCAAAAGTACAGAGAGCAAAAATAGAACTCTAAAAATAGGAAAAAGAAGTGCCTGATCAGCACACCTATATCTCACTGAGGCATATGTACAGCTCTAAGAGTCTAAGAGGAGCCTCCCACAGCTGTGCACAGCACACGATACACACCTCCGGGTGTGTTAGACCGTCTCACAAGAAGAGAGAGTAGATTGGTCAATGAGAAGCTAGGTTAGAAAAAAAGGAGACACCTTTCACGTATGTCATCCAATAGGTAAAAGACACAGTTATTAACACCCACCTCAGGCAAGCAAGGTTTACACACTTCATATCATGTGACGGGACACTCCTTTTGCCCTACAGACACTTGAATTCCTCAAAACATTCCTTACAGCAAACCCTTTGGATATGAGATGAATAGATTGACTTAGAACATTTGAATACGCATAACTGACTTAACTGATGAATCAGTGCGGATACCACACAGGAAGAAAGCATGAGACTCCGGTGGGGGAAAAAGCACATTGTGTCCATTGGTAATGTTATTATAGACGCAAACACAAAACACATGTGACTGTTTAGCTTATTTTAAACTAACGAGCAGCTGGTTAATGTTTTGTATATTTCTATACAGTAAAATCCATCTCTAGCTATGGTGTTTAAAGACTGCACACACACACAGCATTACACTAAGCACGTTTTTACAAGCACTGCTGGCTGTACAGCGACATGATGCAACAGACTGAAAGAACTGTTGAAGAATTCATCTAGAGCTCTATGTATCTCCATCTCAATATAGCTGCTGAATTTGAGTTTCTCCTATGAGAGAGACTACTAAATAAAGAACGGCGCTTTACTGCTAACCTTTCGAAGGAACCAAGAACGTGGTGTATGTGATTTGAGAGCGAGAGTAAGGCTGGGATAGACACAGACAGATGCAGATACGCAGAGCAGAAAGTGAGAGGGGTAGAGTTGCACTGATTGTCTCTAATGCCTTCTGGAAAAACTGAATAGATACTTTTCAATGACCGCTGCAATTACTAGTTTTCTGAGTATATCTGGTAGGAATGAGCGGTAAGGATATGCCATACGCAGCACCTCAAACGGACAAATGTTTTTGTTTTAATCACCACGGAAACAGTCAGACAGTGTGTCAGTTCTGGGAAACTGAAATATCCTCTTTCACGTCACTCCAACGCCATGAAAATAACTTCTGGGCAGCTGCGCGGGACATCACAGCACTCCTAACCAGGAACAACCTACCTGTCATAATCAGAACCGATCAATTCCGGCAGTGGCAGTGCGCATGGCACCATACAGAAAATCATTTATTTGCAATCATTAAAGACATTGGAAATTAAGCAACTACTTTTCCAGTAGAATTTAATCCATGTTCATAAATGCAGCCTTGGTGAGCAGAAGACACTTGTTTAAAAACATTTTCAAAACATCTTACTGACCCCAAACGTTGGACCTTGTAGCATTTAAAATATGATTTTTAAAACGATCACTCTAGATCATTTAGTTAATGTATTATTGACCTAGAAAAGAGCAGACCTAGAAAGAGCAATCCCTCTCACTTATTTCTTGGATGTTTATCAAAAGCAACTAAGAGAGCCACTTTCGGTTTGTCAGGTTCTGACCAGGCTCAGCCAGAATAACTTTAATGGCTTTATAAACAACTAAGACCATAAAACAAAAGATATGCCGCATTTTATAACAGTATACATTTCAAGACTTGTTTCCAGGTGCGCAAAAAAAGTCCCAGTGTCTGTTTGAAAGGTTTCACTGTCTGAAGACTGTTTCAAATCCATCTTCAGGTAATCAGTGAGTTAGCAACCACACATAATCATAATAAACATAACTTCTACTGATTAAAAAAAAAAGAGATCTTCCAGAAGTGAAATTTCTTCATGATGAATAAGCGGTGGTGATTCACTGATCATTATTTGTTTCTCAATTATTCCTATGTGCGTCATTAGAGATACTTCCATTCACACTGTAATGGATTTCAGTGTAGAAAGCCTCTTAACATTAAATAAGAGATAAGCAACAAAGAGGTGGGAGAATGAATTTAAGGTCACGTAACATAATTTAGCTCTCCATTTGGATCCTTCCAGCTCTTTGTATGTGTGCCCAGTTTGCCCAGAATAGACATGATCTGGCTCTCTTCCCACTGTAAAGTGTTCACTGGCGCTCAGAAACACGTGCCTTCCTCCTTCAGCCTGCTGACAAAGGTCGACGTGCCCCAGAGGTCAGATTTGCATGTGTCCCTGGCAACAGATAGACAAACCAGCTGGAATATAACTAAAGACATTCTTCCTTTTTTTAACACGCTTGTATTAGATGTCATTTTAGAACTCACATGACTTTTTCCAGTCACTTAAAAAGATTCAAATAGTGACTTGAAATCTCAGTGTGATCAGATATGACTGGCAGATGCTTGAAACACATGAGTGCCACGTGAGTATTTGTCACTTCGGAGCTTTGTATGTAAATGGGAACAACGTGTGGTGGAGTTTGTGTTTGATTTACATTTGGCTGATCTTCTGAAGAATCTAAACGGAATACTTCTCAGATCTGTTGAATGAACAGGGCTGAATATCATTTGCAATTATGATGTAGAATGCAAATCTGAGTACACAGAACACACCCCTACTATCAACAGCCTCTCTAAACTGCACACTACACTATATAGCTTTCATATCTGATGACAATGAAAAGTCAACAAATAGTTTTTCTTTTTCCATTTACTCTCTGAAAAAGTAAAAACAGAGACTCAAAGGAAAAACTGATCACCCACTGATCAAATAAAACCATGCATATTACAATTAGGAAGCTGTACATTTTACCATTCAGACTTATAAAAGTTCTAGGCTGGCGCTGTAAAGGTTGAGGACGGGCTTCAGCTGTCCCAAATGAAGAAGTGTCAATAACATTACGGTCCCGTCAGAAGGCCATAGTGTCACCTCTAACCTCCAGCACCTGTTCACAACCGGAGGAAACCAAGTCTCACTCTGTTCTCAGCTGATCACAAACCTTATATGGATGGAATCAAGGAGTTCTGTTATACCTGGAGAGCTCAAAGAGGATCCTAATTTCAATAACTGCCAAAATTTTGTCAGGCAAAACTCTTCTCATCTGGTTCTGCAGCTTATTATCTGATCTTAAGTAAGTAAACATTGTTGCCAGCTTTTGGAAAAAGTGCCCCAAATGTGTTTGTGTTGAACCATCTCCAACAATCATTTCTTATCATGCTGTCCTTTAATTTCCTGTTGTACTTATACTCCCAATTGCGACACTCAAAACAAACCATCTCAGAGTCATTTGGCACTAAATGAGGCATACAGTAACAATGATAGTGGTTCATACTTTATTTAGCATTACTAAATAGACCATGCTCACCTGCTCGAAGCATCTCAATGTGAACAAGCATGGATACTCAACGCTCAAGGTTTACGCACTGAAATGTAAATTTCAATAAGATTAACCTCAAGCATGCATGGGATAATGCATGAAATTTCAACCATGATGGACAAGGGTCATCTAGGCATGAGCAGCAAACAGTAGAAGTTGGGCAAAGATAAGAAAGCAAAGAGAACCAGCATGTAAAAAAATGACAAGATCTCTATACATTTCTGACTTTGTTTCTTCTCTAAATAAAAAAATATTCAGATTGACACTGAAAAAATAAGCCAAAATGCTTTGTGTGCTCTATGATCCAGAGGATGTGATCTTACAGGACTGTGAGTAGGAATAAGAAACAGTAAATGTTTTTCTTGAATTTTTCCTGCCAGACCTGGTTCAAGCCAAATCGTTGTTTCCAAAATGGGGCTCATAAATGTTTGTGAAATGCTGGCAAATTTTGCGTTTGATTGGTTATAAGACTCAACGCTGCACAAAACAGCATGTAAAACCAATCTGATGCAGTGTGAGCGAATCTAAATGTAGTAAGTGTCTAAATTGACACTTTTCATTCATTTTCACATTTTATTTTATTCACAACAGCCATGATACATTGTTTAATTGTGCAGGGGCATTGTTTTGCATTTATGGGGCATTTTTGCCACAAGCACTTGTTAATTTCCAACCCTGAATCATAAGTAGTTGAGTGAATCTCACAAAACTAGCCAAAATTAAGCCACAAGCACGCTTTAATTGGATTTTGGCAGCAACAACCAACTACTGCTAAGAGCTAAAGCATGTAAAAGGTGTTAAAGTAGAACCAGCATTTTGTACCTGAACCATACAGGTTTGATTTCTGCTTAACAGTCGTTTTCCCCAAAAACAGAGGCACATTGTTTTAGGAAAGACTCATGAAACGTTAGAACAATGTTTGTGGGTATTTCTTTAAAAACTCTTTACGTTTAAGTGAGGCACACAGCTCTGACGTCTAAAGCAGCACAAGTTTCTTCTCTCACTGGCTACACGTGTCTATGGAAAAGTAGTAAAATTATGTAACATGGCAAAAATGACAAGTCTCCCTTGTGTTCTCCACAGCATGAGTCATGGATCACTCCAGCTTGTCCATTTCCTAAATGGAAAGAAACACAAAGTCTCCGTTTATCCCTCACCGAGCACAGTCACCCGTTTGGCCGACACCCAGAACCTCAGCAAACGTCCAGTATGTGAACGTGCAGTGGAAAACGTGCAGGACCTTTAGCTCACCGGTCTTCACGTAAAACAATGCTAATGCCACAAATTATTTATTCTGTGTTTTTATAGTCCACATTTTCAACAATCTAATCTAATCTTCTGATACATTTCTACTAATGAATGCCAGGTTTGGAGTTGGAACATGATAGCGTGGAAGTAAAACACAAAAATGCTTTGTGAGCAGTAAACAGCTCCAGAGGAAAAACTCCCAATTGAGGTTGTTGGGAATTTAAAACAGGCCTGATTTCCCAGCTGCCCCTCTGGGAGCGCAGTAGGAGAGAGCTGCATTCAAGAGTCAGATCAGTGTGGTGAAGGAAAAGGTTCAACTTTGTTAGATAAAAAAACGGATAGACACCTCAAGATGAACTAGAACTGTAGATTAAACGGCCATTAGTATTAGCACATGACAGCAGAGTAAAGACCAAGGTGGTTGGTTAAGGACTTTTCAAGGACTTTTCAAGCATTACATTTTTGATTTTCAAGGACTTCATTCAGAGACCTCACCTCTGTCTTCTATTTCAAATTCTAAGAAAGAGAAAAAGATACAATAAAATTCGCAATACGCAAAGTTCTGATCTAAATAAAAAGATTTGTGATATAGATTTGAACTCCTGGTCTGAATCAAATGATTCACGATAAACTAACTGGGGCGCTTTGAAACAGTGAATAATTTCACGGTGAAATCACGATCACGCTCAATAATTTCAAATTATTCAGTTAATCTGTTCCTCTTCTCGCTTCTTCAGCCATGTTTACATGACACTGTTGACACTACTTGTCATTAACTAAAATATGCGAAAAATGTAGGTTTTTTGAATTTCGTGAATTTTGCGTGAAAAGATATGTGCCTATTGGCAAAATTATATTTCATAGTTACATTGCCTTTAAATAATTCAAGCACTTTTAAAGTACCTGTTGTGGAATATTGCTATTTTCAATGGTTTTCCAAGCCTTTTTGTTTTTGTGAAAACTTGTATCTGAACTGTAACTCATGCTTTTTACAGTCATTTTACAGTTTAATGTTACTATAGACATTGCCCTACCCTGTTCATATGTTTTTTTTTATTTGTGCAGGTCTTAAAAAGGGCTTAAAAAGTATAAAATCTGAGCTTAAAAACCCAGCAGAAATCCTGACTGTATAAATAAAAAAAATGGATTAAAAATATCTTGTATGATATTCCTTAAATATAAAAATATTATTACTGTTACATTTACAAAATAGTAACACATTTCTGTCATAGTTAATGAATTTTGCTTTTGAGTTATTGAACTGAATTGAACTTGAGCAGAATAGTGGCACTATTGTCGTCTTAGAGCGAATTTACAGCTGAATTTAATTTTGTTAAATCTGTATTCTACGAAGTGCTATAGAAACTATGGCATTTGCAGAGGCAGACATTCTTATGTCTGTTGAAAACACCCAGTTGCATAAACTGTCTCTGCCAGACTCATCTTTTTTTTTTTAAGTCAGTTACATAAAACTGTAGATTGGTCTAATTTAAATCAGAAGAATTAACTGCTAGCTAGTCAAACTCTTAAAATACACCTCCATGACTAGTCTTAACTTCATGACTATGCTTATGCAACTACTGTGAATTCCCATGCTGGTTATTCTAATTTATGATGGAGCTGCTCAACCAACATGATCTTTCTCTTGGTGCTGACCAGCAAATGAATAAATTGTAATAATTGTTATAGTTTCATTAGATTACACTTTTAAAAATGTATTAAGTTGTTAAAGTTCTATTTCTTTCATTAGATGTAATTTTTAAAGATAAATTTGTATTAAGTCATAAAACACAGAATTCTGAAAAACACATCTCATGGGGCGCTAAATAAAATGTAGTTTACTCTGTGAAGTTTAATTGTGAACAAACAAGTTACATTCATTCTCAAGTTGAAACAAACATGTGAAAAGCATTTCCTTCCCAATTAATGGTAAACAAATATTGTAATAAACATCAATATTGTATGAAAAAAAATTGTCATATTGCCCAGCCCTACACTCTTAAAAATAAAGGTTCCAAAAGTGTGTTTTTGCAGTGATGTCATAGAAGAACAATTTTTGCTTCCCCAAACAACCTTTCAGTGAACAGTTCAAGAGCCATTTTGAAGAACATTTCAAAAACCTAAAGAACCTTTTTCGACTATAAAGAACCTTTTCTGCATTTAAAAGGTACCATAGATGTTCAAGGTTTTTCACAGAACCATTGATGCCAACAAAGAACCTTTATTTTAAGAGTGTAGGTGCAAGGATGTTTTGGGTGGTTGCCACAGCGTTGCTCTACACATTTCTGTGTGGTTGCTAGGTGGTTTCATACTGACCCAGGTCAAAAGAGCCAAACACCAAGTCTCTATTATATTCCGGTCTCTGGAAATGAGTCAGCTTCCTTCAATGTTTTGTAAACACTATTAATATAAAATGACGTGATGCAATCACATGTTCACCTGAAGAGCAGTAGAGCAAATTGAATTTGAGAAAATGAAGCTTAACTGTGCTGATGCGAATGTGCATCCACACACTCCCCTGCACTACACTACAGTCATCACCTACCTTTCTTTTTGCTCCGCCAGAAGCGATCTCCCAGAATATCGCCCACGTCCAGACTCATCTGACAATGCATGTTTGTACGGGCCATCTAACCGCACCACCACATCTTCCCCATGTGGATAACACCACCCCATCTGAAACCCATTCTCCCCGTTACGCACAGGACGGGGCGAGCGGAGCAAAGGGGGGGCAAGTCGGGGAGAATGACAGGGGAATGCAGTGGAGAAACAAGAGCTTCTTTTCATGTTCTGCCCACAAACACACAAAGTCATAGAGTCTATAAATCTGTCCCGTCCTGCCCCCTCCTATTCTCCCAGAGTCCCATACATCTGCCTCGCTCCAGCAACACTTACTTCCACACAAACGCTGGCCTGTTCTGCCACACTAACAAACCCAGCCTGCAATCAACGAGACAAGGTGTTGTGAAAGAGAGAGCAGGCTCTTGGTTTGGGCTTTCAGAGCCTAATTTGGCAGCACAACCAAATAAAACTTTTTTTAAGAGGTGGGATTGATCTCCACCATTAACTAAAAAAAAAACAATTCAAGGCATTTTGGAGGATAAAATTAATAAGCAGTTACTGGCTGGATCAGTTTATACAAATTTGGATCAGTTTCTGCAGTGTTTGGGATAATTGGGTGGGGAAGAGTGTTTTGGACTGTTGATATGCACTATTAGAGAGAAGGCCTTACAGCATGAATGTCTTTCCCATAGCAACTACACGCCCAGACGCCTGATTTACCACTGCCTGAGTCTTCAGTGTCAATTTAAGTGGTTTCTTTTGTCTTTAGTGACAGGATTATTTGGTAGACATTCCTGTTCCTCATCTGAATCTTAGAAGGCAAAGCATCGTATTTGAGTTTCTTTATGCACATTGCTGTTCTTAGGGTTTATATAATGCTAACTGTGAACATCGTTGCAAAGATGCTTTACATTTCAAAGGCCGTTCATGGCAGTGGTTATCAACTGGTTTTCACTTCAGGATCCAGAGGTCAAGTGGCGACCCAACAGAGAACCAAAATTATTTATACAAAAACAACAACAATGCATAAAAAAGGCAAAAGAGTGATTTATAACAGCATACACCATAGGATAAATAGTGGGTCAAATACTGTACTTGTCTTTATTTAATTAAGTAAATAATGCATTGCATCAGAATACTTTAAAGTATGACTGGATGTTTTCTCAAATACTTGTTTTAATAATATTTTATTGCTGAGTAATTATTGGAAACCACAATTTATTCTGTAATCGAAAATAAAATTGCAGAGCCTAACCAGGATTTTTTTTTACGACGTGACCTACCAGTCGAGAAATACTGTTTTTATCCAACATAAAAAACATTGTCACTGCAGAGAATGTTTACAGGATAAACAACTACCCTGCCAGTGGACAGTGGACATAATACTTCAAGATTAACCTCAGGCTAAAGAGATTAGCTAAACACTATTATATTTATACTGTTATATAATGATTTTATTGCAATTACATGAGGTGCTCTGCGGTTCATCTTCACTAGCAAAAACACATCTGCAAGTCTCTCAACACAACACATCCAAAATGCTTCAGATTCCTGTCTGCACATGTTAGTCATTTTTCGGTGACATGCATTGTGAAATCAAAAATCATGCCATTGCAAGTCTTCTGAAAAAGATGGTTTGAGGCTTCTAATGAAAATTTACCATAGTTTTAATGCAGTAAACCTGTACTCACACGCTACATATATTATTATAGACCACACTAAGGAGTCATCCATTTTTTTACCTGTGGTTGCCATAGTCTTACAAATAAACAGTCAAACTAAAGTTTCTATGCACTAACTGCCATTGTTGGTAAACATCTAAGCAACCTATAAAAAGGAACACTTGGGTAAGTAACATAAAAAAAAACCCAGTGCTTTGTGAACACAGTGCACTGAAATATCCCAGCAGAAAACACAAAGCACACGGCATGTTTGTCTTGTGAGTCAGCAGGACGGTTTTACACCACATCAGGGTGTGGTCAGCCAGGCCCCGCGGTCGCTATGGGAACATGAGTCACAGACGGGCCGTCGACTGGTAAATACACCGTCTCTTCTGGACTTAGGTCAGCGTTACCTAGCAACAGCAAAGCAAAACTCACACAGGACGCCGCGGAAACGGACAGAGACTCCTGTGCATTTGCATAATTATGAACCGACAACATATTATTAACCATATATAAACACTTAATAAAAAGAAAGCATGCAGACCGTATATGCATATCTGTCAGTAACATACCGTACGCCCGCCAGCACGCATTACAGTGATTTATGAAATATTCTCTGCTCATTAAAAGTTGAGTTGCACTAGAGATCCAGCGCAGTTCTTTCCAGAAGAAAATAATCTTTTATTCATCCGAGAAGGAATCATGTGGGAATATGATGAACATATAATTTTACTGTCAGACATTATCAGCATCTTCACTCCGATCTCAGCCCGTTTTTTTCAGCCCTATTAACAGTGCAGTTTGGCAGCACTATTACTGTAAATACACCATATAGTTTTAGTTCTGTTCGTTTGCCCAGAGGAAATGAAAGATAGCACATCCTATTATAAAAAAAGCTCTGGACCAGCTGCTTAACTGGTTTAAACTAGTCTCAGACTAGCCAAACTAGTGTTTGACTGGTTTAACTGGTCAGCAAAGTTGTAAACTGATAAAACATGTTTTTTTTTTTTTTTTTTTTCCCATATAGAAATTTAGCAAAGTTGGCGCTCACCGTCATTTTATATTCTCTTGTATAATTTATTTTTTATACTACAGTTTTATGCTACATGTTTCAAATACACTAAAAAAAGGTTTGGAGGGCAATTTTTTTAGGGGAATATATATATATATATATATATTTAACACCTGTGTTTAGTTATCAGACCAGATCATGCTTCAATCATCCCGAGGAGACGCTCAAAAACATATCATATCATAGATAAGGAAACGATTGATAGTGGCGGCCCTTTATGTCAGTTCCTGTGATATCACTATCTATCTCACAGCTGAGGCAAATCTCTTCTAGAAGAGTCTAGTCTAGGCTAAATTCCTCCAGTGAATCAATCCAAAACCTTGCCCAAGTCAAAGAACGCGGAGTACTTTATGATCTCCCTGTAGCTCATAAACTCATAAAGCACACTGTGTTACTTTCAGTAAGCCAGTTTTTGTTTTTGTCTCATCCTGCATGGAAGGATTCCCTTGCACACCCAAATGAACACTGGGAAGTCATGCTACCCACCCAGCGCTACAGAGCAGCTAAATGTCAGGATCTGTGCAGCGGGACGGGCGCGGCGCGGCACGCCAAAGCCTTTGATTCCCACACAACAGAGCTCAGCAAATCATAAACAAAGGCTGATATCTCATATCAGGAACTGTGCGATCATTTCTGCCTCAGTCCATTGTCATGTGGTAAAAGTCCTCGCTAAGGCTGCGAGAAACTTCAAAAAAGCTGCCCAAATGTGCCTTCATGCAGGTCATATACAGTAGGGCATATCTTTCTACTGACATTTTGGTTTTAAAAGCACAGTTTTCATCCGAAAAAAAAAAATCTTCTGTACAAACACACAAGCTAAATTCAGAATAACATACTACTTACTGTTTCTAGTATAGCAGTAAGCTATTGCAAACACAATCTTTAGTCACTATAGAGAACAACAGTCAGCTTCCAGAAGAAAATTCCCATTCATTTTCTGCATAGGGAAATGATTTTTATCATTTCAATACCCTCTTTAATAACAGACCTTTTGTGAGCTCTGAAGGTGTTAATCGATGATTGTTGAAGCATATACATATTGTTTGCAATATGTAAACTTTTTTTTTATTTTAATATAACAGCTGAATTAGTGGTGAAAAACTGCATTACCCATAATGCTTCACAGAAAATTTGCAATTCTCTATATTGCAGTAAACAAAAACTTCAAATACATAGTTTTATATTTCTTAAGCGTTTTAAATTTGATTGTCAACCGCAATGCTTTTTTTGGAATTGTAGTTCTTTGCGGAGTCTTGTACCATTCTCTTTTTGTCCTATTATCAAATTATTTTTTGCTTCAAATCAAAGTTTGTAATGCCGTAATTAACCTTAAAGCTCATTAGTTTGTTTCATGGCTTATAATGCTTTGAGAAAATCTTTTTAAATCCCTAGGAGAAAAACGTATGGAAAAAATGAAAAAGTAAGCAGCAGTAATTTTTACTAATTCTTGTTCTGTCAGTATGACAGTGTTTTGGGCTCTATAGTGACATCTGTCTGTGTGGATGTCATATCGCACACACAAATTTTTTTTTTTTTGTAATTTCTGGATAGAAACACTATTTGCACTGTGTTTGTGCATTTGTCACTCAGAATTAACTGATGTTTTAGCACAGCGCTATAGAATCACAAGTGTGCATTCACAAATGGCACTGTTGCACACAAACAAATAATGCAACATTATAATTAGGTACTGTGGCAGTCTAAACATTGCAGGATTTGGTCAACTTTATGTATGGAAGCTTGTTTCTGCCACAAGATAAAAAAAAGGTAAAGTTAATTGCTATTTTTAATTACTTTTTAATCAATTCTAAGTGTTAAAGTCAGAATTGCAAGAGAACAATTGTGAGTGCATCTTGCAATTTAGATATTTTTCTTAAAACTACGAGTTTATCTCTGATGATTCTGCATTTATACTCTACAATTCAATCATTATAACTTGCAGTTCTGACTTTTTTCCTCAGAGCTTCAAGAAAAATGTTTCAATTGTGAGTTTAAAAAGTCATAATTTTTAACATTATTTTTTTTATATATCCTGTGGCGAAAACAAACTTCCATACGTTATACTGTCCAGCCGCTAAAATGTTTGAAACAAAAAGTGAAACAAACCTGGCCTGTGAACAAACGCAGCTTAAGCCATAAAATAGGTAAGAAAACATGACAGCTTCTGCTATGTGCTGACAATGGCATAATTCAGTCCTGACATCACACAGCATGTGCACGGATGGGTGTGTGTGTGTGTGTGTGTGTATTTGTGTGCCGCCATCTCAGGTTACAGCACAGAAAGTGTAAAGAAGGTTTGATTTCTTTACAGAACAATGAAAATAAACTCCACCCTAGAAAGTGAAAGGCAGATCATCTAACGCAACAATGTACCTGGCAGCTCTTTACACACCGTAGGCTGACAGTACACCCAGCGGATGAGATGATTATGACCCGGTTTTCAAAGACAGCTGTAAGAGCAAAGGCTTCGAACCTGTATGTGCCGGAGAACAATGTCCATCGCTACAAAAGAGCCCTACCACACCCATGCTCAGCAGTCAACGCTCGCTAACACCCAGAACTCTCACCGATTACATCCATCTGTATAGTTACCCAACTGTTATGGAGAACAGTCTATGAAAGCCACCACCTTTATTATTATTTTTATGAAGTATTTTCTGAGCTCAGCGGAGCGTAAAAATGGAGCTGCAAGTTGTTTTCTAGAACTTATGAGGGTCGTGGTGTGTAATACTTGTGGTGAAGACATCTACAGCTCTGCTGCATGTTGTTCCAGCTCATCAGAACAGCAAAATGAGGGGAAAAGTGCTGCAACTCACCTGGAAAAGACAAACAGAGAAAGAACAATGGCATTAGTTCACAGCCTGTGGATATACGGCATCTGATTACAATAGATTTAACACTGAGATCTACTTTGTAGGACCTTTGTGCCAGTACTGCACTCTGTTAACGCAGGCCTCAGGGAAAATTCATATCAATTTCACAGACACAGAGAGATTTATTACAACTGAATGAAAGAACACACGCCTTTCAGTGCAAACAAATGCGTTTTCAAACACTGCCACCTGCTGAGAGTTGAGTGTTACTGAACACAGAGACAGACTACAGCACTTTTTTACAGACAAGGGACTGTCTAAACTAAAAACAGTAAAAATGTGAAATAATATTGCAATTTTAAAGGGCTGTTTTCTGTGTGAATATATATCGTAAAGTGTAATTTATTTCTATGATCAAAGCTGAATTTTCAGCATCATTAGTCCAGTCTTCAGTGTCACATGATCCTTCAGAAATCATTCTAATATGCTGATTTGCTGCTCAAGAAACATTTCTGATTATTATCAATGTTGAAAACAGTTCCTAAATATTTTTGTGGAAACCGTGATACATTTTATCTTTCAGGATTCACAGATGAAATTTGAAAAGAGCAGTGCAGCAATGCATCCTTGATTAAATAAGTTTTAATAATAATTAAAAAAGAATTAATATTAATAATAATAAAAACATTCTAACCACAAACTTTTGAACAGTATCACATGCACATAAAAACAGTATAATATATATTGCATTTACATTTACATTTAGACATTTAGCAGACACTTTTATCCAAAGCGGCTTACAAAAAAAGGACAATGGAAGCAATCAAAATCAATAAAAAGAACAATAACATGCAAGTGCTATTACAAGTCTCAGTTAGCCTAACGCAGGTTTATATATATATGTATATATAATAAATTAAAAGAAAACAGATAGAATAAAAAAGAAAAAGCAAGCTAGTGTTAGAGGCCTTTTTTGGCTTTTTGTTAATTTTATAAAAAGGAAAAACATCTACCTATCTATCTATCCATCTATATATATCTATATATATAGTATATATTTGTTATATATTTATTTATTTATCTATAAGATGAATGTTGCATAAAAGCTTATTTTGTACCAGAAGTATTATTATGGCACATCTCTCAAAAATAACTATGATTCAATATAGAATGAAGACAAACTGTGTAATTTATCGTAATTTAAAACAAATTCATAATTAGCTGTACTAATTATGTCTCTCATACCATTAAATGCTCTATTCTCACATAAGATAATCATACAATAATACTTAATATTTATTTATTTGTTATTTTTGTTATTTTTTGTTTATCCTCGACATATTGCAGTCTTTCCTTATGCACTCTATTATGAACACAAACATCCTCAAATACTGAAAAATCCCTCTGTCCAATTTTTAGGCGTTTTGATGATAGGACCACAGATGGGAAGGTCACAGAGGGACATAGTCACTATCAATGTATGCGAGGCCTTTGAACAGTGAGCTGGCATTGGCATTAAACACGAGACCTTTCCTCTGAATATTTCCATAAGCTCATGGAGCTTTACATGGCATTGACTGAATGTCAGAGAGCTCTTGGGCTCAGAATGAGATGTCAGAGCAGAACAGAGAGCTTTAGTTCGCCACAGACACTACGGAGGCTCTTCTGACAGACGATTCATTTCCGAAATGCCACACAACCACAGAACAGAGAGTTCAGCTGTAATGACTCTGGTCATTTTCTTATAAAACACATCCATTATAAACGTTGTGTGTGAGAGTGTGAGTTCATACAGTATGTGGGTGTGTGTGGGTCTGCACGTACTTCATATATGCTCATATCTGCATATGTCCACCTGTTTAAATGCATCACTGGAGATCACTACCAGTCAAACGTCTGCAAGCACACTGATAAAGTCATAAAAACATGACTTTTTCTGTGTTTAAATGCTATAATCGCATCCCCAGTGCATCTACCAACACAAAAAACGTCAAAAAAGACAACCCAGTAGCTTTGTTTTAATAAGCCTTTTTTTGCAAGCATGTGAAAAAAAAAAGTGTAGAAAGGGGATCTTATTATAATACTACCGTCCCTTAATCTGTACTTTTTCATCTATGGTGCCGTCATTTTGTTTTCGCAAGCAACAACAGTGTACTAGTTCTAACGCCATGCCAAAAGTTGGAGCAAAGCATGCTGACTGTTCTGTCGTTGGCAGCACAGATGAGCACAGAACACTATTTAGAGTCACAGCCTCAGAGGAGAAAAGAGAGCAGTGGATTTATTGATTTCTTTACCGCATATTAAACTGCTTCCACAACATGCACATTCTTCCCAACCGTTTACCTTCACAGACATAACTGTTTTTGTAAATCCTGTGTGTTTTTAACGTACATGTGTGTGTATTTGACAGTTTAAGCGCAATAAGACATGAAAGAGTTTAGTACTCACATGCCGTGTGACCCTATATCAGAAGTTCAAACTAATACGGTTTAAAAAGCATGATTTCCATGCAATAGACATGGTAATTAAAACTAAAACAGATGTTTTTTGGCAGAATAGCTAGGGTAAGAGCTGCAAAGGCACAGCCTTATTAAGGGGGCGGGGAACAGCAGCTCATTTGTATTTAAAGAGACATGCATGAAAACGGTTTCTGCTTTCACTCAAAATAGGCATTTTCAAAATGATAATAACTGATCTGTGAGCTGAAACTTCACAGATTCAAGGGACACCTGAGACTTATATCACATATTGTAAAAAGGCATAATAGGTCTCCTTTAAATTAAAAGTTTACACTTTATTTTGATAGTCCACTTTAGACATTCTACTAACTATAAGTAACTTTGCAACTACATGTCTACTAACTCTCAGAGCAGACTGTTAGGTTAGGTTTAGGGTTAGAAGAATAAGTTAGCATATACTTGCAAAGTTTAAAAGAGTGTTTGAAGATATTAAGCAGACAGTCTACTAATACTCTAATGACTAGATGACATGCAGCTGCAGAGTTACTTACTGTTAGTAGAATGTCTAAAGTGGACTATCAAAATAAAGTGTTACCAAGCAGAAGCCTTTAGATCAGCAGGTTTTCAAATTCATGAGAAAAATGAAATCTTAACTTTCGTTTCACAAACTTTTGAATGAGGGTGTATGACCTTAAAAAAAGGGCCTAAATGTAAGATTTATGCATTTGGATTGCATATAAAATTGCATATAAACAAACTAATAAACTTAGTGTGATGCATATTTGTCAGTCATACATAAATCAAACAGGTAAGATTTTTGCACAAAGAAAAGAAAGAAAAAAGAAGCATATGTTTTTAATAACTATCCATTTGCATCTATTTAATTGTATTTGAATAATCATATTTTCAGCTTTATTGTGAAAATTAAATTCAGTTTAAAATTACAAAAATGGCTAAAATACAGCTAGCAATTTTTATAAAACAAGCAATATTCAGTTAGTAAATATAAATTTTGTATTTTAAACACATTTTGCCTGACAAATATGCATCACATTAAGTTTATTAGTTTGTTTATGCTAAAATGGTGTAATCCAGATGGATAGAAATACTATATGCAATTCAAATATGTAACTATATTAATACATATATAAATAAATAAATACATCAAATACATAAAAGTGCTCCTTCTTTTTCTTCTTCTTCTTCTTTTTTTCTTCTTTTTAGGTACATTTAAACTGCATCTATTATGTGCATATACAGTACATGGCTTGAATAAAAAAAATGATAAAAAAAATATAAATGATCAAATAAAATGTCCTAAATATTAAACGAGAGCGTGTTTGTGTCAACTGACCTAAATACATGTTGATGTTGTTGAGATACAGGCTTGAGCTGAAATTTATTTCATCTATAAAAAGTAACCTCAGCATCCATCCAGTCACAGCCCTGAACTTCCCATCATGCTTTGCCTGTTAGAAAACCATTAGGACTCACACTCTTAGTGCCTGTTCTTATCTACTATTAAATGCAATTTATTTTTAATTAAAAACTGACCCCGACAGTTATTGCTCCAAAATTCTCAACATTCTTATTGGTGCTTTACTGTTTAAACAGAACAAATACATTTTTATGAACTTCACACAGAACAGACATCAATCTAACACTTATATTTTTACAGCACGTTGTGGTGTTGATGAATAACACTGGATTAAGTGCTGTAACTAGTCTAACAATTAATCTTTCTGACAAGGCATTTGTTCGAAACCAACGCCACTTCACTTTGACTCTCGTATGACACCCATGAGTGTGTTATCTGTGCTTCACTAGCCAGTCAATGTCTTACACCTGCTGTCTACAGGTCCACCCTGTTACCAAACACAAGCGTCTCCTACCTTTACTGGAGCAGTACAAATCCATCCTGCAGCGTGGCAAGGAGGAACTGCCTACAACAGCGCCAACTGTTTTTATTTAAGCTTTCTTTTCGCTCAGCTGAATGTTGTTTTCCTTCGACAACTTCTCTGTCTCGTTGTATCGCGTGTCGTTTTCCAGAGCTCCAGGTGAAAGCGTTTCTCCTCCCACCAGGTGAGTGCAGGTATTCCCACACTACCACTGACTGACAGCCTCTTTGTAGAAAAGAGGGTGTATCAGTAAAACAGCAATAAACCTTCACTACAGCTCCACGGCCTTTGTTGAAATGCAACTCTGGTTTAAAGCGGTGCGTGTATCCCGTCTCACACACACAAAGGATCACACAGAGCAGTGCATTCAGTGAAAGCTCAGATGTGTCATTTCTGCATCGCCGTACATAATTGCAAAAAAAATTGTGTTTAACGAGGTTTCCTATATTAATGTTGCTGCTTTAAGACACAGAGCATGTGCGAGGGACAAAGAGACTAGAAAGAAATAAAACCATAAAACAGATCATTATCCCTGTGATTCATTAACATTACCAGAGGAATGAATGTAAGGATTTACTTCTGATATCTTTAAGGACCAATAATCATTTGATAAATCACTAAACTAACAAACTTTACTTTACCACTATCCTAATCACCAACACGCAGGGAAATCAGTTACAAAACAACAGCTAGAAATACAACGTATTTATAGAGGTGCAATAGGTGGCTTCACAGACTCTCATAGTGAGTGCCAACATGTTTTTTTTTAATCATTTCCATTGTTAATAGACAACATGTCACAGATTCTGTCCATACAGCTTTAAAAATAATTTTAAATTAAAATGCCACTTATTAAAGAAACTAAGTAAAATTTAATTTTGCTAACAAAATAACATTCAAGAATTTAATGAGATGCCTTTAGATCAAGACGTTTTTAAATTCATGAGAAATATGAAATCTTAACTTTTGTTTCACAAACTTTTGAACAGGGGTGTATGCAGTTAAAAAAAAATATTAAGGCCTAAATGTAAGATTGCAAAACAACTGCATATAACTTGTATCATATATAAGCTTGATACATATTTGTCAATAATACATAAATCAAACAGGTAATATTTTTGCAACTGATTTCATCACAATTTTTATAATTCCAAAAGATAAACTGAAGATTTTTCATTTGTTTACAAATCCATTCAGATGTCTGGGGTGAGTATGATTTTTTTAAATTTATTTTTCTTTTAATAAATTAATACTTTTATTCAGCAAAGATGGATTAGATCATTCAAAAGTGACAGTAAAGACACTTATAATGTTACAAAGATTACAAAAAAATGTAAAAAAAAAAACAAAAAAAACAAACTTTTTATTAAACAAAAAATATAAATTGATGAAAAATAAAATGTATCAAAGTTTCCACAAAAATATTGGGCAGCACAACTGTTTTCAACATTGATAACAGTCAGAAATGTTTGTTGAGCAGCAAATCAGCATATTAGAATGATTTCTAAATAATCATGTGACACTAAAGACTGGAGTAATGATGCTGAAAACTCAACAGATATTCACGTAAAATACAGCTATTTTAAATGATAATATTCTTCTACAATATTACCGCTTTTGCAAAAAAAAAAAAAAAAAAAAAAAAATGCAGCCTTGATGACAAAAAAAGAGATTTCTTTCAAAATGATAAAAAAACCCTACTCCCAAACATTTGAATAGTAGCAAATATTTGTTCAATAATGTAACATTTTTGATCATTTTTGTTTATCAATACCATGACTGAGGTAAAATACTGATTAGATTGTGTCTTCCCCCTAAACATCCCCCAAAAAAGGCCATAGAACTAGAGGGAAACTAGTTACTATTAGCTGTGCTGGTGATTTATCTGGTCTGTCTGTTGCTGAGAATCCAGACGTCCAGAGTCATATCAGCAACAGAGTGACTAACACAGTACCAGTGAACAACTGCAGTAAACACTGCTTACCGTCAGAAACAGCCTGTGTGGCCTCAGAAATCTGAACAAATAAACAACACACAGTTGTGCCTGAGTGAATGAGAGCCTCTGATAGTTAGCTGCTGGCAGAATCAAACATTAAAAACGGCTTGTTGGAAACCTCATAGTTCAAGGCCTGTCTCTGCTTCATTCATTGCCAGCCTGCACCACTGGAACAGAGCCAGACACTGTAATGGAGATCCCCGTCCCATCCGGTGAACACCGTTAAAAACCCAGAAACAATGAGTACGGGGTGAAAACAGCCCAAACTTACCCTCAAACTCACTAGTTTAATTTCTACACTGCTTCCCATCTATAGCAGATATTTCACACAATTAATGAGAGCGGCTTTCTTCACAAAGCACTCGATGATGCTTCTGTAATTACTACTTTCTCCTTTCTCTGACTGTAGGGTTATAATCTAAGCATTACATTACTCAGGAATGTGTAATTTACTATGGATTACAATCTCAGTAAAAATGAATGACTCCAGAGCATTACTGATGACTAAAAAATGTTTTGTTGTGTCCATATCCAGTGTGATTTAGAAGAGGCCACATTAACAATGGAATATATTTAAGACTGGCATATTCAACACATATTTAAAGGGTTAATCATAAGTCAACTCTGAACCAAATCCTAAATGTAAAGGTGGAAAGAAAATATCACTTCAAAGGAATAGCTAACTTAAAAAAAAAAATAGAATTCAGTGATCTTTTTCACACCATAATGTTATTACAAACCTCTGTTACTTTTTTTAGCACATAGAACACACAATACAATCATAATGTTTTTGAAGGACATCTCTTCTGCTCACCTAGGCTGCATTTATTTGATCAAAAATACAGTAAAATCAGTAATATTGTGAAATATTATTACTATTTAAAATAGCTGCTTTGTGTGTGCATATCTGTTAAAATGTAATTGATTTCTATGATAAAAAGCTGAATTTTCAGCATCATTACTCCAGTCTTCAGTGTCACATGAGCCTTCAGAAATCATTCTAATATACTGATTTGCAGCAAACATTTCTGATGATTATCATTATAGAAACAGACATTCTTTGTAACATTATAAATGTCTATCGTCTCTTTTTTATCAATTTAATGCATCCTTACTGAATAAAAGTGTTAATATCTTTACAATAAATACAGAAATCTTACTGACCCCAAACTTTTAAACGGTAGTTTATGCAACAAGATCCATTACAACAGAACAAGAAAAACAGCCGAAAAACTCACAAATATGAAAAACTCCTACTCTGCAAACACAACAGTGGGTCTTTCATCTCGAAAGAACAGATTCCACACAAGTAAACACATCTGTAAATCTTCACATGCTCCCCATGCTGTCTTCCTGCCTTTGTTATGAACCTCTTTGAGCTCAGCGTCAACAGACTAAACACACAGACACACACGTATGAAGGAATCCTCTCAGACACATACATCTGAACAAAACTGAGCTTTTACCATGGTATTTACCATGGTGTAGTGTGTTGAGCACTGATCTCTGCAGTCTCGAACGCTGCTGATTATGCTGTTAATGTCACAGGAGGTGAGCTGTTGGAGCAGAAGAGGGCGACGTTTTCCCCTCACAGCAGAACAAAACTAAATGGTTTCTGACTCTTTACTCCTGACAGATTAAACTGCATCATCGCTAACATAAAGTGTGTGACCCAGAGTGATGTGAAAAAAACTGATCACGTAACAGAACACCTGGTTGTTCATTGTTGTGTTTGCAGCAGGTTAGGACTAACTAACTAACTAATTCAATGAATAAAATTTTGTATTTATTATTATTAATATATATATACTTTTTTTTAGATATTACTATTTAGGTTTAATTTCTTAGTATTTAAAATTTCATTTTATTTTTTCTTTTAGTTTGTTTTTTTATCTAATATTTACATTTACATTTTATTTCTGCTTTATTTAATTAACATTTTTTTTAAACGTAGTTTTAGTTATCAATAATAACCCTGCTAAGATGTAATTTAAATGATTAATTTCATAAACTTTTGAATTTCATGAACAATCTTAGATTCATCACAATCTGGTATCCATGCAAGAGTAAAGTGTTTTTTGTAGAGTGGTCATGACTAAGGATTTACAGCAGAGTAACAACAACTGAGGAAACTCAGACTCAACTAGGCCACTGGACAAGAGAACAAATGAAGACGTATGAGACTGATGTCAGTTTGAAGCTGGCACGACTGACTCTTGGAGGCGAATACAGCTGCCAACTCAACCCGCTGAATACTAACCACAGTGTCCGTCCAAGAGAGCCTGCACAACATCACTACTTGTTTACCAAGAACAGCGATTTAATTACATTTTGTGCTTCAGATCCAAGACCACCAAAGAGACTGTTACCTAGAAAGGACTCAGGGTTTGATTAGCGGGACCTGTGAGCCTCTAATTATATAAGCAACTATCATTCTGATGCAAAACGTGTCTTTTTTTTATTGAGAGTGACTTAAAAGAATTAAACTGTATAAAAATGAGTTCAAGGTGAGAATTACCAATATTTATCCACAAAAATGTTATTCTTTTTTTTATTTCAGTAAAACAGGCAGCCATAAGTAATTATGTCAGATATAGTTACTTTGTAATAATTTATTTAGATTTATTTAGATTTATCTAATATTTAGATTGATTAGCACTAGAAAACCTACATATGTTTTTGAACAATCAAACCAGTTTCAGGAATAAATACTTTTGAGTTTACTCAACCTGTGGAAAAACATTGCTGTATCAACTTAAAGTAAAGACATAATATAAATAGCTCTACAAACTCAAAATAATGTTTTTACTTTTGGATCAAAATTCAATAAGCTTGGATTTTTAAGTTAAGCTGAGCACTGACATTAACATTAACACTGATGCAGAACTTTCTCAATTGTTAAAGAGAACATGAATCACTCTAATAGTGACTTGAAACACTTTCTTAACAAAATAATGAAAAACACTACACAAGCTAAATCAACTAATGCTTTAAAACCTGGCATTACTAAAATTATGCCTGTCAACTTTTTCAATCGACCTTTAAAATAGTTTGTGTGACAAAATGGTACATTGTTTACAACATACTGTATGCTTGTTTTTCAGACTTATTGGCAGTAACTTGTTCTATGTAAAAACAGGTGCATCTCAAAAAAATTAGAATATCGCGCGAAAGTTCATTTTTTGTTTGTAACATACTTCAAAAACTGAAACTTTCATTTATTCTAGATTCATTAGATGTAAAGTAAAATATTTCTGAAGTTTTTTTGTTTGAATTTTGATGATTAGAGCTTACAGCTCATGAAAGTCGAAAATCCAGTATCTCAAAATATTAGAATATTTCCTAAGATCAATCAAAAAAAAAAAAAAAAAGGATTTGCAAAACAGAAAAGTTCAGTTCGTTTACTGTATGTTCATTTATGCATTCAATACATGGTCAGCAGCATATATTACAGCAAATGACTTGCTCCTAGCACAAATTACAGCATCAGTGAAGTGTGACATGGAAGTGATCAGCCTGTGGCACTGCTGAGGCACTACTGAGCCTTCAGATCATCTGTGTATTGTTGGATCGACTGTTTCTCATCTTTCTCTTCTAAATATTCCATAGATTCTCAATGGGGTTCAGGTCAGGCATGTTGGCTGGCCAATAAAGCACAGTAATAGTCACGACACCCCAGATCATTACTGACTTAAGAAACTTCACACTGGACTTCAAGCAGCTTGGATTCTGTGCCTCTCCAGTTTTCCTTCAGACTCCGGGATCATGATTTCAACATGAAATTCAAAATGTACTTTTATTTGAAAAGAGGACTTTGGACCACTGAGCAACAGTCCAGGTCATTTTCTCCTTAGCCCAGGTAAGATGCTTCTGACGTTGTTTCTGTTTCAGAAGTGGTTTGGTAGCCCTTTTCCTGAAGACGTCTGAGCGTGGTGACTCTTGATGCACTAACTCATTCAATAGCTTCATTCCACTCCTAGTGAAGCACTCCCAAGTGTTTGAATCGGCTTTACTTGACAGTATTCTTAAGCTTGCGGTCATTCCTGTTGCTTGTGCACCTTTTCCTACCAAATTTCTTCCTTCCAGTCAACTTTGCATGTAATATGCTTTGATACAGCACTCTGTAAACAGCCTTCTGTAATCACCTTCTGTGACTTATCCTCTTTGTGGAGGGTGTCAATGATTGTCTTCTGGACCACTGCCAAGTCAGCAGTCTTCCCCATTATTGTGGTTTTAAAGAACAAGAGATACCTGGAATTTACACTGTAGGGATGGACATTTAATGAAACTCAAATGTAAATATTCTAATATTTTAAGAGACTGGATTTTTGACTTTCATGAGCTGTACACTCTAATCATCAAAATTAAAACAAACAAAAAAAAAACTTTAGAAATGTTTTACTTTACATGTAAATGTTTACATGTTTTAATAATAAATCTAGAATATATGAAAGTTTCAGTTTTTTTAAATAAGTTACAAACAAAAAATAAACTTTTTTCACAATATTCTAATTTATTACCAATTTATTTGTGAATAAGAAGACAAATGCTGAACATGTTCATGTGGCGTCATCAACCAATCAGTGTCAGTTTCCAGAGTGATTTGTCACATGGAATTTGCTCAGGTTCAGGTGATTGGCTCAAAAAAGGCCTATATGTGATCCTGGACCACAAAACCAGTCTTTCTTAAGTAGCACGGTAATATTTGTAGCAATGGCCATTAACAATACATAACAATACATTGGGTCAAAATGACTGATTTTTCTTTTATGCCAAAAATCTTTTGGATATTAGTAAAGATCATGTTCCGTGAAGATATTTTGTAAATTTCTTACCGTAAATGTATCAGAACTTAATTTTTGATCCGTTATATGCATTGCTAAGAACTTCATTTGGACAACTTTAAAGGCAGTTTGATTTTTTTGCACCCTCAGGTTTCAGATATTCAAATAGTTGTATCTCTGCCAAAACAAACCATACATGGAAAGCTTATTTATTCATATAAATCTCAATTTAAAAAAACTGACCCTTTTTTGGTCCAGGGTCACATATGGTTTTGTGGTCCAGGGTCACATATGTGGAACCGAGAACCAATTCACCAGTTGAGCCATTCAACTGCCACTTAGATGAATAGTACCATACATAGATAGCATTTTTTAGGATTATAGAAAGAGTAAAGTTTTCAGGATTTCAAAAAACAGCCATCATCAGAGGGAAAACTGCATTGCTGAACAATTAGGTTGAGGGTAATACATCTTTTGTTGCAACATGTGAACCCATGCACTCATGCATTCATCTGTGGGATTCATCAGGGAGCATGACGCTGTGGAAAATAGGGCTGGGCACAGCCAATGAAATGAGCAGCTCAGGGGAGGAGCGAACAGGAAGTCAAAGAATATGGACTTCCCAGTTCAAACTTACAGGAAAGCCCTGGGATTCCCTCCCGCTATGAGAGACCTGCTATGTCTGGTAGCGTGAGTCAGTGCCAATGACGAGGGACGTGAGCAAGCAGTGTGTGTGACTGTGTGTAAGAGGGACAAGAAATAGCAACACCCTATGAAAACATTATAGACATCACTGTAGATTTCAGTAACCACAGAAGCTGTTGATCTATAAATATTTTCAGCTCAATATCCATAGGGACCCATCAGAGTTCCTTCTGTAATCACTGCAACTTCCTCTAGTAACTAATCATTTTTGCATAATGGAAAAGTCTCCTCTGCCCCAAGGCTGCATTTGTTTGACCAAAACAACAGTAAAACAGTCATACTGTGAAATATTACAATTTAAAATAGCTTTTTTCACTGTGAATACATTTTATTGATTGCTGTGATCAAAGCATCCAGACTTCAGTGTCACATGATCCTTCAGAAATCATTCTAACATGCTGATTTGCTGCTCAAGAAACATGTCTGATTTCAAGGTTGATGGTTCAAAGCAATGGAAAATGGCCAGTAGCAAACCATGTGGAATGTGCTGTCATGTTTAATCTTAGCACTATGACGTGACTTAATATGTAAGAAGACATTCACAGTGAGGCTTGAAATTCACAGACGCTCGATAATGAATGCCTGCTGAGGAAAAACTGAACTTTCCTCTGTAACAGGGCGGTTTCACGCAGCCTGATTTTGGCCGTGCTCTGAGATGCCCTTATGTGAGCTTAATGGATGAGAATAAACCAAACGGATGATAAATCGTTTTCACGCAAGTTTGTGGGATGAGGAAAGTAGCGTGAGAATCCTCACACGCTCCAAGGAGACGTGAACACCATAATTTGTGATGCTATCGATCAAACCAGCTCATCCTGAGCATGCATTAGATCTGACAGGACATTTACAATGTGAAATAATACTATTATATTTCTGCAACGTCAACTGCACATAAATCCCATTTTCACAGAATATCCCATCTCAGCTCCTTTAAGCATTTGTATGAGTGATAAACGCATGATCACCATGGATGTACAAGGAGCACTCTAAGGAGGACTCTCTATGCTAAACGTCCCTCCTTGTTGCACCCTGTTGAGTCTCCTCATTAGTTCCAAGATGATTATGATGGGGATGGATAAATAACAGTACAACGTATTAATAAAACCACTAAATAAATCAGACGGGAATTACAGGAAAGTTAAACATGACCATCACTGGACTTGAACATGACTTTACTGAAATGGTAAATTTTTTTTATTGAAATTAAACTTTTAATAATGATGATGTTTTGTAATTTATTCACGCTGCCATCACAATGTAAAAAGGTCATGTCAAAACACAGTCAAAATTAAAATGATCCCAACTAGTTGCATTCTCTCGCAAAATTATTGCATTTTTGAGAAACTTTGCATGCAAAACTATTACATTCTCACTTGCATTTTCCTCCAATATATATTTTTTTTCTTCACAAAAGTTTTGTAAACAAAAGGTTCGGCAAACCAACAAAATTAAGCGTGACATCAATGAATTTGAACACGATTTCATTGCAAGGTTAACTTTTAATATTGCAAAGAAAGTTTTCATTGCAATGGTTTCTTTCATTATTTGTTATTTATTCATGCTGCCTTTCAATGTAAAAACATTATATGTCAACTAGTTGATCACAACTAGTTGCATTCTGTTGCAAAACAATTGTGCTCCCCTGAGAAACCTTGCGCTCACTGAAACATTGCATTCTCCCACAATTCACAAGAAACTTTTGCATTCTTTTGCAAAACTGTTGTGTTCTCAGGAAACTTTTTTCAAAGAACAATCTTCCTTCTCCACCTCATATTTTTATCATAAAAGTTTTGCAAACCAACACAAAAGTACTGTGACACAATTTTCCCTCCCATCTCCCATTTTTTAACCATCAACATGTCCTTTTTGAGGCTCATTAGTTTTGTCATATTTAGTTGATCTCTGGGGACCATTTTATCACCTAAATGTAGCTAATTTTAGCCCCCCCCACACACATATATATAGAGAAAGACAGTCTGTCTGAACTTCCGGACGCTCTAAAACAATGCCACGGCCGGACACCCCTCCCTGCCCAGCCAAAACAATGACAACATTTCTCTTGCTTATCTTTTACAGCATTAACTTGGAAAAATTTAGCACTGTATCTGACATTACATGCAGTGTAACAATGAATTAAACCATCACCTGACCTCCCAAGCTTTTTCATTATTCTCCTAGTAAGGGATTCCCAAACACTTGAGACTAAAGAGCTTAAGACAGAACAGAGCAAAGCTCACTAAATCTGATGAGATTAGAGTTGTACCTTTCAGGATCGTGATCTCATGTTGAATGGATCTGGACGTCATGACTGATTGGTGAATATCTTCAGGAAGCTCTGTCTCTCAGGTCTGTCCTCAAGCACCTGCTGTCAGGTAGCACAGCTCTCTTTCTCTCTGTGTCTTTTCTTCAGTCTTTTGGCTTGTGGTCAAGTGGTTGGCCTGTGGTCTTATTGCTCCTCTTCCTCACTCACATATGGTCTCACGCCCACACTGTCTCCCTGGAATCTGTTTGTGTGCCGCCCATCCCTTCCACCAAACTCACCCTAAACTGCGAGCATCCTGCCTGAGCCAATCCCATATTCATATTCATGAAGGTCCAGCCAATCCCTGCACTGCTGCACGCATCAAAGCCATGAGCAACAGGCTCTATGGACTCAGAAGGAGCTCCAAAATCATTAAAGGAGAAGTCTACTTCCAAAACAAAGATTCACATATAATGTAGTCACCCCCTTGTCATCCAAGATGTTCATGTCTTTCTATCTTCAGTCGTAAAGAAATTATGTTTTTTGAGGAAAACATTTCAGCATTTTTCTCCATATAATGGACTGATATGGTGCCTCGATTTTGAACTTCCAAAATGTAGTTTAAATTCAAACGATCACAAATGCGTTTGTAAATGATCCCAGCTGAGGAAGAAGGGTCTTATCTAGCGAAACGATCGGTTATTTTAATTAAAATAATACAATTTAAACACTTTTTAACCTCAAACGCTCGTCTTTCCTTTCTCTCCCTGAACTCTGTGTATTTTGACTCAAGACAGTTAGAGTATGTCGAAAAACTCCAATCGTATTTTCAAAAATCATTTCAAAATCATCCTGAATCGCTGCAGAAGTACCAACACAGTGTTTGCAAAGTGAACATGCAAAGAAGATCAAACACCCCTAACAAAAAAGGTAAAACAGTGATATAGGACGATTTTGAAGTTGAAGGACAACATGATCCGGAACAAAAACAGTTCAGGCAGAGTAAGACAAGACGAGTGTTTGAGATATATAAATTGTATCATTTTTATGAAAATAACTGATCGTTTCACTAGATAAGACCCTTCTTCCTCGGCTGGGATTATTTACAATCGCATTTGGGATCGTTTGAAGCCGCATTTAAACTGCATTTTGGAAGTTCAAACTCGGGGCACCATATCAGTCCATTATATGGGGAAAAATCCGGAAATGTTTTCCTCAAAAAACAATTTCTTTATGACTAAAGAAAGAAAGACATGAACATCTTGAATGACAAGGGGGTGAGTACATTATATGTGAATCTTTGTTTTGGAAGTGGACTTCTCCTTTAAACAACCTAGCAATTTACATAAAATGCCAAAACACATTGCTGATTAAAATAAATAAATAAATATATTAAAAAAAAAATAAATCCTTCTTATCATCACTTGACAGAAAAACATTTATAACGATACAAAAGATTTATATTTCAAATAAATGCTGTTCTTTTAAAATTTTTATTTATACATGAATCCTGAACAATAAAAGCTATGACTGTTTCCATAAAAATATAAAACAGCAAAACTGTTTTCAACATTGCTAATAATCAGAAATGTTTGTTAAGCAGCAAATCAGCACATTAGAATGATTTCTGAAGGATCATGTGACACTGAAGACTGGAGTAATGATGCTGAAAATTCAGCTTTGATCACAAAAATAAATTACATTTTAACATAGATTCATATAGAAAACAGTTATTTTAAATTGTAATAATATTTTAAAATATTTCTGTTTTTAATGTATTTTTGATAAATGCAGCCTTGGTGAGCAGAAGAGACTTCTGAACGGTAGTGTAGATCATTTTTTCTTTAAATCTTTAAAGTTCATGCACATAAATAATACTTTTATAAAAAGATTTGATTAATTTATAATATATATATATATATATATATATATATATATCAAACTTTTTTTATTTTTGATTTAAAAAGGCAAAAGGAACATTTGATAAAGTTAAACTTTTTGTATGCAAAAAAATTCTTACGAAGCCTTGCATGAAAAAAGATCTCAAAAGAAAATATATTACAACTTTTTATCATCTGAAATATTAATTTTAAAAATATTAAATACATTTCTAAAATAATGAATAGTCATATTTTGCGCTATCCCAATGCAGTCTATTGTTCTCGTCTGACCTGTTTCACAAACTATTTTTTCCAGTTGACTGGAGAAGAAAAGCAGATGAAGTGAAAGTATTTTTCCTAGACAGAAGCAGGGCTCATCTCTGAATATTTGCTCCCCTGGACATTACAGAAATAAACATCCCACAGCAACAAACACATTCCCAGCATAGTTTACTTCAAACCCAATAAAACACAGTTACTGACCAATAAATAAAGTATTTCATGTGTATGAGAATGTGCTCACAAAGTTTGAGTTATTTCATGTCAGACCCATATACATGTATCAGTTTAAATGTATTGAAACCAGAGCAACATTTGTTCTCACTCTCTTTGAATAAAATGTATCATCTGCTGATGACGTGTAACTCATGATGTCCATTTCTCCACATGGATATAGACAGTTACAGAGATGGGCTGTTAGCAGTGTGTGTGTGTGTGTGTGCGCGTGTACAGGTATTCACTACATTATGAGGACCAACATTTTTTAGGTCCCCATGAAGAAACAAACTTATATATCTTACAGAATGGAGTGTTTTGAAAATTTGACTATCCACAAGTTTCCTACGCCCCATGAGGCCTTGCGTCAAAAGTGGGAGCGTCTTCCGGTTCAAAGTAAACAAGCGGGACGTGACACTCATTCATTCAACAGTTGACAGGAGTGACGGGCAAATGAAGCCTTGTGAAGCACAGAGACTTTCCTCTGACTGTTTCGGGAAAAGATTCAAAGCTTCGAGAGTGTCGAAAACAGCGCGATCTGGTGGTTAGTAAAAAATAAAGCAGCCAAAAGACTAAAGCTCTGTCGGAAGATGCATTCACCAAAATTTCCATAGATCGGTCCATGTTATATGCACAAATACAAGCCTAACTGTGTGTGTGTTTGTTGAATTTCTGACTCTGATAAATTAATTTACCCATTGAACAGTGCCATTAAATGTCAGTACGAATATCAATATGATGTAATATAAGAATAGTGTGCACATATATTAATTGCATATGGCATTACATTTTCCTGAAATAATTTGTATTCTTCATATTACTTGTATGACTGGGTATTTAAAAATGTAATTATTAAATGGGTCCCAATGAAAATGTACTCGCAAAGTAAGATCTGGGGGTCGAAAATGTACACGCAAATTGAAACGTGCACATGACTGGACAGAAAGTGAGGCTTTTACGAAAGGGATTTCTACGTTAACAAGCCTCGAATCGAGGCTTCATCTGTCATGCCCTTTAACATTAGCTCTGAAGTCTCGGTTCAAATGTCATTTCACCAGTCATTCAAGATTTAGCGATCCAAACTTGCTAATAACACAAATTCGAAAAGCATATGTTGTCCATAAGAACGTAATGACATCTCTCATAAAGGTGTGCATCTTTACAAAGTAAACAATGGTCTAAAAAACACAGCCTCTTCGCTAATTAGCACACAAAATACCACTGGTATACTACGTCCACCACCTCGCTGGAAGTTGTACCCACGTTCTTTTTTACAGTAGCACCACCCGGAAACTTGTGGATAGATTTGTGTGAGGGGTAGGTTTAGGTGTAGAGTTAGGGTAAGAGTACGGACAGTTTGTGCAGTAGACAAAACACTTCAAAACACTTCATTCTATATGATTTATAAGCTTGTTTCCTCATGGGGACCCCACAAGGTCAAAATTTACTGGTAGTACTATACTTGTGGGGACATTTGTTCCTCATAATGTAGGGAATACCAGGCACTCTCGTTGTGAAAAAAGTGAAGAAATAAACACAGAACAATACTAAAAATTATTTTTGGAACTACATGTTCTACAGAACTACAAATCCCAGCATCTCTTTAGAAATGTGTGTTCATTATAATCCCAGCAGACACAACTGAATTCAGATGTGGGTGGTGTCTCAGAAAATATGTTTATTAATAATTAATTATTTAGGAAAACCATCTGAAGTGCACAGATCACAATCGTCTTCCCTGTTGTTTGGCTGAGACGGTCACGGGACATGCATGAACTCTCAGTGATCATTCTGGAGTGGTTTAGACACAGTAAGCATGAGGAAATCTGATCGACAGTATTACATGAACACAAACACTCTCACTCAGAAATAAACACAGCCCTAAAGAGACGGCAGCCCTACTGATTACAGGAAACCCAACTGCTGCAAACAATAGCAGCACTCCCACACCATTCACTGCTGCTCCACCTGCAGATTTACACACACAAAGACACTTACAGTACACACCATTTACCTTTGCATACCTGTGAAACAAAGCCTCTGAGTCTCAATCTGACACCTGCTAACAGTACTGCATACTTCAGCTTATTCATAATAATAATTACTGGACTACTTATCTAGTAATACTCTTTCAATAAAGAACAGATATTCTTATAAGAGAAAATACAGCCATGTGCTCTTTGCATAACACTTACTCACAAAAACAGACATTGTGATATTTTGTGTATCTGCAGTATATATTTTGCTAAAAGAAAACAAAAAATGCAGGAATTTTCACTAGATAACCTGAATAACTTTATTTGGAAATAATTAATCATTTTAGAATTATTGGGGTGATACTGCTAGGCACTGCATCTGCATAAAACTGTCACAATCGTCGTGTGCGGGGAATGAGGAGTAGGGACGAGGAGATCAGGAGATCAGGAGATCCACAATAGGAACAGGAACGAACAGGAACAGCAGTGAGTCCACACGCACGAAAAGACTGGGAGACAATACAAGAACCGACAAACCAAACGGGGAACTCAACCAAACTTAAATACACAGGCTAATCAGACGAGGACAGGTGTGATTGATTAAACAATGACGTAGTAATTGAAAACAGAACAGGAAAGACCAAATAAGGGCATACACAAGGAAAAAACACAGAAACAGTCCACAGGGGTGTGACATTACCCACCCCCCATATGGCGCGACTCGTGCCATAACAAATACAACGGGGAGGGAAGGTGGGCGCCCTGGAGGCTCGTGCAGGGCAGACACAGGAGGGAGAGGAGGTACAGGGAGGGCGGATCAGGGAGCCATGGCAGAGCATACAGTCCAGGATGCCATGGTGGGTCAGGGAGCTCAGGGAGCCACGGCGGAGCATACAGTTCTGGATGCCATGGCGGGTCAGGGAGCTCGGGGAGCTACGGCGGAGCATACAGTCCTGGATGCCATGGCGGGTCAGGGAGCTCGGGGAGCCACGGCAGAGTATACAGTCCATGAGACCATGGCGGATCAGGGAGCTCGGGAAGCCATGCCCGAGTACACAGTCCAGAAGACCATGGTGGATCAAGGAGCTTGTGAAGCCATGGCCGAGTACACAGTCCAGACAACCATGGTGGATCAGGGAGCTCGTGAAGCCATGCCCGAGTACACAGTCCAGAAGACCATGGTGGATCAAGGAGCTTGTGAAGCCATGGCCGAGTACACAGTCCAGACAACCATGGTGGATCAGGGAGCTCGGGAAGCCATGCCCAAGTACACAGTCCAGAAGACCATGGTGGATCAAGGAGCTTGTGAAGCCATGGCCGAGTACACAGTCCAGACAGCCATGGTGGTGGATCAGGGAAGCCATGCCCAAGTACACAGTCCAGACAGCCATGGTGGATCAGGGGAGTAGCCCCCCCCCCCAAAAAATTTTCTTGGGGAAAATTAGGGTATTATCAGCTCGGGTGAGTACAGGAAGGCCGGGCTTAGGAGGCGCTGGCACAGGAGGGCACTCAGGAGGCGCAGGCTCAGGAGGGCACTCGGGAGGCGCAGGGTCAGAAGGGCGCTCGGGAGGCTTAGGCTCAGGAGGGCTCTCGGGAGGGCGCTCAGGCTCTGGAGGGTGCTCTGGAGGACGCTCGGGCTCTGGAGGGCGCTCTGGAGGACGCTCGGGCTCTGGACGACTGGACAGGACCAGCGGAGACTTGGGAGGGCCGGACGGGACCAGCGGAGACGTAGGAGAGCTGGACGGGACCAGCAGAGACAAAGGAGAAAGTAATCCGTATTGGTCCATTGTATCCTTATGGCATATGTGGCTTGCCATATTTGAAGCCGGTAGTCCAGAGCGCGGGGCCGTGGGTGGAGTCCGTGAGCTGGCTGCTGCCGGAGTCTGTGAGCAGGCCGCGGCCCGAGTCCGGGAGCGGACCGCGGGTTCTGGGCTGAGGATGATGGAGGAGCTCTGAAGAACTGGGGTGAGCGAGGGAGGACCGGAGGGAGTAAGCTTGTTGGAGCAGCAGGTGGAGGACGCTGGCTGGTGGTGAGCTGGAGCGGCCGCGTGTTTACAGATGGGGGGAAGATTAGAATCTTCCACATCGACATAGTAATTGGAATTACAGAGAGCAATGACATAGTTGATAAATTCCGCTACGGGTTTGCGGCAATCGTCAGGAGTTACGGAACAGAACAATTTGTCATCATTTAGCCCCATCTGAAAACACGCGTTAATCATCGCATCGCTCCAACTCACCAGGTGTACAACGCTCAGGAATTCCTCCACATATTGCTCCAACGGCCTCTCTGCCTGCTGAATGTTCATCAGGAACTCCTCAGCCAAGAACATCTTGTTTGCGGTCGGTTCTTCTGTCACGGTCGTCGTGTGCGGGGAATGAGGAGTAGGGACGAGGAGATCAGGAACATGCACTTTTATTAAATAATCCACAATAAGAACAGGAACGAACAGGAACAGCAGGGAATCCACAGGCACAAAAAGACTGGGAGACAATACAAGAACCGACAAACCAAACGGGGAACTCAACCAAACTTAAATACACAAGCTATTCAGACGAGGACAGGTGTGATCGATTAAACAATGACGTAGTAATTGAAAACGTAACAATAAAGACCAATGAAGGGCATACATAAGGAAAAACCACAGAAACAGTCCACAGGGGTGTGACAAAAACATAAAAACAAAAAATATTTAAAAGTTAAAAATGACAAGTCATCCTTTCAGGCTAAACAATTTGGGAAAAATTGGAAAAACACTTTAGTTTACTCTTCACATGAACCAAAGCAAATAAATATTGTATACTGTATGTGCCGTAGATTTCAGAGTACACTCTTAAACTATAGCATTATTTAATTTAAATCAACAAATTACGTGAGAATTTAAGTAAATATATGCACAGCATGATCCAGTGTGAAGCACAGCACTGTGTTCAATTATATGTGATCTGCTCGTGTTTTCAGCATCTGACCAACATATAACATATATTTGTGACCCTGGAGCACAAAACCAGTCTTAAGCAGCACTGGTATATTTGTAGCAATAGCCAGCAATGCATTGTATGGGTCAAAATTATCGATTTTTCTTGTATGCCAAAAAATCATTAGGATATTAAGTAAAGTTCCATGAAGATGCTTCCTACCATAAATATATCAAAACTTAATTTTTGATTAGTAATATGCATTGCTAAGAACTTCATTTGGACAACTTTAAAGGTGATTTTCTCAGTATTTAGATTTTTTTCACCCTCAGATTACACATTTTCAAACAATTGTATCTTGTCCTATCATAACTAACCATACATCAGTGGAAAGCTTATTCATTCAGATTATAATCTTACACACCATATTAGATGTATAAATCTCAATTAAAAAAAAATGGCCCTTATGACTGTTTTCTTATGGTACAGGGTCAAATTTGGGAAAGCAATGTATACAACCATCTTTACAAAATTCTAATTAGAAAAGCCCATAAGTCAGTTGTCAACAAAGCTGACCAACAGCCAGAGCTTTTTAAATTACAAAACAAATGTTTTTTTCCAAAATATAGATCCCTAATCAGCTAATTGAATGTGCCAGTTGAATTCACATTGAATTCATCCATGCACAAACTGTCTTACTAAACTTAATGCAACAATTGTAGTTTTAGTTTTTACTCAGTTCACAGGTATCCATCAGCGGCACCCAAAACTGCATTACTGATGCCCTGAAAACATTCCAGCCCTCTGAGATCACACAATCACATCTAAACTCTCTGCTGATCTGGTTATTCGTGCTCTGGACTCCACCGAGAGACCGTGTCTATCTACAGCCTGTGAATGGACAGAAGTAATGCTGAGCAAACACGCACTCATATCTGAGCAGAGAAGACTCTGGATGAGTGCATGTGTAAGAGCCTTTCTGGCATCAGCGTGTGTGGAAACACTGGGACCTTTTGGCTCAGGATCTCCTCTAATCACTTGTCATTGTTTTGGCCCATCGTTACTGTTCCAAACTCACTCACAAACACCTGACAGGATATCCATGTGTTTTCTCTTCGAATGCTCAGTTTTTGTTTTTGTTTCCATTTAAAATTTACATCAGCATTTTTCTGTCAGCACGAAATTAAATTTCACTTTTTTCTAAATGCATCTAAATTTTTTCTAAATGCATGATTAATCCATGTGTGTTTACGTTTTTAATCCCGTGTTTAAAGAGACCAAAATGGCTTGTTTTGATATTGGGCGATCTGTGACATCACAGGGGGCAAAAACATTTGCACATGACCACCTCAAGACCAAGACATCGACCGACAGTCATATATTATGCACCATAGGCCCCGCCCACTAGCATTCAGTAGCTTGACGTCTGAAATTGCCTACACCAGATGTCTACACTGGATACAGATTCAGTTTCTAAAGTGTACCGCTTGAATCTGCTGACAACAGCACACATGGAACAGTAAAGGAAACTTCACTTTGTCGCATCTGGTTTAAACAGCTCATTTGCATCTCTATCCCACTGAGCAAACGACGTCCAAACGACGTCATTTCAACGTCTTTGTCGGAATATAGACATGATCTGCACGTCGGGTGGACGTCTCATGTTTGTTGGGATATAGACTTCAAAGAGATTTTAGCATCAGAAACAAGTGCTAGATCGTGTCTGAGAACTGTATGCTTGTTCAGAGCTTTTTTTTTTTAAATGAGATGCAGTATAATGGAGACTTTGCAAAGAAACTTTGTTGAAAGATGAATCAGTGAACTGTATTGGTTCCTACAGCAGCTGCATCGTAAACTGTAAGTAAACTATTTTATAATGCAAAGTCAATGATAATGTTTTTAAAACACTTACTGACATAGAGACAGAGTGATCTGAAAGCCACGCCCACCAGGGGGAAAACAATCCAACCCTCTCCATTGACTTTGTATTGCGGGAAGCTGCCTCCTTGTCGACGGCTTATAAAAATATGGTTCATGTTTTTTTAGCTTGTTTACAAATGACGAGGAGGCAGCTTCCCGCAATACGAAGTCAACGGAGAAGGTTGGATTGTTTTCCCCTCCGATGTGGGTGTGGGCTAAATGCAATCTGTCTCTATGCAACAATGAGTGGGGTGTTTCCTATGCAATCACATTAGCCAATCACGAAAGTGGGCGTTTACTGATGACATTCAAGGAGCCGCCTCTTCAAAACAGATCATTTCAGACAGAGGGTCAGAATAAGTGTTGAAAATAAAACTTTTTCTGCATATGTGCTCTTAACTCCACCTCTGTAAGCTCACGTTTATCTCCATACACTATTGAGTGCCACGCCCACAAGTCCCGCCCTACATTTTTTCTTTCCAGTAAACCACTGTACTTGAATATACATCATGGAAGAAAAGATCTGTCTCTACTTCTGCACCAATGTGACTTCATGCACATTTTAAAGGGGTTGTCCTACCATCTAATCTCTTTTTTTGACAGTTCATTGTACTATAAAAACATACTATAAGTTTCAAAGCTCAGAACTTCCTCTTTACTGCAATCAAGCTGCAAAAGAGGCTCGTTCTCTACGTTCCTTATCTTGTCACGTCAAGCTGAGGAACATTTAAGTCCAGTTGGTGTACAAGAGTTCAAACCACTTGAATCGGGGAAAATAATGCAATATGAATATTAACGGCAGTGCACTTGATCAAACTGACACTGCTGTGGAAACCCAGGCCCTGGCAGATCATTCCTTCCTATTGAGGAATCCTGGGAATGGAGGAAAGAGGAAGTTGTTAGACACTCACAGGTTTCCTTTGTTTTGCGTCTCACGTCAGCACCTCAAAACACAAACACAGAGTCAGAGACGGGGTCAAGGGCAAGTGCCACGCACCGAGGGCAGGGGCTTCATGAGTTCAGACAGTGACGCACACAGACACCTGGAAAGCCTGTACGGTTCGCTACGGTTTACAAGAATATTTCTGGTAGGAAAAATGAAACTATTCCCCTGCTGTTATGGAGGAAACAGTCCACTAGAGGCTGTGCTCACACAGTCAAATGACAATGTTTTGGACATCTTTCAGTCTGGATATGTCCAATCCAAACCACCTCAGTGATAAAGATGAATTGAGAGGAAACAACAGATGATGTCAAAGTCATTACTGATATCATCAAGCTGTCTTTGGACGGCTGACTATGAATATCTAAATAAAGCTCTGAGTGAAAGTTCATGTAATCCTGCCAAGCAAAAGGCAGCAGAAACAGCTTATCTCACTTTTACAATAGTTCTTCTGGCGCTGGTCCAGTTCAGACACAATGAAACATTTACCAGAATAGAGCTCAGGATCTCCATCTCTGATGATTAATTATTTGACACACACAAGCTGATGCTACCTCACAAAACCTGATTCTACTCATGGAGTACACTACCAAACGAATGTCTAAAATTATGAAGGCATTATGTGTTTGCAAGAAATTTAATACTTTTATTCAGCAAAGATGCATTTCTTTTGATCAGTTTAAAGACATTTATAATGTTGCAAAAGATTTCTTTTGAACTTTCTACTAGCAGCAAATCAGCATATTAAAATGATTTCTGAAGGTTTATGTGACGCTGAAGACTGGAGTAATGATGCTGAAAATTCAGTTTTGATCACAGAAATAAATGACAATTCCAAATATATTCACATAGAAAATGGTTGTTTTACATTTTAATAATATTTAACAATATTACTGTTTTTATATTTATACATATATCTTACCAACTTGATTTCTGGACTGGAGTAAACTTGTAAAATTTAATTCCAACAAACTTTGGAAGTTGCATATTTATTCTATTTTGCTAAATAAAACTGTTTACCACTTCAATTCTAACCTGCTTTCCATAATTAGATGTAGTGGGAAAAATTACTCCTGTGATCCGTTCACAATCATATCATTTTTTTAAAAACAGAACACAATTCTGCATATTTCTGAATATATACTTCATGGGTGTTGCTGACTCGGCATGTCACATATAGGGGCAAACCAGACAAAATACATATGGCTGAAAGCTGAAGCCGTGCCAAAAGAAGTCTTTCTGCAGACTGAGCCATGTTGTATTGGGTGACACAAAAGCATTGCAGAAGGGTTGTGGCTAGAAGGGATACAGCTCCGACCGGAAACTAACAATGAAATGAATTGTTCTAGCTATTAGACTGTGTTTTTTTTTACGTCTGCACCTACCCCAACCCTAAACTTAGCCTTTACTATAATAAAAAACAGTGTTATTGTTGTACAGTGTGACAAAAGTAACGTTAGATTGATGTGCACAGTAGCTAGAGCTGTATTCCTTCTAGCCTTTACTTTGCATAAGTGATACAAACATAGTCAGACAAGAGCAATGACCAGATGAGATGAAAACATGTCTCAAGTGCACTTAAGTGCAAAAGCCAATGGTTAACAGATGCAAACACAGCTAGCTAAAACACATCAATAACACTTCAAACGAATAATAAACAACAGTAGATTTGGACCATTTCTGAGTAAGAGGAGCTTGCCTGTGTAAGAGTCACTATAGCTGCATGTTGCTATGTAGTTGTTGGGTTTCCAGGTGGTTCCTTACTAGAGTAGAATTGGCCACACCCAAAAGGAAGTGACCACAATTCAAAGAAATTGGTAAAAGCAGGTAATAGCATTCTGGGAAATTAAGTGCTCTTACACTTCCACACAAATTTAAAGCATTTGAAGTACAAACTTTTACAAGTGACGGTTCAATCCGGTCTCTTTCTTTGTGAGGCCTGTGAAACCTTTAAACTTGAAGACAAGGTTAATTAAAGTTTGTCTTTGAGACAAACCTTCCTATCCTTAAAGATGACACTTATTGTTACAGTTTAGGATTTTCTTTGAATTTTATTTCCTTTTAATTTATCTTTAATTAGGGCAAGAGACCAGTTGAATATGGTAAAAATGTTTAACAGATCTCACCATATTTACCCAGTTGATTAGTCAGTAAATTAAAATGTTTGTACGGCAAGTTTTCGGAAATGTTATGTTTAAAGGTGGAGTGTGTAAAAATGACAGCTAGTGGCTGAAACGGGTACTGTGGTTTAAATTCAAAATATTGTTTCTCCTGCTCCCTCCTCCTCAGACTCCACGCTCACGCGGGTTGACAGATTGACGACACGCAACACGAATGAGCGCAACTGACAATGGAAGGCGACAAACCTTACACAAACTTTTCAGATCAGGTGGAATCTGTGAACTTTGACCCAGTTTGTTTGCTTGCTTTCATGGCTGCAGTATGCTGTGTTTTCTGCAAACTGGCAACCCAGGTTGCTGAAATATTATTGGGTAAACCGTAAGTGGGCAGAATCAGACAGACCAAAACAAAAACAGACATTCTGACATGGAATGCACATTTTCAAAGCAGAATAACTGGCTGTAAGTATTGTTTTTCAGAGAAACAAGCATGTGAACTTGAATATGTTTCTGGAATATGTTCAAATGTATATACACATACAGCACCTTTAAATAACCAGATGAGGTCTTATCTAATTAAAGATGCACAAATTTGCCTAAGTATCCAGAACAGAAAACTGAACATTGAATAAAGACAGGTTCAAAATTCTTTTTTTAATTTTGTTGCTTTTTACACAGGGGATTTTAGATTTCTCTTTTTATCCCTCCATTATTCCGATAATACTGTCAACAGCCAGAATAAAATATTTTTTCACCATATTTTTAGGAATAAAGTGCTACATAAATCAGTGTGATTTACATACTTATGAACAAATCCATCTGTAAAACCATTCAGAATATAGAAAGGAATAAAACAGTAAAGTTTGATGTACACTGCAAAAGGCTTATCTTAGTATTTTTGTATTGTTTTTAGTCAAAATATCTAAAAATTCTTAAATTAAGATGCATTTGCTAGATAAGCAAAATGTCATAAGACATTTAGTCTTGTTTTAAGTAAAATGGACTTAATTTCGTTGTTTCCCCCTGAAAACAAAAATAATTATCTGCTAGTGGGGTATAAGTAAAACATTCTTAAAACAAGAGTATCTTACCCAACTGGCAGATAATTTTACTTATTTTAATTAAATTGCACTTAATTTAGTTTCCCCCCCCCCCCCCGGAAACAAGACTAAATGTCTTATGTCATTTTGCTTATCTAGTAAATGCATCCTAATTTAAGAATTTTTAAATATATGACTAGAAACAAGACAAAAATACTAAGTAAAATAAGCCTTTTTATGATGTGTATGTAAGTGCTGCTAAAGTGCATGGAGAAAAAAGCCTTTAAAGATACATATTTTAAGAGGAGACACTGCAGACAAAAAACAACTGATTTTTCATGCACCTGTCAAGTTCGAGATTTGGTCTTTTTTTGTTTTTTTCAGACTAGTGGAAAGAAAACATCCAAAATACCCTGTTTAGTGTTTCTTTTATAGCACTTTATCTATGTGTGTCAATAGATTTCAGTTACAATACATATTTTTAAAGGTTGTTTTCTCAAAATGAGCCCTAAATCTCCACTTCAGCAGCACTTACACACACCAAACCAAACATTTTTATTCCTGTCTATATCCTGAAAGATTTTTTTGGATTTGTTTATATATAATTTTCCTTATTATTTACAATCTTTCATTCACCCTGAAATTGTGACAATATATTGTTTTCTGTCTGTTTTAAGTATTTTCTGAATTATGGAGTGACAAAAATGAGATGCCCAAAATTCCCTCTATAAAAACATTGGACTCTAATATGTAAAAAAAAAAATAATAAATAAAAAAATAAACAAGAATTTTTAATCCAGTGTTTTGATTTTTGTATTAGGAATGTATGCAAATGAGTTCATATTTCATTAAATAATGACTCATTTGCATATTTAAACCTAACATTTTAGAAAAATTGTAATACAAAAACGTTTGCAATTATCAGTGTAATCCATCAACTGGGTAAATAAGGCCAGAACTATTAATTTTTTTACCCTATTCACCTGCAGTGTCTCGCCTGATGCAAATAAATAAAATGTATTAAAATTAAATTATAATCGTATTTTGGATGTTGTAGAAGACATAGCCAAAATCTCCAAACTGGCCAGTGCAAAAAATAAATAAATAAATAAAAAAAAAATAAAAAATTCAAATGGTTTCTAAATGTTAGCAATTGTAGACATTACCATAAATAGTTTTAAAGCTCTGATGACTAATTCATGGCTGATGACAAAGTTTATTTATGCATTTCAAACATTATTTCCTGTAAACTCATTTCTATAAGCATGTTTGAGGTCCCGCGTTCACACTGTCACTGTCTGATATACTGATACGCAGCATGATGTGATATTTAACACAAGGACGCTGCATGAAACAGGAGAGCAGCACAGCAACTTCATTTTCCAATTCCTGTTATGACACTAAAAACTTGTTGACTGTGTTGCTGACGCATAGATGGCCTTCTGCTGTGGAAATAATAATAATAATAATAATCACTGTAATCAGGCTAACGCATCCTAATTACAGAGTTCAGTAGAGAGCTGGCGCTCTTTTCCTGCTGACTTCACCCACGAAGCTGTGCCTCTGAAGCGCTGCCAAACCGGCCCTCAAATAAACTACTACAGGAAGTGCAAAACTGTGCACTCTTTTAGCGTCACGTTAAAGAAACAAACATTAGGTTTCCAAAACTAAAAGCAGCTTCTAAATGAAGAGGAGACAGGCATAATGCCAATCACAGAGAAGGGGAAACCCATTTCACAGTTATTTAAAACTCATGTGGAGAACAGCGTTCAGGATCCACATCTGAGATAATTAAATGTGGCCTATTATTAGTGTAGGCCATATATCATGGAAAGCAGGATTTTCCCTGCTTTTTTGAAAGGATCATAACGCAAAACTCAATCTCCATATAGACCATTAGCTAAAGCTACAGAGCTGTTACGAAACATTTCATAGATGTTTCAGCACCATTTTTATTTATTTATTTTAATTTATTCTTTTTTTTTTTTCCAATTTCACATTCAAATGTTGGGTTCAGTGAGATTTATTTAAGAGAATGTAATACTTTTGTTAATGTGTTAAATTAATCTAAAAGTGAGAGGAAAGACATTACTAATCTTACAAACGATTTCTATTACAAATAAATGCTGTTCTTTTGAACTTTCTATTCCTCAAAGAATTCTGGAAAATAAAATATATCAGTTTCTATGAAATTAAGAAGCTGCAACAACACTGCTAATAATCAGAAATGTTTCGTGAGCAGCAAATCAGCATATTAGAATGATTTCTGAAGGATCATGTGACACTGGAGTAATGATTTATGTCATAGATTTGTGTCATAGAAATAAATTACATTTTACAATATATATTATCATCAATATTTAAAACAGCTGAGTACTTTTTTTCAGGATTTCTTGATGAATAGAAAGATCCAAAGGTCATCATTTATCAGAAACCTGAAAAAAATCCTACTCAGCTGTTTTCAACATAATAACAATAATAAATGTTTTTTGAGCAGCAAATCAGAATATTAGAATGATGTCTGTAGAATCATGTGACTGGAGTAATGATGCTAAAAATTCAGCTTCAAAATCACAGGAATAAATTACATTTTAAAATGTATTCAAATAGAGAACAGTTATTTTGCTGGTCAAATAAATGCAGGCTTGGTGAGCAGAGAAAAAAACACTAAAAATCTTACAGTTCAAAAACTTTTGACTGGTAGTGTGTGTATATTTAATTAGAAAATATTAGATAATGTAAACAACGTTTTGGCCAACTGGATTATTCTTAAAAAATGACTTATTGCAGTTATAGAAGTATCTTTAAAATTTCAGGTATTAACTTATTAATTCTAATTCAATTAAAATTCCAGAATTTAATGAGAATTTTGAAAGAAATTCAAAATTTTAGCAATAGTAGACATTACCATACACTCTCAGAAAATGGATATTATTCTATATTATTTACCCGTGAAAGGTAGTACTTTAAAAGTTAATGTTAGTACCTAAAGTGTACATGGGTCAAAGACGTTAAGATGTCCACATCAAAAATCGAAATGTCCAATAGTGATTTTATGTTTATAGAAAGCACATTAAATGTAAGTAAAGCATCTACTTTTAAGGTTTCAAATAAGTTATTGGAGAATAAAATGTCAAAATTTGGTTGAAATAATGTTACATTGTCATTCAGTGCAACAAAATATTTATGTAAAAATTCAAACATGCTTATTCTGACTTGTACATCTTAAAAAATATATAAAAGAAAAAGGGAGCATATTAAATTTGATTGTGTTTTAAATGCATAAGACATTCCTACTGACAAATGGGCAAAACCTAGGATAGTGGCAAATTTTTAAAATTGCAATTAATTTGTATTTTTGGTGAAAGTAATTCATCTTTTAATATGTTGAAAATTGATTTTTGTTGTAAATATGCCTGACAAGATTGTTAAACCGAATCACATTTTAGTGGGTGTCTTTTGTAAATTAGGGAAAAATGTATGATACTTGTTTTTTACTCAGAAAAACAAAAATGCATTAATTTTTTTTTTTTTTGAAAAACAACAACAGTTTAAAGCAGTATTACACGTATTGTTTTTATGCTTATACCCTTTTTCGTCTTTGACCCACATAATAGTACCTTATGAAAGAGTCCCACTCCAGTGACAGCTTTGTGCCTTTGTTTCTGAAAGTGTACAAGGTTCAAAACTCTACTGACCAAACATCTAATGACCTTCTGAATTAGAGCTAATCCAATGAGTGGAAGCAGAAGTGGACTCATTAAACTCCTCATGATGAAGGACATGGGTGCTCTTGGTGGAGAATGTGAGGGATGCATGAGCGGGTGAGAGCAGCTGTGTGTCGGGTGACCCGCCATGACATTCCTGATCCTCACGCTGACCCAGTCATGCAAGTTTGAGTTTTTCACATGCCACTGTACTGCGGTAAGCTGCTGCTTTCTGACTGTCCGTAAATGCTACAAACGTGTGATCTGATACAAGCCGCTTATCAAAATCAGTGATATTCAATCACAGGAGCAGAGAATGAGGGTGCTGTGAGAAACAGGAAGGCCGTCTGTGATCTCAGAGGATTGACTGTAGCTCAGGGCTGGAAACATCCACTCGTCTCACTCCGCTCGGACACTCCTCAGGGTGCTTAAAAATAAAACGGCCATCTATTGGTTCTCGCTCTGCCGCAGTAGAGGGCTCTTAATTCGAAAGAGAAACTTCTGGAGTGAAATGATTGTCTGGTATGTGAGCTCGTCCCTATCGGAGCATGACACTGACTCATGATCTAGTAGCCGGACGTTTATACTCCAAATAAAGCAAGGGCGAACTTTAATGCGTGCGTGTGTGTGGAAGCATGAAAGGACACAAATGCTCTGTCAAACTTGTCCTTGGACACTTTAAACTGTGACAGGTCCTGATGAAATACCCTGCAATGTTTGTGACTCTCTCTGACTTAGAAATGCACAGAGATTTACAGCAGAGTCCATGAGTCTGAGATCAGAGTGAATAGCCGAGATTTCAATTTCTGGGAAAAATTCAATGCTGGAAATATCATCTTTAAACAAACGATATGAATCATACTTTGTAAAGGAAAAAAGAACAAACCATTATTATTAAATGGAATCAGAAGCAGAATAATTATATTTGTAACCAGTGCCATCTGCTTGAGTGTCATTGAGTGTGTGGAATAAAAAATAAATAAACAAACTAAAATAAAAAAAAGTTATCTGATTGAGTGTCATTAAGTGCATGAGCATGTATAAGTGGTCCAAAAGTCTGATATCACATTGAAATTCTGTGATTAGAAATGTAATTCAATCTTAAATAAAATGAAATAAATAAATAAAATAGAATAATAAAATAAAATAAAAAAAAAATAAAATTAAAAAAAAAAATTAAAAATTAAAAATTAAAAATACAAAATAAAATAAAATAAAATATAAAATAAAACAAAATAAAATAAATGTTATCTGATTGAGTGTCATTAAGTGCACGAGCGTGTATAAGTGGTCCAAAAGTCTGATATCACATTGAAATTCTGTGATTAGAAATGTAATTCAATCTTAAATAAAATGAAATAAATAAATAAAATAGAATAATAAAATTAAATTAAAAATTAAAAATTAAAAATTAAAAATTAAAAATTAAAAATTAAAAATTAAAAATAAAAATAAAAAAAAATAAAATAAAATAAAATAAAATAAAATAAATGTTATCTGATTGAGTGTCATTAAGTGCATGAGCATGTATAAGTGGTCCAAAAGTCTGATATCACATTGAACTTCTGTGATTAGAAATGTAATTCAATCTTAAATAAAATGAAATAAATAAAATAGAATAATAAAATAAAATAAAATAAAATAAAATAAAATATGTCATCTGGTTGAGTTTCACTGAGTGCATGAGTGTGTGTAAGTGGTCCAAAAGTCTCAGATCACACTGAAATTCTATGATTTGTAATAAAATAAAATAAAATAAAATTTTAAAATGTGACATTTTATTCATTTTTACTTAAAAATGTGAATTGAACTTCCAGACCTTCAGACTGATTTTGTCTCTATATCTCACACATGGCATGACTCACACTTTATGAATAACCACACACACACACACACACACAGACCTGGGAAATGAGGGGAAGAGAATGTTCTCAGAGTGACAGAAGGTGATGACTTCCTTCACAACTAGAACAGTCCATGCCGTTCACGTCCCGACTCCTGGTTTGTGCGTGTGTGTGGACAAAGACAGTGAGAGGACATTTCTGTGTATGCATATGTACAACTACAATTCCTGCCCCTGAGCGTTGTGTGCTGGTATCCACTAACCACACACACGTTTGACCGTGGTAGTGTACTGTACAGATTCTTACACACTAACATTTAAAGAAAATGTATTTCTCATTGTAACAGACGCTACATCAGAGTCTGGTTGCAGTTTCCCCTACACTCCTGTGACATCTCAAACCAGGATAATCACTGAATCAGTGTGAACTCTACTGATCAAGTGCCCTAAGTAGCCTTGAATGAAAGCATCTGCTAAATGAATAACCAATACTTACTCTTTCTACGTTTGTGTGCACAAGCGTGTGTAGAGTGATAGAGAGAGAAAGTAAGCACACAAGGCCAAAGCGGGTCAGTTTCAGCCAGCAGAACGGCCTTCAGCACACAGAAGCTCTTTGTGTGGTCAGATATTACCTACAAGCAGCGCAGTCTCTCAGACACAGACGTTTATAGACTGACCCCTCAATACTTCTGTGGAAACCGCTACTGTGATTTCCATCTGGCACAAAGAGAGCAGTGTGATGGAAAGCCAAGAAACAACCACTGACATCAAGGGAAATCCCATTCAATGTCAAACTCAGATCCGTCTTACATAACAGCCAGAATTAAGTATAAGAATAACTGTGGAAAAACTGAGTAATAATGAGACACTTTTCACAATGCCAACAGTGAGTGACTACTCCCTAAATATATATATATATATATATTTTCATATTTTACATGCTGTTTTATTAAGAGAAATTTGAAAAAGGATCAATTTTTAAAAAATAATGTAAACTTGATTTAAAGGGGTCATCAGATGCAAAGCTCACTTTTACATGTTGTTTGAACATTAATGTGTGTTGGCAGTGTATGTACAAATCTACCCTATAATGATAAAAATCAATGCAGTGGTTTTCAATTAATCTGTAATTAATCTGCGTCACACCGACAGAAGCCGCTCCCACGATAGTTGACTGACATGAGCGTCTTACCTCAGACCCGCCTTAAATCAGCTGTAACAATCCGACCTCCATTGTTTCGATGCCGGAGCAGGGATGTAAGTTAGACAAGAATATCTCTGATTGAGTGATTGAGGTGTTGTGTTGCTGGATGTAATAAAGAACATAGTGGTCGTCATTTACTCCCGACATCTGAGCTGCTGAAGATGCAGTGGATTACGTTTGTTTGTGAAGGGAATGTGCCTCCCGATCTACATATATCCATTTATGTTTGCACAAATCATTCATGATCCAGCTTCACCTACAGCAGAAGTGAGTATAAAGGAAACTCTGCAATCACCTTTCCTAATAACGTGCTAGTTAGCAAGTTTCGCGGCTAAATGCGCTAAATGCGACGTAAAGTAAACAGGCTTGTCACTCCACAGAGAGAAGAGAGGGGCGGGGTGAGCAGAGCTCATTAACATTTAAAGGAGCAATCCATCAGAATGGGATGATTTTTGCAAAGCTCATTTTGACAAGGTAAAAATGGTGTTGTTTTACAAAACCATTGAGAATTTGTAACCAAAGTATATTACAGACTTTTTATTAAGACCCTAAGGAATAATACCAACTTGTGGATAATGGGCATCCAATGACCCCTTAAAAAAAAAAAAAAAAATCTTGATTTTTTTATCTGTTTTGTACTTTCAATAGAAACTTCTTGATTCTGTAACCCTATAGCATTTTGCACAAATAAAGAAATAGTTATAACATGACTTAAATGGAAATAAATGCTGTAACTTTTATTAAATAAACACATCCATTACTTACTGGGTAATCAGAAAAACATTTCTTAGCAAATGTCAGAAAATGAAAAAATTACAAATATGAAACATTGGCCTTGGTGACATGTGGTTTGACCGCTGCATATTTCATATTTATTTTTATGTTTTAAAATTTCATATTTTTGCACAGAAGCCCATTTACAAAGTTAACATAATAATTAGCACATAATAATATAATTGCCATTTTCTGCTCTCTCTCTGAACCTTACAATTAAACAGTCTGTTTTTGTTACTGCACCTTTATAAAGTCTATACTGTATTTAAATGACCTCTGTTATGACTGGACATTCTTTGCCTATCAGTGTCGTTCACAGTGTTTGTTGTTCACTAGAGCAAGTTCCATAAGATTATCATTTTTGACCAAGTTAGTTTTGCAGTTTTTCTGCATGCTAGTAGATTCATATCAGTAATGACAGTAGATTTTGAGATTTCCCTGAAACAAAAGCATTTACATGAAATGCAGAATGAGATTTATAAATGGAGCGAATCAGGACAGGACAGCTACAACCGTGTCTGTCACAAACAGGAAAGATGATATGGAATGTAACTTGAATGGTTTTAATGACTGAAGATTAATAACCTCAAGATAAAAAAAAGATTTTTAAGGATTTTTAATATGTGGTCTAAGAAATGCATTTTAGGCTGCATGTACACCTCAACATGCTGAGCTTCAAATTAAATGATTTAAAAAACATACAACACACACATACATAAACTCACACATCCACTTCTGTCAAACAAACACACATACACATTCTCTCGCTCTCTCTCTCTCTCCAGCCTGACAGTAGTGGCGTTTCTTCACAACAAATGCATTCTTCACATCTGATAAATTCAGAGTTCAACTATGTGGAAATCGTTCAGCAGAAACTCCTAATAAGGAAGCTGCAGTCGCTGTGAGTTTCTGCGGGACTGAGCTTCGACCCGCAGACAAACACCAGCAATAACACACATAAATCACACACATTTCTCATCTATTATATCAGCTCTGAAAGACGACTATTTACTTTTACATATAAATCCAACACTGCTACTATATGAATGGATGGCTGACATCATGACAGTGGGGAAAAACAAGGAAGTAGAGGTCGACCAATATATCATATGCACGCTATTTAAAAATGACATTTAAAGAAAAATTGAATTAATTTTATTTCTTTACTTTCTCTGTTTATTTTCTCTGTCTCTGTCTTTATTCTGTACATAACGATTATACTTCATATGACAATAGAACAAATCATCAATGTGATTATAATTTCGATTGTTTTGAGAATGACAAAACATATTACATCATTAAAGCAATAAGCCCCAAGAAGCCATGGTTTACACTGAATTTATAACAGCCAAGGAGCATTGTTAGGCATGACGCGAGGCGTCTTAGCTGTTATGAATTCACTGTAAACCACGGCTTCATAAGGCTTATTGCTTTTTTAAAACGGTTATTCCATATATACACAGAAAGATTTCACAAAATATAACAGAGCAAACAGAGTGTAATGATGTTAATAAAAACATTATTCTTCCGCTAAGCAATGTAGTTCCTCAGAAGTGGTTGCCGAGCAACACACAGACGTAAACAAAGGTGTATGTTTGTAGAGTAATTTACAACAGCTTCGAACGCGGCTCAACCAATCAGAATGTTCATTTTGTAACATTTTATTTTTCAAGATTTTAATTGTAATTAATTGCATTTTATTAGTTTAATTAATTTTTTTGTTTATAAAACAGCTGAATAATTTTTTTTTTCCTCAGTTATTGTCAGGTACTGGTTAATAATGCTATTTCTATTTTCTACGTAACTCTTAAATTGTAAATGACCTTAAGATTTTAATTTTGATCTGGAAGCAAATCACTGTACATTTTAAACTTGCATTCATTTTTCTTTTTTTTGCAGCAATGTGTGAAAATGAGATTTTTTTTAATGTAAAAAATATTTAAAACAGAATGTTGTTGTGTGAATGCATCATTGAATTAACAATACAAACATTTTTTTATATTTTTATCAATGTATATGACACTGTGGGCAGAAAAAGCACTGGAAATGAAGCAGCCATATAAGGGGATGTGCTGAGCGCCTGTAAAGCTGTGCACTGCACTGTGAACGTGTAAATCTCTTGGGCCCAGCTTGTTCCAGAAGTGTCCGTATAATAGCAATGATACAGATGAATATCTCTCGTACACACTAGTGATCTGATGCAGAGCCACACACACACTTAATGCCACAGCTACCAATCAAATCAATCACTGATAAATGATAAATCACTCACACAGATAAATCATATGCACAGACTCAAAACATAAAGGAAGCTTGTATTTTAGAACATGCATTTATTATTTAGTGCCAAAAATACAGTGGTATTTAAATTGGCCCTTGCTAAACAATCAAGACCGCCAAAGGCCAAAAATAGTTGTTTAATTGGAGGCCATGCAAGCGGGGGCAACATGCACCGTTATTTTAAGCCCTTTGGGGGTTTCAGCAGGACTGCATGGGGTAAGCTGTTAGAGAGAGAGAGAGGTAAAGAGACACAGAGAGTGTGTGAGTGTGTGTGTGTAATGATCCTGGTCTACGGCGGCTCAGTGACGCCCCGCCACCTGCTGCTGCAAATTACATTAGAGGATGCAAACACAGACAAACGCTGTCTATTAAACAGGCTAATCTCAACCGAGAACTTAGAACCAAAAACACGGCTCTCAAAGTATTATTCCTAATGAGCTGAAATGTCTGGATGTAAACTGTGTCTCTTATCAGAGAAAGGTCAAAGTCAGTCCTGATTAGCACATGTTTTTTTTTTTGTCCGTTACTCAAATCTCAGCATTTAAACATTGTGCTTCAGTCAGTCTGAACACGTGTTTACTCTCTGACAACAAAACCTGAGAAAATCTTCTGTTGTTTATAATAAACTGATTTTTGATAGTTAGCTGCTTTTGTACATACAAATGCACTCAATAACATGCTACCTTCAGGCAGTGTTATTTTAGTATCACTGACATACTATTATATTTTGTTCAATTTTTTTCAATTAGATTTTATTTTTATATTTTCTCTTTTCACTTTAATTTGAGTTAAAGTAATTTTGCTGTGTTTGTCACATGTATTAGTTATTGTTGGTTTTAGTTTATTTAGTACTTAAGCTTAAGTTAAAATGAAAAATGTTGGCAACTAGCTAAAATAAAATGTTTAAGTTTTTAGTTTTTTTTTTTTTTTCTTCAAGTATGAAAATGTTTTCATGATTTTAGTTTGAATTAACAATAATAACAAGCTAAGAACCCACAACAAATAAAAAATAAATATAAAAATAAATAAATAAATATTACGATAAGCATGTTTTATTTTTTATTTTCAGTTTGATATTGTTGGGACATACATTAAAAGAAAAAAAAATCCGGATAATAATCAAGAAAAAACCTTATTACATGCTTTGCATATATATATTTTTTATTATTGTTATTTTTAGACAATAAGGCAAATTTGTTATAATTTTAATAAGTAAAAAAAGTTGGCAGCCAAATCAAAGTCAATCAACATTTAACATACAGAGAAAAGAGAAACAGGAAATTACATCAGTCATATCATTGTAATTGTGAATGCTGAAGAAAAGTAAATCTTGGCAGAAAATTCAGCCAGTTTATGATCTGTAAAACCATTGCTGCCAAGCTTAAAGCTTTTCCTGAATTAATCAGTTTAATAGGAAAAGTTTTTAATTAATTACAAAAATACTTTAAGAAATTCCAATGTAGATACAGTTTATCTGTCTACAAAACTAATTGAGTATACACCCTTGAACGAAAAGTTGTTCATTTCAGTGAAGTGTTTGATGTTGCCAAACCATATGGTTCAATAACCAGGAAAACTTTGCTTTGCCATCAGTTTCAGTTGATCCAGAAAGCAAACATAGTTAGCATTTCTTTTTTAGATGATAGACATCATAGGAGATCATCTTTCATGCGAAACTCTCAAACGTTATGGTATGTTCCCACAGCAACCATCCTTTCTAAACGCAGGAAGTGCTCGAGCCATAATGAAACACTAGGGTTAGTGTGACGTTTCCATCAAACCAGCATGAACCTCATGAGAGAGACTGCTGACTTTCCACAAGGTCACAGATGAGTTACAGGCCGTTTACAGAACAAATACTTTCCACTGTCAGACACCAGCGCAACAGTAGCACACTGACCCACGCCAGCACTTACGGGATCCAAACGGCGTTACTGAGGCCGTTTCACACCGCAGCGCGTAAGCAGCGCATATTAATAACGGACATATTTACAGGAGCGCAGCGTCAGTCTCTGTGCACTCAACTCAGCAGAAAATATGGTGAATGTACACTAGAACAACTATTTATCAGCACAATATTTGCTTTTATGAAGCAAAAATGAAGTGGAGTGATTTACATGCAGTGACAGACACAGAAACACTCACTCAATCTATTATTGCCCTTTGTAAATGTAAATTAGAGTTTATGACAACCAAGTTTGAAATAACTGTCAGTGGCCCTCATCTTATGACCATTTTTAAAGGAAAAAAGAAATACAGTAAGTCATAAATCTCTGTTGTGTATATAGAGAGGTCTCAGTAAGAATGAGGATTAGCTCCTGCTCTCACTCCAGTACTGTCAGACTGGCATCAGCTCTAGACCAATCAGAGGAGGAACAACGAAAACAAACAACTGCAAGCAACAAGGCCACCATCACTCATCAGAGACATTTTCTTAAAACAACAGCTGTTTATTAAAAACATAACCTACATTCATCAACAGACTCATTGGACATTGACTGTCTTACATTCTAAATTGCAGATGCACAAAAAGTCAGATCTATTGAAATTCAGTGAACTTCAAAAAACAAAAAAGTTTCCAGAAAAAAATAACAAACTTGAGTTTTACGCTTTAAACAACAACAAAAATATATAGAGTAAGAAAACAAATATTTAAAAAAAAGTAGTAAAGTTTATGCTTAAAATAGGGAAAAAGCACTATATGGTGTAAATAAAATAAAATAAAATAAATAAATCTTGGAGCTTATAGATCCCAACAAGATAGATAAATAATTAAATAAATAAATAAAATTTAGTGATAAATTTAGTCAAGTTTATGCCTAAAAGAGGGGGGAAAAGAAGATTACATGTAAAAGATCCATTTGCTTATGAAGCAAAATGACATAATATACTAAATTTGTTCTCAGAAAAAAAAAAATAATAATAATAAATAAAATAAAAGCTTACATCCCAAAAGGAGGGGGTGGGGGAGGGCCGGGGGTCTTAAAATAAACTAAATTTTAAGTTTTGGTCTATTTGGTGTAAGTAAATAAAATAAAAAGATAAAAAAAATTAAAGAATTGAAGTTTATGCTTCAAATAGGGGAAAAGCATTATTTGGTGTAAAAAAAAATAAAATAAAATAAAATAAAATAAAATAAAATAAAATAAAATAAAATAAAATAAAATAAAATAAAATAAAATAAAATAAAATAAAATAAAATAAAATAAAATAAAAATTAGAGCTCCCTTAGAGATCCCAAAAGGAGAAAAAATAAATAAATAAGTACAATTCAGTGACAAATTTAGTGAAGTTTATGCTTAAAATAGGGGGGAAAAGATAACATGTACAAGGGCATGTAAAAGATTCATTTGCTTAAAAAGCAAAATGACAATATACTGTTTTCAACTTGAGCTCTATCCTTTAAATAATGACAGTAATATATAGGGTAAAAACTACAAGAGAGAACTACTTGTCCTAAAGATTATTTGCAACAATAAGGCAAAATATGTAAAAGTAAGGATGAGCAATGGAGCAGGAGAGAGAAAGTGACAAGCAGAGATGGCATGTGAATAACATCCCGTCTGATGTGCCTTAATAAGGAGATCCGATAGAGTCTCTGGCAGACGAAAAGAGAAAGGAGAGCAGGAGAAGAATGCTTCTTCTGTAAACTCCCAATTTACATGTCCCAAACAAAAACGCGGGCCGCACATGGACGACGAGACAGTGATTCAGCACAGACCTCCGTCCCACTCGCAACACCGGCACAAAAGTGGGACGATATTTATAGAGGAAGCATCAACATTCTGTCTTCCCCACATTCAGGTGAGGGAACAGAGGAAGAAACGCAAGCAGGTGGAGCACAGAATGGGTCAGAGACACTGAGACATCACAAAACAGACACTTAAAAAAAGGTTATTGTCTGATTTCTTTTCACCAAAGATCACAAAGTAAAGTAACAGCACACCTTTCCTCAACAAGACACATGATTCGAGGAATCATTCATATCCACAAACATCTCTCTATGATCATTCACTCAATGTTTTTACAAAACAAAACTTACACTACTATTCATATGTGCACTTACACTGCTTCATATTTTTGTAGAAACTCTATTATACTACCATTAAAAAGTTTGGGATTAGTTAGATTTCATCAAGGATGCATTAAAGTAATCAAAACTGACATTTATAACGTTACTGTTAATGTTCTTTTGAACTTTCTATTCATCAGAAAATCTGAAAAAATAAAATTTATCATAGTTTTCACAAAAATATTGGGCAGCACAACTGTTTTCAACATTGATAATAATCAGAAATGTTGGCTGAGCAGCAAATCAACATATTAGAATGATTTCTGAAGGATCATGTGACACTAAAGAGACTGGAGTAATGATGCTGAAACTACAGCTGTGATTGCAGAAATAAATTACATTTTAGCAGATATTCGCATAGAAAACAGCTCTTTTAAATTGCAATAATATTTCACAGTGTTACAGCTTTACTCTATTTTTTGATCAAATAAATGCAGCCTTGGTGAGCAGAAGAGGCTTCTATCAAAAGTCATTAAAAATATTACTGACCCAAAACTTCTGACCAGTAGTGTAATCATAAAGTCAAAGCCAAGAAATAACAGACGTGATAAATAAAGTAAAATTATTAAACACAGAGATTACAAGAGCAAAAATCAGCCCCAAAAGTGGATATCATATTCACAACTTGAGATGAGTATTATAAAGCAAGGGAATTTTTACATTCTCTCCAGCATATGTCAGAAAAAAAAAAAAAAAAAAAAACCACACACAGATATTAAAAAGACTGTAAATTAAATGCATAAAGAGAATCGCACAGCCTTGTCCAGCTGAACTCAAGTGACCCGAACTGAAAGACAGCATCCTGACAGCATCACACAGCAGAACATGTGTGGGCTCACAGCCTGATGAATTAAACATGAGCATTTAAATCGAGCCTAGTGTAAAAATCAAGAGCCCTTAAGTTATAAAACACCTCTCTCTGTCTCTCTGCCTGTCAGAGAAAATGTCGTGTTATTGAGGTCAGTATGAGAGTGTTCAAAAGCCTCCTGCAAACCCACTCTGAACTTTGACAAACTCTAGAGACAGACTGACAGACAGCATGTGTCCGGATCAATGAGCACTCGGCACCCAGCAGCTGAAAATCGGCTGCACGTGGCTCCGGCAAACACACTCACACACACACAGAGACAGATTTATGTCATCACTTCCACCCTTTCCCCATTGTGTGGTACCTTTATATTTCTCTCTGACGTTCTCATAAGCTTGAACAAAGTCCTGTTCATCTGCATTGGGCGGCAGGCAGAGGGGCTCGTACATGGCCATCGGCGGGTCACTCACAGGTCCTGTCTTCTGTCTGGTTCTCTCTCAGCCGGTAGATGATGATGATGTGCACCTCTGTGTTCGTGTGGATGAGTGTGTGTGGCAGCGCCGTGGTTTCTCTCCCTCCCTCCTCTCTCTCTCTCTCTCTCTCTCTCTCTCTCTCTCTCTCTCTAAACTTCATTCCAAAGCCAGCGCCAACCACACCCCCTCCTTCCTGACTGGGAAATACCAGCAGGGTCTGAGAAGCTCCGCCTCTTAAAGACAAACAAGTCATCAATCTGATTATCCACACAAAACACCTGAATGAGTCTGACACGCCTCTCACACACTTTGGCACACTGTCAACTATTTGTGAAAGCTGTAAATGCAGTGTACACCAGTGGTCAAAAGTTCGAAATTAATAGGTTTTTTAATGTTTTTGAAAGAAGTCTCTTCCTCTCACAAAGGCTGGATTTGTTCGAGTAAAAATACAGTAAAAACCTTAAAAATGTGAAATATTATTCCAATTTAAAATAGCTGTTTTGTATGTGGGTAACTGCTAAAATGTAATTTATTTCTGTGATCAAAGCTGAATTTTCAGCATCATTACTCCAGTCTCTTTAGTGTCACATGATCCTTCAGAAATCTTTCTAATATGCTGATTTGCTGCTCAACAAACATTTCTGATTATTATCAATGTTGAAAACAGTTGTGCTGCCCAATAGTTTTGTGAAAACTGTGATACATTTTATTTTACAGGATTCACAGATAAATAGAAAGTTCAAAAGAACAACATTTATTTGAAATAAAAATAATTAGTGACATTATAAACTACTTAATGCATCTTTCCTGGATACAAGTATTAATTTTTTTCAAAAAGAAAATTCTTAATTACCCAAAACACTCAAATGGTAGTTTATCACAAATTCCACAAAAATATGAAGCAGCACAATAAATTTTGGAAGTTTGATCCAAAAATGTTTAAATGCACAATTATAAAAAATGCAGTACAGTCGACATACTATAAATAGTGAAGGGAGTTGCATGAACAAAAGGGCAGTACACACTAGAAAATAGTATGCAGAATAGTACTTCACACAATGCAATTCACTCAGCCTTCCAATTCCTGTGTGACACACGGACCAAAATGAGACCAGCCACAATTTTAGCATGATACTAGTTTAAACAACAACAGCAAGGAAGTATGCAGTATATAGTGAGCAGTATGCAGTAGCCAATAGGCCAGTGTGCCCAATGTGTTTGACTTTACCTTCCATTTCCTCTCTCACAAAGCAATATTAACCATGTTATTAACATCTCATCCATTCCAAACACAGCCCATGTTTCTTTTACACATATCTTTGCTTTCTTTCAGTCTTTGTTCACTATTGCACAGCTCCTCCCTCACTAACCTGACTGAAACTTTCAAAAGTGCTCTAAAGAAAGACGTTTTGTTGAACAGGTGGGTGACGTCATGATGTGTGAACAGGTTTGAGCGATTCCTATCAGACAACCGATCAAGCCACTCAATCCATCAACATCATCCAAAAATCTAGCAGAAACAACTAAAACTGCACTGCAAAAAGTGATTTTCATACTTGGTATTATATTTCTTGTTTTCCAGTACAAATACCTACACATTCCTAAATCAAGATACATTTACTTGAAAAGCAAAATGAGTTCTGTTTTCTGAAATTTATAGCACAATTAAGTTTATGCTTTAAAGCAGAAAAAAATAATAAAAATATAAAAATGAAAAAGACATTTTTTTCTTGTTCTCAGCAGAAATTCACTTAATTTTTGTACTTTTTGTTCAGAAGACAATATATAATATCTTATCATTTTGCTTCTGAAGTAAATGCAGCTTGATTTAAGTATGCATAGATATTTTTACTAGAAAAGAAGACAAAAACACTGAATAAGAAAACAATATTTTGATATCTCCAAGATCACATCACATGTAATGAAAATCCCTGACAAAACGGTAAAGAAATGTTTTGAAGAAAGTCAGGAAAAAGACTGAAGCCAGCCTCAAACCACACCGGCTCCCAACAAAACTTCCATCATATTACCTCTTGAATATTTATGTAGTTTGAATACATATACGAAGTGTCTATTTACACTAAGTGCAAATAGCCCGCCAGAAGCTATTTACTATACCTCGGCCCAACAACATGTGGTAGAGTTAGACAACTTTGCAAACGATGCCCGTTAAACAGCAGCTCCGGTGGTGTAGGTAGTAAAGCTCGCAGCAATTACTTTTTGACGTGACCGTCCTGAATCCGCCCTTTGCCAAACTCGTTCTCATCGCATATCACATTGGAAAGGCATTTACTTTAAATAAAAATGAAGGAAATAATTGAAAAGTGGAAAATAATGTGCCTCACGGGTGTTTATCGGTTTCGATGTAGATTATTTATTATAAAGTACACTCAATACGTTAATATTGCATACTGTTTTATAATGTAATACTGAGATGCAGACATTTTCCACTATTTGCATAAGTAGTATAAACAGTATGTAAATACTATTATTGCAAAGCAAATACCCCTATTTTTACATAGGGTAAATATAATATTTCACTATTGCACTTAGTGTAAATAACATGTTGCTAAAATACTGCTGTTTTCACTTAGTGCAAAGCTGCTGCCAATATATTTTTTTTTTCATTAAATCTCATTTTCTGGTATTTTAGTGTGCTGTCAAAGATACCCACATATTCCATGACATACAAGATTCATCCTGTTTTTCTTCCTGTGGTTTGCAAATCACATCTAAAAACTCATAAAATGCAATGAAAACACACCTGAAAAAAAAAAAAACATGAAACCTGACCATTCCTCACATGGTGACTGCTGTAACAGCTCCAGACTCTTACTCACGCTAATGAGTTTGTGTGAAATGACTCACTCTGTATGTGATAAAACTTCCCATGTCTTGCCCTTGCCGCTGTAGAGACACTGCAGATACGGGCTACAGCACACGTGAGTAATGACTGACCACCATGACTTTCCATTCTAATACAGACTGGGTTTGACTAGTAAAGTAAAGCAGTTTGATTGCAAGTGTGATATAAATTTAATGCAACAGTTCAATAAACAATAAGCTAATATTGAATGACACATTTCCGCAAAACGCTTTGTCTTGTTTTTGCTGGGTTGTGAAAGTAAAAAATCATTCAATGACTCACTCATAAAGACTGTGGTTTTGTCTGAAATTGCCCTGCACCCTTAAAAATGGGTATTTTTGCAGTGATGGCACAGAAGAACCATTTTTGGTTCCCCAAAGAACCTTTCAGTGAACATTTCCTAAAAGAATCATTTTGAAGAACATTTAAAAAATCTAAAGAACCTTGTTCGACTATAAAGAAACCTTTCTCCTTTTAAAAGGTTCCATGGATGTTCAAGGTTCTTCACAGAACCACTGATGCCAAAAAAAGAACCTTTATTTAAGAGCGTATAGCCTCACTGCAAAAATATTTTACTTAATATACTTGAGAAAACAAAAAATTGTTGTAGTGCATCTGCAAGATAACATAAAAATCAATGAGTATTCCTGATACAACTTGGAAGAAATTGTTGAAGGAATTCAGAAAACAGACTGAAGCCAGCCTCAAACCACGCATCATTATCTTATGAATATACTGAACCAATGAAAATAATTTCAGTATGCCAATAATTGCTATTAATACTTTCGTTCCTGATTTATACAGTATTTTTAACAAATTGAGTGGGTAAATCATTCAATGACTCACTCATAAAATGTGGTTGTGTCTTATATAGCCCTATACCCTCACTGCAATTAATTAATTAATTATAATAATCATGTATAATCAAATTGGCTGCAGTCATTTCAAATAATTTTGTAAAATCTGGTCTAGATACATTTCTTGTAACTTAAATGAATGTGCTATTGCTTAAAATATTTTGATGAGTTAAAGTAATGGAAAAACGTGTTGCCATGACTTACTGATCATATTATTTTATAGAGTCTATTATTTGGACATTGGGCTCAGTGTCTTGCTCAACAATCTCAGTTATGGCATTGTTAGCACTGCATAAAATTAATTCCTGTGTGTCAAATAAAGATGGACATACACAGCTCTTCTGGCACACTCAGGTCTGAATTCACACGTAAGTGGAGCAATGTAGAGAATGAGGGATAAGAGGCAATTTTTGAGTGGAACTAGTCACTTGTTTCATTTCTCAACAAATGAAGTAAAAAACTGGTTGAATGGATGATTTAATGACTCACTCATAAAGACAGCTGCTTGTCGGCACCAAGTGGAGTATTTCTGAAAGCTGAATAAAGAGACATTGAAATAAACTAAACTGGTCAGCACAAAGGTAACACAAAGATAATATGTGCAACTTAAGTATTATAATTTGTAAGACGAGGACCTGAGGCGTGAGTCTTATTCTATAAATACTGAACATGTTTAGAAATTTTAGACAGAAAGACGGTCACAATTCACTAAGTCACTAAAAAGGGGAAATAATCCTGTTATGTCAGAGGAATTAACCTGACATAACAGGAAAAGACTTTTTTCTTCCTTTTATTTTAATGCAATGAAACGGAACAGAACACTTTTTTTGTTGTTCTGAAGATGATGTATAAAAAAGTTACAGCTCTGATGCAATGTGTACAAAAATCACACACACAATTGGTGGTTGATTTATGTTACCCCTCAATTAAAGATTAGAATTACAGTAAACAGTGCAGTGTAAAGCGACACCTCTTCTAAATTGCTCCATTTTTAGAGAGCAATTACGTGTGGAAGCCAAGGCCACATCATGTCAATTCAGCCAAAGCAAAATGAATATATATACATATATATATATAACACATAAGACATTCTGCATTTATATTTATATGCATTTGGCAGAAGCTTTTATGCAAAGCTTATAATGCATTCAAGTTAAATATTTACATTAGGGTGTGAATATACAGTATTCGACTGTGTTTGAGGGGAACATGCACGTCTCCAACAACCTGAGACATTCCTTCAGGACTACAGTCTTGAAGCCAAAAACAGGTGTGAGGACGTTACTGTGGGCTCGAGTTACACAGGATAGCTGTGCATGTGTGTGTGTGTGGTCTCTGCAGTGTGTGACGGCACGCTGGCAACATCTGAGGATTTAACATCTCCACGCGATCATAAAGAAACCCGACAGGAGTGTGAAATTAAAGATGTCCGACTTGCTCAAGGAGTGGTTTGACCTTACATGAGCACGTTAGCACCGTTCACACCCACCTATAATAGCGCACAGCTGCCTCGACCTTTGACCCCCACACTCATGACCTCAGGTAGCAAACCAACAAACGCTAAAGCAACTCTAAACATATTCTGCCACCTGCAGTATGAAGATTAATGCGTTATCTAAAAATTCAACCTGAATATGTTCACATGCACATGGTCTCTTTCATCATGTCCTGCAATATATAGACACCACTGAAATTTCAGTGACACTATGGATGAATGGTGACAGATGGAGAATTTCAAGTAAACACAGATGTAGGGCTAAATCTTATTTATTAAATGATACAGACAGCCCTTATTTTTAACCATTATAATGTCTCAGCTCATCAACAGAGTCATAAGGTTCTTTAAAATAATCATATGCATTTCCTTTTTTGTTATTGTTTTAGACTTTGATTATAGTGTTTAAATCTTACAGTAAGTTTAAATTAATCATAAAAAATATTATAACACTGTCAAACAATGGTAATGGAAACAAAGAGTGAAAAATGCAAAAAATATAAACAATTCCTGTTAAGGACAACTACTTAGAAAAACAACTATATATAACTTATTAAAATATTTTAGCGCAACGATTAGTTTAAAGTTGAAAGATAAAGGATACAGACATCTGTTTGTAACCATAACTCCATCTCGGTTCACTATTATAATCATTTTCTGTTCATCAAAATTATCATATCATATGCACTTCCATTTTTCTCCTCTTTGTTATATGAAGGTGATATTAAAACAGTCTTGCTACTTTTCAAATATCTATCATGTGCTCATTTTATTGTTTTATACTTTATTATGATTTTCCAATCTTAAAATAAGTTCAAATCTGTCTTACAAATATGATTACATTTTTAAAACAAATGAAATTAAGCAAACATTTCAACCATTTCAAAATTTATTTTGTAATTGTTTTTATTATGAAGTGACAGATTTGAAGACAATTCCATTGGTCTCTTTTTTTATCTTTTTAGATTTAGATTTAATGACAATCTTAACCAAAAGGGAAAATGGCAAAAATATAAACAATTTAAGTGTGTTAAGTGCCCATAGTTGAAGAAACATTTCTATTTAATTCAAATCATTTTGCATGAGTTTTAATGCACCTTTTCACTGTGTCTGTCAATTAAGTCAACTACAGCAAATCTATTAGCCTCTAGTGAAATATTAAAGTTCAGAGGCCTACTGACATCTGGTGGATCTAAATGGTTCTGCAGTTCCATTCTAAAATGATATGCAATAGTCAGCTCTTTTTAAACCATGTTTTCATCATTTTCACATATATGCCGTTTTATAAGCTTATATTATTTGAGTAATTACATTGGATATTGTACTTTTATACATGAATCTGTCACACCTGTTGACCAGAACTGAATAAAAATCCTACAACCCAGCATCATAACAGATGGACTGGATGCATTTGATTAGAATAATCTGTATAGACCTTCATATAAATGCAACTCTTATAAATGCATAAGGGCAGGTGTAAAACCGTCCTGCGGGGTCAATGTCCACTAATGCAGGATTCATGAAGCACTGTGGACGTCAACAAAAACAGCCGCTCTGACTCAGCATTTGCTAAACAGCAGCTACCTGTGTGTAATCCATCATGTCACGGCACCACGCTGCAATTTTAAACGTGCACACTTAAGACTGCTTACACAAAATACAAGATGAAATACTCATATCTGAGACACGCGGTGTGTTTTCTCAGAGATGCAGTTTAAATCAGTGTCATGAAAAAGGAAAATTGATCTGTGATTGCTATAAACTGTACAAATTAAGGCTGTCTGTAATATGGAGACAGCTATCTGTCAGCATTTCTGTTATGAATGGCCTCAGAAGTATGAGGGAGTGATTTAAAATCCGCTATCTTCGCTTACTTTCGCTACCAGGTTGTTGAACCATAAACCAATCACCTGAGCCATAAAAGCCTTGTGACTACTCACACACTGCAGGAAAAACATTTTATGTCAAGACTGATTGGCTGATGACATCACAAAAACACAAACAGCCTCAAACCGCTCACTATCACGACTATTATGTGATATCAAATACAGCAGACAGGACAAATATAGTGCCTGTTTAATGCTTTTAAGAGCATCCAAAAAATAAACAGGTACTGGAGAAACATCTACTATCATAAAGATAAATTTGTTCAAATATTTAATCATGATTAGGCTCATTTTAAGCACAAACAAACATGATGGGCTTCATGTCAGATACATACACTACTGTTCAAAGGTTTAGGGGTTGGTGTGATTTTAATGTCTCTGAAAAAAGGTGCATTTATTTGATCAAAGATGCATTAAAGCAGTAATATTGAGAAATGTTTTCACAATTTAAAATAACTGTTTTCTATGTGAATATCTGTTAAAATGTAATTTATTCCTGTGATTTTAAAGCTGAATTTTTAGCATCATTACTCAGAAATCATTCTGATATGCTGATTTGCTGTTTAAAAAACACTTCTGATTATTATCAGTTTTGAAAACAGTTGTGCCGCATCTACATTTTATTTTTCAGGGTTCTTTGATGATTCATTTATTTGACATAAAAATCTTTTGTAACATTATAAATGTCTTTGCTATCACATTTGATCAGTTTAATGCATCCTTTCTGAATAACTTTTGAACTTTTGAGCCCCGAACTTTTGAACTTCTCTGCATTTTCTATGTGTTCTCACATCACTGTAAATGGTATCACTTATTAAACCTATAAGAGAGCTGATCTCTTACAGGAGAATCTCTTTAGAATCATATTACTCACAGAAAAGCAAAAGGCACTGAATGTCAGCAGGAACTCTCGCTGTCTAAATCTGTGTGTGTGTGTGTGTGTGCTGACTCAGGCTCTGACAGAGGCGAGAGAGGGACCTGCGAGATGCTGAATTGTCACAGACTCTTACAGTAGTTTTCCTGAGGACACTCATGTCACATCAGAATCATTTTCTGTCCATCACTAAAGCAATGTTTCGCTGCCCTGAGCCTCTGTTAACGCTGCTTGTCTTGTTCTGACTGCAGACGGTTGGCACCTAATGCATGATGCAAGAGAGTCTAGATGTCAACAGCAAGCCATAAAACTGAGCTACTCAGAACATAAATCAAGATTTTTACATTTTCTGTAGAACATATGAAAAGTGCTGCCTGTCGCAGTGCTGCTGAGGGAGTTTGCCAGAGCGTTACCGTGAGGATGCGAAGTTATTTTGAGCAGCTTTTCTGGATGGTTTCTAGGTAGTTTTTGTTACTGTTGTGTGTGAAAAGAGTCCTTTAAAAGAGCACATAATGTCAGTGCCTATCCATATTCCAGTCTCATCCACAAAACAGCTTGTTTTGCTGCTTAATATTGCAGATTGGTGTGTCTTACCATTTTATTTTAATGTGTTATCTTAACTGTGAACACACTGGTTTGAAGTGCAAACAGTTTTAAAGTTTACTGCGTGTTGTTATTCTTCTCATTATTTCCCTATAGCAGATAATGAACCGGAAATCTCACCCATGGTGGATAGCCTAGTGGTTAGCGCACTGACATATAGCACAACTGCACCTCCGGCTGACCTGCGTTTGAATATCCAACACTTTCCTGTCAATCTCCACTGTCCTGTCATCTAAAAGCACAAAAAAGGGCCCCAAAAAACTGCACATAATGAACTTTCATACTCAGTGTTAGGAGTATGTTAGGAGGTATATTAAGTAATTTTATCAATTTTTAAAGTATTTAAAAATATAAATTATAACGCTGTAATATAAGATATGAAACAAAAAATGCACTAAATCAGTAATGCTAAATCTAATAAAAGTATTTTAAATTGTAAATTAAAATAATATAATAGCAAATCAGTAAGCCTAAGTCTAATTAAATTTTAAATTATTTTAAAATTAAATATAATAATGTAATACAAAAATATTAGAATATTTAATAGAATGTAATGAGTAACTCTGAATCTTGTAAAATTGGTAAAGTACATAAACATTTAAAATAAATGTTTCATTATTAAAATAAAATAAAAACATATAAAATATAATAATTTAAAATAATTAAAAATATATATATAAATAAATAAATATTTTTTTGTGTTCTTTTTTTCTGTTAGTTTTAAAGGTAACATAGCATGAAAATCTGACTTTTTCCATGTTTAAATGCTATAATCGGGTCTCCAGTGCATCTACCAACCTAGAAAACATGAAAAAGGACGCCCCAGTAACTTTGTTTTGGTAAGCCTTTTTCTGCAAGCATGTGAAAAAACTAGCACATTAGATTTCACTCCCCTGGTGACGTAATAAGGGATCTTATTATAATATTACCGCCCCTTAATCTACACATTTCCACCCACGGCGCCATCATTTTTGTTTTCACAAGTGACAGCGGTGTACCAGTTATAATGCCATAGCAAACATTTGAGCAAAGCATGCTAACTGCTCTGTTGTTGGCTGCACAGATGAGCACAGAACTCTATTTAGAGTCGCAGCCAGCAAGAGAGCAGTGGATTTATTCATTTATTTACTGCATATTACATGGCTGCCACACAGATCTAATATAAAAATGCGATTTCTTTCCCAGCTGTTTTTATCAGACATATAATGACTGTATTTGTAACTTGTGTTTTTACCTTGAACTTGTGTGTATTTGACAGTTTAAGCGCAATAAGACATGAAAGAGAACTTAGTTTATACTCACATGCCGTGTGACAGCCGCTTTCTGTGTGTGTGCTGTGGATGTGTGCGCTCAGAAAACCCTATATCAGAAGTTTAAACTAATATAGTGTATAACTCATGATTTCAGTGCAGTAAACATGATAATTAAAACCAAACAGATGTTTTTGGTAGCCCTGTTCTGAAGAAGCCGGTGGAGAGCAGCAGCTCATTTGCATTTAAAGACACATGCACAAAAACAGCCTGTTTCTGCTTCCACTCAAAATAGGCATTTTCAAAATGATATAATAAATAATCTGTTGGGTATTTTGAGCTGAAAATTCTGGAAACACCTGAGACTTCATATTGTAAAAAGTGGCATAATAGGTCAAAGAGTTCATATTCACAAATGGCTCATATTTCTCATTAATATCAGACTCTGAGGCAATGATTACTCTCATCTAAAGCTGTAATACTGTGTAATGCAATAAATCTATTCTAATTACACTCCTCCAACAACCTTAAGACGTCCCACATGACTGCGGCTGAAATATGCCTGAATGATTCATACTTGAGTGGTTTGTGCCTCTGTTAGAAAGAGACACTGAAATGACCATCAGCATATCTGCCTGCATACATTTGCTCTTTAGCAAAATCAATATTACGTTTCCTCTAGCGCGAGTCCATCTAGCCATCAGCTGGAGAGAAGAACAGACCTGCGATGCGGATGATGGCTCTCTCGGCCGGGTCCAGCACATCTCCCGAGGCAGATTTAGAGCGTTTGACCCGCTGGTGTTTGGGAAGGTTCCAGGGAAGTGTGTCTCCGGGACTCGGTGAGCTGCTGCGCTCACTGGAGCTCTGCTCCGCCGGAGGAAGATCCCTCAGCTTATCCCTTCGGCCGGCAGCCATCACCTGACAGATTCACAGCAAACACAATGCAGTCAATAAACAGACATATGCATGCATAGAATCAATACACTTAATTTAATTATGCATGAAATACAGCATGCAGATCATAAACAAAAGCACTGTTGAAATGCTTGTGTGAGGTGACTTCGGCTGTTACTATATTCATAGTACAGCACAGATTCCCAAACATTATTGCTTAGCGGAGGCGGACAGTAGTTTAGTATTTTATCTCTGTATTAAAATTACTTTTCAAGTGTCTGTACTGAGTGTTTTTCCTTAGAAAACTTTACTTTACAACATTCCAGAGCATAATTTTGTATTTTTTACTGCACTATGTTTCATATTAAATATCATTTAATAATTACAACAGAAATCTAGTACTTCTTACTATTATTCAAGTAAAAGTAATTCAAAAATTTACTTGAATACAACAAAGTACTAAATCTTTAATGCTCTAAAGTATTAAAGGTAAAAAAAACAAAAACTTTTATTTATAAAATGTCGTAAAATATGTCCTCTGACTAACTTGCAATCTGAATTTTGTGATTTTTATTTGAAAACACTGTTGAAATGTTGATAAAATTACTAGAAATCTACCACCTTCTCCTACAGGAAAAAAAATTGAGGTCTGAATGTACTCCAACATGCATTTCATTTTATGTTACGTTTCCAACTTGTCTGCATGAAGCATGTTTTTGACAAATTATAATGTTGACATAAAACCATTCTAAATTTAAAAATATTTCATTTCAAAATGTTTAAATTTGTTTTTTCAAGTTTTTACATTTTTTTTATTTATTTATTTTTTTTAATTTAATTGAATGGGTGTAAATTGGAATAGATTATTTATTTATTTATTTATTTACTTATTTTATTTTATTTTTTGCAGATTTACTAATTTATTCCAAAATGCAATACATACAATACTTAAATACACATGGTTTATAATGAATTAAATTTCATTCATATAAATTAGGCAAAAAAACAAAACAAAACAAAAATACTAGTTTGGTAAAACTGTCTGGTTCTTGAATGGAAGATCATATTGAGTAGTTTAGCTATAGATAGATAGACAGATAGGCAGATAGATAGATGCCTGCCTGCTCTCTTTTGGATTATGTTCTTTGTTTTTTGGACTATTTGGATTGCTTTCATCTCAATGAAGAGATCGTACCTGCAATTGCATCTGTCTACTGATCCATCCCTGACAGACAGACAGACAGACAGACACACAGATAATTTACATTATATTTTAAAGAAAGTCTGCCAAATCAGATAGGAAGTTGGTGCTGTAAAAACATGCAAAAAACATTAAATGATATCCGAGCGATGACCCCTGAAGATTGTGTCATGGTCAATAAGTCTCTAAAAATATCCAATAATTTGACCTTTTTATGACAAGGCAAAGAACCACACGACATTCAGCCACTGCTACTGAAGGTCAATCAAGCCACAAAAATACATCAACATCCAGTGAATACCATGGAGGAAAATCAAACTGCAGAACACATAAAAATCTAACAAAATCCGCCTGGTCGATAAAGCCTGGCACAATCACAATGTTTCTGACATTTAAAAGAAAATGAACACTTCACATTACTCAGATGTGTAAGGCAGCTGACCCATGTGTTAAAGTTAGGACAATCAAGAGTAAATTATTAACCACAGCACTGGCCAGGCCTGTCAGCAGTATCTAAAACATTTTCATATCACCTGTATTATAATGTATAACTATGTAAAATGAGTGTCATATCTACAACTTTATCCCTGTCATATACAAACTGTAAAGACAAGACACACAGTTAACATAGACCTCGAATGTTTTATTGGACAGTGCAAAACACACTGGATATAACCACTAACACTAACTCTACATATTGTGAAAGCTCCAAACTAGTGTTTCACGCAATTCACATACAAACAAACACACAATAAGTTATGATGCTTGTGTGAGCATGCATATGTGTCATACAAAGACCTGTCTTTGTTTGAAAACAGTGAAGGACAGAAAAAGCTGAGGAAATTAGATGTAAATGAACTCTAGCTACCTATTACACTGAAACCATTCATGCCTGCAATGAATATTCATTTCAATGAACTCATAACAGGTTATTTTTAACATAAACAAGCCTTAATACAGTATGTTGCTAACAACAAACAATTGCTGAAAGTGGTCATGCAGAGGAACACAACCATTCATTTTGGTTTACATGAATAACTGTATAGTCAGAAATGTGTGTGAATCAAAACTCTGCTGAAGGCCCATTTCACACAACAGCTATGAAAATGTCACTAGGGCTTAATCAGTCCTCTCATGAATTACAGTGCACACGCTTCTTTCCACACGCTTTACATTTCAAGAACTGACTTACAGTACTGGACCTCAGTCAACATGAAAACGATAGCTGGTGTAAAGATAGTTCCTACTAATTATAGTAAAGGTAAGCCTGCGTAGCAGTACAGGGTGCACGGATGTATATCTGACACCAAGCAGGAACCGTCTACTTACTAGTTACCCACTGGGTGGATGTTAACGGAGTCATCAAGTGTCTTATAATGTCGGTTATGACAGTTCCATCATCTGTACTCAGCAGATAGAGTGATGCATGATGTACTGTAGACCTGATAGAGACTGACAGATGTACTGAAGCATCTCTTAGTCAACAGGAGATGAATTCAGACTCACACTTTACGCATTCGAGAAGCAAGACGTACCCGTTTCTACCACGCACATGAAGAACTGCATATAGCATAAAATAATTTTGAAAGGTTGATGTATTTGGACACTTTCCTCCACTTTTTAAATTATTTCTATTGGACACTCTCAGAAAAAAAAGGTTCGAAAGTTGTCGCCGGGGTTGTGCCTTTTCAAAATGTACAGAAAGTTACATTATTTACCACTAAAGGTGGATGTAGTACCTAAATGGTACATATTTGTACCATTGGAAAAGGAACCACTCCAGTGACAGCTTCTGCAAAAATAAATCAGTAAGGTTGACAGTACACTTAAAAAAAAAAAAAAAAAAAAAAAAAAAAACTGTTCACTTTCGAAATTCTATCATATATATATACATATACATATACAGGTCCTTTTCAAAAAATTAGCATATTGTGATAAAGTTCATTATTTTCTGTAATGTACTGATAAACATTAGACTTTCATATATTTTAGATTCATTACACACAACTGAAGTAGTTTCAAGCCTTTTATTGTTTTAATATTGATGATTTTGGCATACAGCTCATGAAAACCCAAAATTCCTATCTCAAAAAATTAGCATATTTCATTCGACCAATAAAAGAAAAGTGTTTTTAATACAAAAAAAAGTCAACCTTCAAATAATTATGTTCAGTTATGCACTCAATACTTGGTCGGGAATTCTTTTGCAGAAATCACTGCTTCAATGCGGCGTGGCATGGAGGCAATCAGCCTGTGGCACTGCTGAGGTGTTATGGAGGCCCAGGATGCTTCGATAGCGGCCTTAAGCTCATCCAGAGTGTTGGGTCTTGCGTCACTCAACTTTCTCTTCACAATATCCCACAGATTCTCTATGGGGTTCAGGTCAGGAGAGTTGGCAGGCCAATTGAGCACAGTAATACCATGGTCAGTAAACCATTTACCAGTGGTTTTGGCACTGTGAGCAGGTGCCAGGTCGTGCTGAAAAATGAAATCTTCATCTCCATAAAGCTTTTCAGCAGATGGAAGCATGAAGTGCTCCAAAATCTCCTGATAGCTAGCTGCATTCACCGCAGCTGACATGGCACCCCAGACCATCACTGACTGTGGGTACTTGACACTGGACTTCAGGCATTTTGGCATTTCCCTCTCCCCAGTCTTCCTCCAGACTCTGGCACCTTGATTTCCGAATGACATGCAAAATTTGCTTTCATCCGAAAAAAGTACTTTGGACCACTGAGCAACAGTCCAGTGCTGCTTCTCTGTAGCCCAGGTCAGGCGCTTCTGCCGCTGTTTCTGGTTCAAAAGTGGCTTGACCTGGGGAATGCGGCACCTGTAGCCCATTTCCTGCACACGCCTGTACACGGTGGCTCTGGATGTTTCTACTCCAGACTCAGTCCACTGCTTCCGCAGGTCCCCCAAGGTCTGGAATCGGTCCTTCTCCACAGTCTTCCTCAGGGTCCGGTCACCTCTTCTCGTTGTGCAGCGTTTTCTGCCACACTTTTTCCTTCCCACAGACTTCCCACTGAGGTGTCTTGATACAGCACTCTGGGAACAGCCTATTCGTTCAGAAATTTCTTTCTGTGTCTTACCCTCTTGCTTGAGGGTGTCAATGATGGCCTTCTGGACAGCAGTCAGGTCGGCAGTCTTACCCATGATTGCGGTTTTGAGTAATGAACCAGGCTGTGAGTTTTTAAAAGCCTCAGGAATCTTTTGCAGGTGTTTAGAGTTAATTAGTTGATTCAGATGATTAGGTTAATAGCTCGTTTAGAGAACCTTTTCATGATATGCTAATTTTTTGAGATAGGAATTTTGGGTTTTCATGAGCTGTATGCCAAAATCATCAATATTACAACAATAAAAGGCTTGAAACTACTTCAGTTGTGTGTAATGAATCTAAAATATATGAAAGTCTAATGTTTATCAGTACATTACAGAAAATAATGAACTTTATCACAATATGCTAATTTTTTGAAAAGGACCTGTATATATATATATATATATATATATATATATATATATATATATATATATATATATATATATTACATGTTTTAAGCTAAATAAACAATCAAATGTAATATTTATTGTGTGAAAATGATTCATATCAATTTTGAACAAACTATGTCCCATGGATGTGGCAGCATTTTCACCATAGCCAAAAATGTTGCTCTTTATAACATTCTATCTTGTTAGTATAACCTACTTGTTTAACAAGGAGAAAACAGTGCCAGTAAGAGTTTGAGATGAAATATGAAATATATATGTGTGAACAAAACCGAAAAATCAGAGTAAATATTACTTGATTTTCAATTTTTTGCAACTGCAAATCTAATTAAGTCATGCAAAAGTGATTTTCAGTATTGTTTGATTAATGTTGTGCTTATGTAGCATACATAAAATGGAAACAATGAAATGAGCCTTAGCAACAATGTAAAAATGATTCAAATATTAGTTCCACTCCAGAATGAATGGTGGAAATTACATTAAAATGTTCATGGTGGTACAAATTACTTGTGCACTGATGGACATTGTTAGTGGAAAAATAGGGTATAAAAAAAGGTTTTACTGGTGTTTCTAAAGATCCACAGGGCCAAAACTGCCCATAGCTAAAGAAACACCCACTTATAATGCAGATGTGCTGATGCATGAAAGCAACATTGATGTACCACATCTGAAATACAACACAATTTGAGAACAAGAATTACGCCTCTGACTGATATGAGCCAAAGAAAATCATCCGCGCTAGTTGTACACAGACAATTAAGAAATTCTTTAAACACCCTCGTTTCCTCATATTTACTTGACTACATTTAAGCCCGTTAAAATTCAAGTCACTGAGCCCATAATAACTTTTCGAATAGCTCTGAATATAAGGACATACAGTAGCGTTAAAGACAAATCCATCACCTGAATCAACCACTGCAAAATAAAGCAGACAGACCCACAGAACATCTGTCTAGAAACATATCTTGCATGCACCCCTCTGTCACCGTCCATCCTCAGAATATTGATATGAAATAAATATTAAACAGCACATAAACTGAATCTTAATAAAAGTAGGTAATTTACTATTTTGTCTGGTAATTTACCGTATGTGCTGCTGGCAGCTCTCGCGGTCCGGTCAGAGCAGCATTGACGCGCCGGCGCGGCGGGACACGCTCTCACTTCACAGGGAATTACTGAAATCCACGCACGGAAATAATGAAGGCTCGCGGTGCGGTGAGTCTGCCGCAGGCAGAAGAGCTGAAATGCAGAAACTGCAGTGCTGTGCGGCGTCCACATACACACACCATCCCACGGCAGCACACACAGCACCCCCTATAACGTCAGCGATCAATGATTAACGCGTGTAAAACAGCGACCCGTTGCGCCAAAAGCGTTGCCATAAAGATGATTGAACGATACCGGTCCGTTTCCGCTGCAGCGGACTCGGACCTTCTGATGATGATCATACGTTCCACTAAAGGACTGTAGAGTCCAGATCTGACGGGGGTTTAACACGACAAATGGTTAAATTAAAGAGACACGAGGAGAGGTGGACATGCAGGTGTGTTAACTATGATGGGTAAGTTCGAGTTAATAAAATAATGTAATTTAAACATTAAGTTATCAGTAAATGAGATGTCCTCTGAGTCATTTATCTCTGATGCCATATGCTCTGTTGTACAACATGCATGTGTTCATGTTCACCTGCTTAGACAAGACTAGGTTACCATACTGTAACAATTATTATAAATTGTAAAAAATACTGTACTCAGAGATAGATAGATAGATAGATAGATAGATAGATAGATGTCAGTTAGGATGACATCATCAAACTTGAACACATTTGATACATTTGAACATTCAAACTAAAAACAAATAACATAATTCAAATAAATTTTACTTACCAGTGTTACATTCAAAACAGAACATGTTCCATCAGCTTGGCAGTATATCAGGATGCTACATGCTGAATACCTTGGTTTAATTTCTGTGTCATTGTTTTATTATGCAGAAAATGTTTGCCTACAGGGGCTGGTTGCATGAACTTCTTAAAAGTCTTAAAAAGTTAGTCATAGTTTAAAATCTGGTCATGTTTAAAGTTGGTTACAAAAAGGTTGATTGGTCCAGTCTGAGTCAGAAAAGTAAAACTATAATTTTTGATTATCTCTTGGCTAGTTGGTCAAACTAATTTATTAAGACATTCTTAACGTAGTGGCTATGTTTATGCAACCGTCCCCCAGGATGCAAGACATTATTGCTTTTAATATAGAAGAAATAATCACTCATGAAACAAAAATCACACAGTAAAGAAGTCCTGAAAACCATATCTGAGTATAAGTACAAATACCTTACATACCTTACAAATTATCATTAAAAGCCACCAATTCCAATACAACTCGAGTAAAAGTCTTAGGCCTGGTTTCACAGACAGGTCTTAGACTAAAGCAGGATTAGGCCATAGTCCAATTAGGACATTTAAGTCATTTTTATAAACATGCTAAGGCAAAAACATTACTGGTGTGCATCTTGAAACAAAACAAAGGCACTGATCAGTCATTAAAAGTTACTTTCAGTTGAAACAGCTCAGAATTACATTTTAGCCTGGGATTAGGTTTACGCCTAAATCTGTGAAACCAGGGGTTAGAGTATTTGATTTTAACAGTACTTAAAGGGATAGTTCACTCAAAAATGAAAACTGTTATTCCAACAATGTGTAACATCTTTAAATTCAACTGATGATATGTTTACGAAATCCGAGAGCTTTCTGACCTTGCATAGACAGCAACGCAACTACGTTCAAATGCCAGAAAGGTAGTAAGGACATCAACAATGACTTTATTCAACAATTTCATGGTTCTGTTGTGAACACGTGGCAAAGACTGACATGGAAGAGAAGACATTTTAAAATAAACGTGTTATTTTTGTATGACTATTTTAATGTCCGTACTACCTTTCTGGGCCTTAAACGTGTCAGTTGCGTTGCTGACCATGCTGTCTAAGTATTTTACTCATAATGAATGTAGGCTCAAAGAGAAACACCTAAGAGAAAGGCCAGTGAAAAACACGAAACAGTTGATTTGTGAGGAGAGCAAATTGATCTATTTTCTAAATTCAAAATAAAAATGAACACCTCAAAAGTGCAATAAATCAAGGTTGACACAACACCCTCCTAAACATCTACAAACTTAGCTAAGCACAAGCACTCAAAACATGACAAAAATAAACCAATCCTTCAAAAAGGTCTCAGCCATTTCCTCATTTCATTAGTTAAAATCTGCAAATTAAAGCAATTATCAAAGTTTAATATAATGTTTAATTTTCCAATATGAGATTACACACTTTTACATGACTTGTTACATTTATACAATCTGAAATCTGAATAAATAAGCTTTCCAGTGACATATTGTTTGTTAGGATAGGACAATATTTAGCCAAGATACAACTATTTGAAAATCTGGAATCTGAGGGTGCAAAAAAAAAAAAAAATCAAATTAAAAAAGAAAAAGTTGTCAAAATTAAGTTTTTAGCAATCCATATTACTAATCAAAAATTAAGTTTTGATACAATTTACAACATATCTTAATGGAATATGATTTTTACTTAATATTCTAATGATTTTTGACATAAAAGAAAAATCGATAATTTTGACCCATACAATGTATTTTTGGCTATTGCTAAAAATATACCCGTGCTACTGATTTTGTGGTCTAAGGTCACATATTTGACACACCTGCAGTTCGCAACTAGCTGCTAATGTGCTCACATTCGCTAAAAATAGTGTCAATGCTACATTCATGATGTGCATCCCAGGACACTTTTAGACACTATTGAAGACGCTGCTGTACACTTAAAGGTTTTCCGCTCAATCCATCCCCTTTCAAAAAAGTTCTAAGTTTACTTTTGTTAGGAATTTTTTAATTGTTTTGTAAAGAAATGTAGGCACAATACCTTATTAACACAGTGACTGTGCCAGGTTTCTGATCCCCCAATAGGATGAGGTCAATCACCTGATGCATGGTTCTTCACTGAAAATCACTGTGAAAAATATGAAGGATTACAATTACACAGCCAAACACGCTTGATAGGACTTCTGGAAAGGTATCAGTGCAAGTGAGTTCATAATGAGACATGGTGACATGGCGATGCTCACCTTCAAATGCAATACATGGATACAGGAAAATTCTAAACGTGAACACCCTGTTTAATTTACCTTGGATTCAAGGATTTTAATTAGCTGATACTGCTTTATTTTCTCCTCGGGTTTATCATTTATGTAGAAAATTGCACACTATGGCAAAGGACGCCATAAATAAAGGACTGCATTAATGTGCAGAAACTGTTTGAAACATGATGATATCAACTTACTAACATGTGCATGCGCAAGTTGACATGAACTCTACAAAACAATCCAGGAACTGTTCAGTTACATCTATTGATCTGAAAATACAAAGTTCTTCAAGTAACTGTAAAACAGTTTTAATGTTTAAAGTCACTTATGTTTCGGTTTTAAAGCTAGAGCCTCGAGATTGGCCGGACCGCCCCATACTGTCCCAAACACACTTCTCTCAGTTTGAAGGGCTTCGTCCAATGAAAGCTCTCTTCCTGAGATCACAACCTTTTTGACTGCCTGGATCACTGGGGCCGGGCCCTTAATGAACTGACTCAGCCACTGCTCGGCGTGAGCCAGTGCATTTCCCTCACCAGAAGAGCAATGGAGCACTTCATCAACCAGTCCTATCTGTTTTCCAAAGTCTGGATCGACCTTTTTAGCCCCACTCAGTAGTTTTAAGGCATTCTGGCTGCCAACAATACGAACTAGTCTTGCAGCTCCTCCCCATCCAGGTACCAAACCCATGTGCTTATGAACAAACTGGATAACACCATCAGACGTCATCAACCTGGAAATGGAAATAAAATAGTGACATTCTGTTCCAACAGAATATTAAAGTATGATTTAAAGAGGTCACATTATCAGGAATTGAATTTTCACTGATCTTTTGAGATAAAATGGGATGGTGAAAATATTGTTCCACAGTTCAAAAAGAGCATTCACTGAAGCCAAACCTGTTTTAAAGCCAGACTAATATTTACTAATGTCATATGTGGACTGCAAAGAATAAATAAATAACGTGAATGCTTTAAATAAAGTCAAAGTCAAAACGCGTCTTTGTACCTGAAGTCACAGGCAGTGGTGAGTTCTGCTCCTCCACCCAGAGCTCTTCCCTCCACCAGTGCCACTGAGATGAGCGGCAGCCTACCTGAAAGAACAGGAGTTTAGGACACTGGAGAAATCAAACAGATCTGGAAATAGATGATCATGTTTTCTTTGTGCACTATTAGAGGGAAGAGCAATTTTAGTGCAGCATTAAAATAAAGCATCTCTACTGGCATCAGTGGTTTACATTAAAAAAAAAAAAAAAAAAAAAAAAAAACTTTACCTTCCACGAAAACTTTACGTTGCACACTGGTACATTACAATGGAAAAAAAGGGGTTACACTTTATTTTAAGGGCCAGTTCTCACTATAACCTATTAACTACTTGCCTCAATAAACTCTTAAATTGCTGCTTAATAATAGTTAGTAAGATCGTTGTTAAGTTTAGGTATGGGGTTTAAAGATAAAAGAATCTAAAATATGTGACCCTGGACCACAAATCCAGTCTTAACAGTCAATTTTTTATAATTATTTATAAACAATTATTTACATTATCTGAAAGCTGAATAAATAAGCTTTCCATTGATTTCTAGTTTGTTAGGATAGGACAATATTTGGCCGAGATTCAACTAGTTAGTTCTTAGCAATGCATATTACTAATCAAAAATGAAGTTTTGATATATTTACGGTATGGAATTCATAAAATATCTTCATGGAACATGATCTTTACTTAATATCCTAATGATTTTTGGCATAAAAGAAAAAGCGATAATTTTGACCCATACAATGCAATTTTGGCTACTGCTACAAGTATACCTGTGCTACTTATGACTGGTTTTGTGGTCCAGGGTCACATATAGTCTTGTAGAATAAGACAGGCTTTTTAAGTACTAATGAACAGCCAATATGCTATTCATATGCATGCTAGATAATAGTGAGTGTTGGGTCTTATGGCATCGTTGTGAAAACCTGTTTTTTTGCCACCTTTATTTTTAAGTGTGTGTCATACTGAAAAAACAGTGGTAATTATTGAGCGCACTTATTCAATCCCATAATCCCATTTCAAAATAAGGGACAGGGGAGCTAAATTTCTTCAAACTGTGTTGAAAAAATATTTGTATAATATTGCCACTGCTTTCTTGATTGCTTAATCTTCTTTGGATAGACCAACCTGAGGAGTCTTGTGAGAGTGTTCTGCATGAACTCACACATCTTCATGCCATCCTGAAAAACACAATAAACATTATATCAACTGAAAACATGCATGTGTTGTCATTCAATTTGATGTTCTTGGAAGCTACAAAAGTACTGAAGTTCTTGTAAGCTTCACTGAGGTCCACTTATAACGTTAATAAAATTAGACAAGATTTTTATTTGTAGCAAATGCAGGCCTAATTTGGAGTTTTTAGGTTTGAAAATTACAACACAATGTCAGAGTACAGTTCACTTTATTCTCAACAAGACAGTTTAATGGTAATGTAATGACAGTATGATCTTTAATTGATAATGGGACTATAACAGGCGTTCTCACATGTGGGTTTGCTATGGCTCTGACTGCATTGAGATCAGATCCGGAGCAGAAGGCTCCAGCAGCTCCGTGCACAATCACAGCTTTCCCTTCTGTCCAAGTCTCGAGTTCACACACCCGTTGCTCCAGTTCAAGCATCATGCTGCCTGAAACAAAAAAACAAGTTAACACATTAATTTCTCAAATTAACTTCAGGCACATTTATGTCCAAGGGGGTGATTTTATTTATTTATTTGCTAATTTAATCTTTTCCTGCACTGTTAATTTTTTTAAAACATGCTTTCAAAATTTACCATGCTATTTACGATTGCACTTACTTTTTCAGATGTCTTTTATGTCGTTTTATTATTATTATTTTATTGTTTAACTCGTCCCAGGTCCAGACTATCATTCTTAATATATGAAAGTTCAGACGTTAGTTACTGTTAATTACTGTTTTGAAAACAAGGATAATCTCACAAGAAGAAAACACAAGTGTCTCAGATCATTTATAGTGTGTAAAAATGTGGCGTCATTTTCACCACATCCGTTTTGCCCCAAAAATCAATGTTTTGTTTTGCAGAGACAACAGTGTCAATGAAAAATCTGAGATCATCCATGAAAAAAAAGAAGAAAAAAGGTAAATATTATTAGTGCACAAAGTATTTTAATTGTGCAACATTTCTAATTAAACTGTAATTTTGTCAAATTATGCAAACGTTTTCAAATATTTGTATACATTGCTATTATTTAATAAATATTTGACCAATATTACTTGTATGAAGCGTCCAATGACAGTACAGTTTGCCAGTTCCAAAAGTTTCATTTTCACACCAAAATTTTAAACAATAAACTGTCCAAATAATGGCCCATAAAGCACCTGAGAAGGCGTTCATGCGCGCTGGATTGTTGACGGTGAGCACCGCAATGCCAGACTGCTGCTGCTTCTGGAGCTCCACAGATCCTCCTGTGAAAACCTGCAGCTTTTCCCTGATGCTTTCAGCAGATACGGTCGTTTTGCTGCAGACGGTTCGGTTTTGCTGAAGGATTCTCCTCACGGCACTGCGGCTCTGGATCAGCCGGCACCCAGCAGCTCCGCACACACTCATGATGATGATGATGATGATGTTGTGTCTGTACAGAGAGAGACGCGCACACAGGACAGTGTTTAAACACAAACTCACCTCTGCCGTAATCAAGCGGTAGGCAACTGTAACATAATACTTAAAATTATTAAAATAAATTAAAATACATAGTACTTCTATATTGTTCTGTTTTTAATGTATGTTTTTTATTGTTTTAACCGAGTACTTGACCTGTTTCGATCCGTCGGAGTAACGTTAAAAACGGTCCTGAAAGAAACAAAGTATAGATATATAGATCCCGCCTTACTTGCACATCACATTTCCTAAATAACTACTGCTATTTGCACTCTACGTGTTGAAGAAAATTACAAATATATGAAAGCAGACAAATTACCCACCAAAGATACCAATGGGTTTATTAAAATTAGTTTTTAAAGCAATACTTTAAATGTCCACAAGGTAGCGTTGTTCCCCAATGCACACTGCATAGGCAAATAACGTGCACATTTAATTAAAACGGTACAATGCATTACACGTCTATGAAATGTTTAAATGTTTATTTGCAAAAACAGATAACTTTGTTTTTTATTTATTTATTGTGTTCGCTGTATTTTTATTTATTTCGTTTTTTTGTTTTTTGTTTTCTAAATAACCCAACTGCAGTTTGATGGAGATTAATTGGAATGCACAGTGAAAATCATGATTTTTTAAAATTGTTTAAAATGGAGTTATCTGTCTTTCTTACATAACCTGACAGATCATAACTTTAACTTTTAGATGTTCGAAAGAAATAGCTTAACGACATCAGACCGATCAGATTTATGGCACCAGGTCAAGCTGCTGTGATTGGATACTGACCTTGTGAAGGGCTGAGACTAAACCTTACCTGACCTTCTACTTAATGACCCAGTTTAACTTTCTACAAATGCAATAGATAGACTTAAAGATGTAAGACCTTTTATCGGGAAACTATACTTCCTTATAGTAGTGTATGATGGAATCAATTTTATCTTTCATTCTGTACAGTTTTACATCAGATCCAGGTTGGCATTACGTTTTAATTATTTATTAGATAATATTTATAGGTTATAGACCCTTAAGGTTTTAGGTTACACCGTCACTGCGGGACAGACTACAAGTCTGCGCGCGTATTTTTATCTGGCGCCAAACAGACGCTCGCGAATAAGGTTCTTCGTCTGAGGAGGCAACCATAGCAACAGTAAGCTGTCGTTATTAATCACGTCATTTTAGTTTGACACATTTTTTTTAAAGTTGACGTTTTATTTTAAAGGTTTGCGTGTTTGAAGATCTTGACATTGAATGTTTAGCATCTCCTCAGGTTGTCGCTAGTCCATAAGTTACACTTAAAATTCATTCGCTTACTTATGTATGAAGATATGTGTTTTAAGAAACCTCTAACATAAACCATTTACCCTGCCAAGGTAGCCTATTATGTACATATGATATAACCTGAAACAATGGTACAAATATTGTTTAGTCAAAGAACTAAACCCAAAGGAGTGCAGGAACAACCACGTGGAGCCTTTAGATGACAGTCACGTGTCGTCAAGTTTCAGATTGCTCAGTGACAGGTCGACAGATGCTTCATCTTTCTGTCGCAGATGCCTATGTTGGGCCTCTGGCTTCCTGTTGGGAAAGATGTTTGAGTGAAGCGGAATAAATGCGGACAAGGATGTGCTGATTCGCGCCTGGGGAAGGTGATCTTTGTCCTGGCATGTCGGCTAAGGTTTTCTGACAGGATGCTGCAGCTGTGAAAACATTTTTCTGACTTAATTCTGTATTTCAGATCCAGGAATGTGAGGTACAAAACAAATTCAGTATGTAAAATGAACTGTGCTTAGAACTGTATTCAAAGTGGCACTTTCAGAGGCATATTGGGCCCACATGGCTATTGGGAAAAGATTTAGGAGGAAACCAGGTTTAGACATCATTTAATGGTGTATTGCTAATGCATGTGCCTTTAATCAAACAAATATGCTTTTATTTACAAAATCATAGATGTTCTAGAGTTTCGTCTTGCTGTTTCATGACATCACACAGAACTTTACTGCTACGCTTACTGCTGTGGAAGCCCATTTTCAACACTGAAAGAAAAATAAAAGAGGTAACTGAGACTTTTTATCTCACAATTTTGACTTTTTTTCTCAAAATTATGTGATATAAACTCAGTTGCGAGAAATAAAAACTTGCAATTCTTGCACGTTTTTATTTCTTGCAATTGAGTTTATTAGTTATTGTTAAGTTAAATTTTGAGGGGAAAAAAGGCACAATTGCAAGATAAAAAAATTTAAAAAGGAAAAAAAAATAAAATAAAATTCCCTCAAAATTGGATTTTAAACTCACAATTAGGAGTTTATATCTGAGATAACTGCATGAAAAAAAGTCAGAAATGTGAGATATAAACTCACAATTACGAGAAAAAAGACAGATTTGCAAGATATAAACTCGCAATTGGGAGAAAAAAGTTAAAATTGGAACCAAAAAAAAAGCCAGAATTGCGTGAAAAAAAAGTCAGAATTGCAAGATATAAAAATTAAAAAACTGCAACATTTTATCTCACAAAGCAGTCTTTTTTTCCCCTCAAAATTGTATTGTATAACTCACTTTTATGTTTTTCTATATCAATTCTAAGAAAAAAAAGTCAGAATTGCATGGAAAAAGTCATAAATACGAGATATAAACTTGCAATTGTGAGAAAAAAGTCAGAATTGCATGGAAAAAGTCATAAATACGAGATATAAACTTGCAATTGTGAGAAAAAAGTCAGAATTGCATGGAAAAAGTCATAAATACGAGATATAAACTTGCAATTGCGAGGAAAAAAGTTAGAATTACAAGATACAAACTTGAATTTTCAAGAAAAAAGGCAGAATTTTGAGTTTTGTATCGTAATTCTGAAGTTACAACTAAAAATTGCGAGCTTGTATCATGCAATTCTATCTTAATAACTTGCAATTGCAAGAATTCACAATTCTAAAAAAAAAAAAAAAAGTGTGAGATAAAAAGTAGCAAAAACCTTTTTTTTATTTTTAATACAATGGCGGAAATTGCAGTGTCGATTGTTGTCTTTCTCAGGATGATAAATACTATTTCAAAGCAATGCACTTACTTAAAATAATTAAATAAATTCATTTATTTCAAAAAAATTGCGGGTTGAAGCGAGCCCAATAACGTAATATTTAGCCCCTGGAATACAAATTTTATCAGGGGAACACCGCCAAAAAACGTGTATTTTACCCCCCAGAATGCGATTTTTAACGGGGGACCCCCCTCAAAATGCTGTTTTGAGTAGCAATTGGGCGGGTTTTGTAAAAACCTGGCAACCCGATTACCATCTACAGTAGCTCCAGACAAGACCAAACCGATTATGAGTAAAACACATCTACATCTAGAAATGAGTGTCCATATTTTATTTTAGAAATGCTGAATACAGTTTCATTTGTGATATTTATTATCAAGAAAAAGGACTGCGAAGGCATTGTCTAAATGATATGTCTTACATCAGATAAGCATGTAAACTGAGCGTTGAATCCGTTAGTTTCTGTAATAACATGAGTCAGTCATTTTGGTAAAGTTGGTAAAAGATATTCTCAATCAGACATCAGGCCTCACACACAAACGAGGCCACATTTGAAGCATGGACAGAAAACATTTCTACATTGGCAGCTATAAAATAGAACGACGACAGATTGAAAGTGGTTTGGAACAGAAAACATCATAATATGCACTTGTAAGTCAGAATTGTAGAAATGAAATGTACATGTAAACCAGTCTTTGAGAAAAAAGAATGAAAAGGCAGTTTGATTTCATGGTTACAGAAATGTAAACAACAAAATCATCATTGGACAGTCATTGTTGGTATTTAAACAGGCTACATGTACAGCTTTAAAGGCATTGGACGTAATCTAACGGCCATTTAGATCACGGTCTCTGTGTGAAAGGCGGAGTAGGTGAGTGTTTGTCGCTGGGTGAAGACTGTGGGTGGTGGCGGTGAAGGCGTTGATGCAGATGAGACGGACGAGCGGCTAGCCCAACGAGAGGGCAAACGTCTCTTTGCCGGACATGCAGGTCGTGAAAAGCTCTTCTTGATACTTACAGAGGACTCTTTGCATTGCTGTTGAGACAAATATTTTTATGAAATCTCACTGGATTTAAATATTCCTGTCAACAGCACAATTACATTAACTCTGCGTGCTTTCATGTACAGATCTATCGCAAAACGTGAGAAGGAATCTCACAAGAACTGTCAGGATGTTTTAGTTAAAATCAAGTGAAATGATGCTTTGCATTAATTATTCGCATTAATGTAATTCAATCTTTGATGCAAACCTATTATGTATAATGCAAAAAAATTATACAGGTGCCTCTCAATAAATTAGAATGTCATGGAAAAGTTTCAGTAATTTCAGTAATTCAACTCAAACTGTGAAACTCGTGTATTAAATAAATTCAATGCACACAGACTGAAGTAGTTTAAGTCTTTGGTTCATTTAATTGTGATGATTTAGGTTCACATTTAACAAAAACCCACCAATTCACTATCTCAACAAATTAGAATATGGTGACATGCCAGTCAGCTAATCAACTCAAAACACCTGCAAAGGTTTCTTGAGCCTTCAAAATGGTCTCTTAGTTTGGTTCACTAGGCTACACAATCATGGGGAAGACTGCTGAGCTGACAGTTGTCCAGAAGACAATCATTGACACCCTTCACAAGGAGGGTAAGCCACAAACATTCATTGCCAAAGAAGCTGGCTGTTCACAGAGTGCTGCATCCAAGCATGTTAACAGAAAGTTGAGTGGAAGGAAAAGGTGTGGAAGAAAAAGATGCACAACCAACCAAGAGAAGCGCAGCCTTGAGAGGCTTGTCAAGCAAAACCGATTCAAGAATTTGGGTGAACTTCACAAGGAATGGACTGAGGCTGGGGTCAAGGCATCAAGAGCCACCACACACAGATGTGTCAAGGAATTTGGCTACAGTTGTCATATTCCTCTTGTTAAGCCACTCCTGAACCACAGACGACGTCAGAGGCGTCTTACCTGGGCTAAGGAGAAGAATAAACGGACTGTTGCCCAGTGGTCCAAAGTCCTCTTTTCAGATGAGAGCAAGTTTTGTATTTCATTTAGAAACCAAGGTCCTAGATTCTGGACGAGGGGTGGAGAAGCTCATAGCCCAAGTTGCTTCAAGTCCAGTTTCCACAGTCTGTGATGATTTGGGGTGCAATGTCATCTGCTGGTGTTGGTCCACTGTGTTTTTTGAAAACCAAAGTCACTGCACCCATTTACCAAGAAATTTTAGAGCACTTCATGCTTCCTTCTGCTGACCAGCTTTTTAAAGATGCTGATTTCATTTTCCAGCAGGATTTGGCACCTGCACACACTGCCAAAAGCACCAAAAGTTGGTTAAATGACCATGGTGTTGGTGTGCTTGACTGGCCAGCAAACTCACCAGACCTTGTCAAGAGGAAAATGAGAAACGAGACCAAAAAATGCAGATCAGCTAAAGGCCACTGTCAAAGAAACCTGGACTTCCATAGCAGTGCCACAGACTGATCACCTCCATGCCACGCCGAATTGAGGCAGTAATTAAAGCAAGAGGAGCCCCTACCAAGTATTGAGTACATATACAATAAATGAACATACTTTCCAAAAGGTCAACAATTCACTAAAAATGTTTTTTTATTGGTATTCTAATTTGAGATAGTGAATTTGTGGGTTTTTGTTAAATGTGAGCCAAAATCATCACAAATAAAAGAACCAAAGACTTAAACTACTTCAGTCCTTGTGCACTGAATTCATTTACTACACAAGTTTCACAATTTGAGTTGAATTACTGAAATAAATTAACTTTTCCACTACATTCTAATTTATTGAGATGCATCTGCATATTATTTAAAGTGTAAAGCAAAATGCTTGGGGGAGAGGGTGCTTAATTGTCATGGAAAAAATCTGTAACAATCCTACAAAAAGATTTAAAAATACGCAGGCTGTAATTTTGTATTTTTCCATTTAAAGGTAGTGGCTGAACTTTTGTCTCCTGCACATGTTCTCCATTTTGGAACTGGGTTAAAATAAAAGAACTGATTAAATCTCTCTAAAGCTTTTCTGACTCATCTGACAGTCATTTTGAGTCATTTTGCTGTGTAATTTACAAAAGCAAGCAGTCCGTGCAGAGGACTAGCTTCACTAAGACTCCTGGCCATGCTACATGTTTCTGTAATTACACCACATACCTTGGCCTCCTATAAAAAAAAAAAAAAAACAGTTAATTGAGGTTTTCTAAAGAGCTAAACATGAAAGATGTAAATTAAACTTGGTGCCACTAATTCTTTTTCGAGCTTTGAAGGAAATGCCCCAGTTCCAACAATAAGAAGCTTCTGGGCTCCTCGCTTTGAGCAATCTGCCAATATTTTCTGACAGAAATTCAACTTAAGGAATTTTAATTGTGCTGCTTAGATGGTTTTGTGGGAATGAGGTATTTTAACTATAAATTCTAAATATTTCCAGACTTTCAGTTGTAGATTAAAAAGAAATTTTTATAATCTTTCTAAGCATGTTACTAATGTTACTGCTATTTGGCACTGAGAACCAACTCGGATCACACACATTCACCAGTTAATGTGTGTATGAAGGTACGGCACTCATAGAGACCACCTATTAACCATGTGTGTAGTCACAGTACAACACAGGCTCTCAGACATTTTAGCAAATGCATTGGGAACAAAGTGACCTTTTGTCTTGGAAAAAAATGCAACTTAAAGGGATAGTTTAAAAAAAAATTAAAATTCTGTCATCATTTACTCACCCTCCACTTGACTTCTATAGTTTGGGAAATTTGATGCCTACCTACAGCATTCTTTAAAATGTTATTTTTTGTGTTCAACAGAAAAATAAATTCATACATGTTTGGAACAATTTGAGGATGTGTAAATGATGATTTTGGGTGAAGTATCCCTTGAATACACTGTAGTCATCTACACTTGCACCTCATACACTTCTCCGCCTGAGTTATTTAGCATGTATTTGAATGTTTGCAGTTCAGGTGAAAGTGTGTGCTTTTGTGGCTTGAATGGCGTGGGTCTATGTGTGGGAGTGTGTGCAGTACTGACCTGCACTGTTACATGTGTCTCATTGTGGGCTATGACCTGGTGGTGCGGTGCGTGTGTTAGTCTCTGACTGGATCTGGGCTCATGTTGCATATCCAGCATTTCCAAGAGGTCCACAAGGTCTTCCTTCTTCCCTGGACTGGGCTGTGACTGTTGCTGCTCCTGAGATCTTTCCAAATCCTCGTAATTTTTGAGAATCCTCTCAACCGCTCCATAGTTGGACCTAGACTCCATCGGACGAGGATAGGCTGCTAGCGTAGAAGGCTTCCAAGGATTCTCCAGAATCCGAGACCTGGTGCAACACGTGTCCTTTTTCGCCTGTTTGGGTTTTTTGTCTGCTTGCTGTTGGTCTGTACCAACATCCAGAACTTTGTTGGACCTTTCTATCTGGGTTTGCAGTTGTGATGGACTCGTACTGAGTTCAAAGCATTTTTCTCCAACACTTGGGACAAGCTGGTTAACAGAAGTTGGTGCTTTCTGTAAAGACTTAGCTTCATTGTCTTGCTTTAGACTAAGTTCCTTGTGCAGAGAAGAAGACTTAGTGACAAGGTCCTTTGTTTCCTTCTTTCTTCTCTCCTCTTTGGGGCACTGTGCCACAAGATCCGAGAGCAAATCCTTCGAATTGTCTTCAGCATGCCTCGAAGGACTGTCTATAAGCGTGTCCTTTGATATGACCTCTGGTAGACTGTGAGAAGAATTAGTGGATGCATTCGTGGAAATGTCCTCATCACACCGAACGCCCATCCCTGCCTGGAAAAGCGTACGATTGAACTCTAATGTTTTCTGCTCAAGTCTTTCATTTATGGGAGTAGCTGTAGCACTGGGATACAGTGAAATAAAGTCTAGCGATGCAACAGAATCTGTTGGCTTGTTCATGGGATGAGATCCATCCTTGTTTTGTTCATCTATTTTGTTTAGACTGCGGTCTGAGACTGCGGCTGCAATGTCTACGTTGGAGAGACATCTCTTAACAGGTACATATCTGGATGACTTGTTGCTGCCAAATCTACTTCCATCGCAAGACCAGCGGCTCTGGCAGCAACTGATATTGCACTTGGAATCGACAGGCACGATGCAGGCTACATTCCCAGAGTCTGTCAGAATTTTCCCCTCGTTTTCTTGAAGCATTGCTTCAAATTTACGTACGATTGCGGGGCTGGTGTACTTTCTGTCTGGGTGGGTTCCTGGCCGTTGACACCCTTGCTCTGTATCACTGGGCTCTATTTCTAAAACTGAAGGACTGCTTAGGTACCAAGATGTACTACGGGTTGGTATGGGTGGGGCTTGTTGTCTTATGTTGCATTGTGGCTTAGCCTCACTTTGTTGCGATTCCATGTTACAACCTTCCCAATTAGTCCAGTATTGCTCATCGAGGGATTTAAGGTCTTCACTCATGTTTTTCAAGTACAAAACTGTGTCCTCCATTTCCAAATTGTCCTTTACCTTCTCCACAAACTCAGGCTCTCTTGGAAAAAACGTAGACTCACTTCGGCTTCTAAGAAGGAAAACCAAACACAGTGAGGTCATTATGAAACTCTAATCTGATCTATTTGTGATACGAGCAGCACCTGTGTACAGAAAAGTTTACCTCTTAATATCAGGCCGCTTCCTTGTTTCATCCTTGTAGCTACAGAGTTCTTCACTCACACGGGCAATTTCCTTAAGTGCCTACAAGATGTTGATGAGTAAGAGGACTTAGATGCAAACCTTAGACCTCAGCCCGCACAATATAATATAGCACATCTCTAGCCTTACATAGCAGCATCCTAACATGGAATATAATGGACTGTAAGTAAATGTGCAGTGGATTTACAGCTCCCTAGGTTTTGTGTTTCCATTAAGGAATAATTCAGGATGTTTAGCATAAATGTAAAGCAAGAGCGTAATAGTAAATCCTGAGAGATGACCAAATATTTGTACCTCCATTAGAGTGGTATGAACAACAAAGTCTCACCGCATTAAGAGCAGTATTGTTCTTCTTCTTGTCACTTCCACAGGATATTTCCATGCTCTGAAATCGTTTGAAAGGGTTAAGGAGGTCATCTTGTCCACTGAAGCTAGACTTGTTCCCCATTTTCTTTTTCAAACAGCTTTCCAGGATTTCTTCCAGATCTGCAGTGTCTATAGTCTGTTGTTCAGCAGCACCTTGCTGATTTAATAGTTCACTCTGATCACTGTTGCACTGGTCACTGGATTCACTGGCGTTGTGACTGAGTTGACTTGGTTGCGAGTCAATGCTGGCATTGCTTTGCTGGGTTAGAGTCTCAGAATATTCATTGCTCTGGGCATCTGAGGGATAAGTAACTGCACTCGACAGAGTGCTGGCAGAACATGAGCTGAGCCTTAGTGCATTTTGTCCATCAGTAATTGCTCTCAGAGAACTTCCCAAACGATGGCCCTTCACTTCATTGTACAACTGGAAAAGACAAGACAATTATGTAGTCTTTGGTACATTTCCCAAAACTGGCATTTTAAAACAATTTTTGTAAATTTCAACATCTAACGACCCCCCCCCTTTATTCCACTGCATTACAGTAGAGCAGGGTTGTTAAATCCCACTCCTGGAGGGCCACATCCTGCAGAGATTAGCTCCAACCAGCTTCAGCACACTTGTCTGAAAGTCTCTAAGGAGTCTTTAGACCTTGATTAGCTGATTTTTTTTCTTACTTACTTACGCCTATTACCCCTACTGGGGCATAGGCCACCAACAAGGGTTCTCCAGGCATCCCCCAAGTGCAGTCTGTATTCTTGACATCGGCTTCCAGGTTTCGGCGCCAACTGGTTTAGGTTTTAGTTGGTTAAGGTGTGTTTAATTAGGGTTGGAGCTAAACTCTGGAGTAGTGTGGCCCTCCAGGAACAGGCTGGGCCATCCTTGCAGTACAGCATGGCGCTCACAATGCCAAGATAGTGGCTTTGATTCCCAGAGTAATGCATGAATTGATAAAATGTTGCATTGGATAAAAGCATAGGTCTTCAACTCTGTTCCTGGGGACCCACTATCCTGAAGAGTAAACTACAACCCTAATCAAACACACCTGAATCAGCCAATCAAGCTCCTCATGACTGCTTGAAAATTGCACGCAGTTGTACTGAAGCAGGTTGGAAATAAGGAGAGGGGGTCCCCAGTAGCAGGGTTGAATACCTCTGGATAAAAGTGTCTGCTAAAATGCATATTTAACCACATACCAAAAATCTAAGTCATGGTTCATTCCCTCAGTGCAGCCCTAGAGGGCTATTGCCTTGCAGAGTTTAGCTCCAGGCCTAATCAAAGACATGTGAGCAAGCTGATCAAGGTCTTCAAAGTTACTAGTTATTAAAATGAAAGGTAAGTGGTTTGATCTAAGGAGCCCTGATCTAGAGCTCAGCATTTGGAAGTCAAACTGTATGGAATTACAGTTCGACTGTAATCGGGGAAAAGGTTAGTTTATGGAAAGGTTGGGTTTGTTGTTGGACCTAAGACATATAGCTAAAATGGTAGAGCTAAAATGGTAGAGAATAGATCACTAGCAACACCAAGGTTCTTGGTTTGATTTTGAAGGATTTCTGGTACTGATAAGATGCATAGGTTAATTGCACATTTGATGAAACATCTGCCAAATGCATGCATGTTTGCAACACCACTAGCCTGGAGCTCTAAGCTTCTGTCTGATGATTGCCAGTCACCACCAAGCTTAACTTTTATTTGGCAGTCACTTGAAATTCCAAGGTTTATATAATGTGACTTCACCGCTTCCAATTTTAGGTGTCACCATCATCCATCAAGGCTTACTTGCAGAGCTTTCATTTAGCATGGAAGTAAACAGGAGTACTTAGGGAGTCAGTCTGAAACAAGATACCGTTCTTTCAGCTGAGCTGTGGGGAGTGGCCCACATCCGCAGACTCACCTCCTCAATCTTCCGCTGCATGTCCATGAGCTGATTCTCCCACTCCTTCCTCTCAGCCTCAAAGCGTTCCAGCAGCTCAGATTTCTCCTTCACCCAGCCCTTCTCACTGTTCTCCAGCCTGCTCCGGAGGTCCATGGCCGCAGTGTGAGTGTCTGCCAGCAGCTTCTTTTGTTCCGCTCTTTCCCGTTTCAGAGTGTCCCCTAGTTCTGCACTCCTCACAGTCTCCACCACCACGCTACATCCCCGGGCTTCTAACTGTGGGGGAAGAGAGGCAGGGAATTGCTGACCACCAAAAAGGAAATGGGTGTATAAGACAGTTGTACAGAGAAAAGAAAGCATGAGTTATCGCCAACAGGATGAAATAGACCTTGAGTCCTCACCAAGGGCTCATCGGATACCCAGTCTAAGCCTACTGACACAAACAGCTCACACTAGTGCCGAGAGTTTTGTATGTAATAGAGAGGCCACTTCGGTATGCTGACCCCCCGATGATCCTGGAGAGAGAGCTCACTAGACAGCAAACACTAAAACCGTTTTTGTCACTGAGCTTGATTGAACTCTGCAGCTGACAGATGCTATTGATGTCAATGCGACCTATAGTCTGCATGATTCATGGCATGTAATTGTGCTTGCTATACACTACAGTTAAAAAGTTTTTTTTAAAGAATACTTTTTAGCTAAGATGCATTAAAATGGTCAAAAGTGAGAGTAAAAACATTTAGAATGTTACAAAAATTTTTGTTACAAATCATCGCTGTTCTTTTGAACATTCTATACATCAAAGAATCCTGAAAAATAAAATGTATCATGGTTTCTACCAAAAATTTGAAGCAGTATAACTGTTTCCAATATTGCTAATAATCAGAAATGCTTCTTGAGCAGCAAATCATCATATTAATGATTTCTGAAGGATCACGTGACACTGGAGACTGAAGTGATGATGCTGAAAATTCAGCTTTGATCACAGGAATAAATTACATTTTAACAGATATTCACATAGAAAACAGCTATTTTAAATTCTAATAATTTTTTTAACATTTCCTGCCATTTTAATCAAATAAATGCAGCCTTGGTGAGTGAAAAATATTGCAAGAACATTAAAAAATTGTACCCACCCAAACTTTTGAATGGTGTTTATCTAAATCTCTTCTGAACTTATGAAGATGCCATATTCCGCTAAGCCTAACAAAGTCAGACTTATTCAGCATGTGAAAACAACATCTTAAAATAGCTGAAAACTCTTGTGATGTTTTTAAGTCTTGCTAGGACTAAACCTGCATGCTCCACTATCTGTGTGACGGCCAAGACAAAAATAGGTGAATCTTATTTATGCTTCTCATAGCAACGAACCAGAGTGAAGCGGTGTTTTTATAAACAGTGCGCGCTCCTTTAGCAGTAAAATGTGCTGGCACACTGTCATTAAACCTATGCGTTCTCTTGGGTGCACTAGCAGTCTGTGTTTACAAGCAGAGGGCATGTGAAACACTGATGTGCCATGTAACCAGAGTTGACAGTGGTAGGGTGCTGCTGTAGTTTTAAGACTAAAATATAATGAGCGCGGTTGCTGTGCGCTCTGTGTCTGGGTAACAATGTCACAGAAACAGCTCTCTATTAATAGACAGCAAGACCAATCCTTTAGCATCTCACATTCCTAAGGGTGGGGCCCTGGAGGAGCTCATCTCTGTTTTAAAGATCAAAAATATGCTCAGAAATATGCTGGCAAATACCCTGCTGTGAATGCCTAGCGGTAAACCTAAGAAATCCACTGGGACAAAAGTATGTGCCACGGTAGGATGTGGACGACAAAGAAAACAGCTTTTTACAGTTTCATTTGACCCCTCCCTGAATTCTGTTCTCTGTACCAACTAATACTTTGGGTGGATTTGTGCGGCTAAACCCAAATCGGTTTCGGAATACAAACAAGTGCAGCTGCGGTGAAACGAGTGATCACTAAACAGCAGCACACCACAACAAGGTTATTCTTTCATATGGTTTTGTAGTTTGTTTACCTTGGACCGCAGCATGATGATGGCGTCTCGTCGGTCTAAGTTATTCCTATAATGCTTTGTGTCTGGTATATGTCCTGAGGTGCAGTTTGTCACAAGATACGGCATCACGCAACCATTCAAAGCTAATTTTCTCTTTATGTCATGTAAAATGATGTTCACAATGTTTAAACCCGTGAAAAGACAGAAATCTTCTCTCACCGTGGACAGTGAACACAAGACGATCTGGACTGTGTCTTTATAAGGATGTCATAAACAGAAATAAAAGCATTTCATACCAGAGGAACAATGGTGAAAGGTGAAAACTAATCACAAGTGGATGCTATTTTTAGTTTGGTAACATAGTTTCCACATATTACTCCTGAATTGCACTGTGAAACGCCTAATTACTTTTTCATTCTTTGTAGATAATATCTAATGGTCTTGTGGCTGCTTACCCACTGCTTACCCTGCTTACCCACAAAGCAACCGTTGACAGGATGCATTTACACTTAATAGTGTTTGTGTTACACGAATCCTATGCAATCTCTGTGCTATGCACAATGTCAACTATCAGAAAACCAACAAATAATTAAAAAGTGCATTATCTGTGGTCATTATCCATACGGCAAATGCCAAAACTGAAATATCAAACCAAAATAATAATAATAAGGTTTGATGTTTTTGCATTTTCCTTTTTTCTAAATTCGTTAGTGCTTCATGATTGTTCTTTTTTTTCTAAAAAGACAGTAAATATTGCATAATGCATGCAGGGAAATATTTTACCTTAGATTTCTTCCATGCGAAGCTCTACTTCATAGGCCAAAAGTTACTCTTTTTAAATCAGTTCATGCCTCGCTATAGTCTGTATTCAATTAACTGTATATTTTACCCTGCAATTACCGTGCAAATGTTAAATAGCTGTTTTTAGCCAACGCTTTGTCCAGAATCTGACTTCCACAAGTAAACCCACCCTGAAAAACACTCACTGGAGTAAAAGTGTTGTCAAAGATGGTAGATCTATCAACATATCATAAAGAGATGTGCATATTTCATACCTGAGTAATGCGACTTTTCAGCTCTGATCGTTCCAGTTCCCAAGCGCATCGATCCCTCATGTACTGCAGCTCCAGCTCACCCCGTTTACTTTCTTCACGCTTCACCCCCGACTGCACCTCCTCTAAAACACACTTCAGATCCAACAATATCCTTCTGTTCTCTCCACCCTGCAAACACAACGCAGAATAAGAGAAAAGATGTCGGCTTTTTATTGCACACTGTTGTTTGGTCAAACCCACTCGCATGCATCCGTTTGTACTTGAATATCAGCAACTTGTCTCAAAAGCATTTCCTTCTCCATTCTCCACTCCTCCTTCTCCTGATCGTAGCGCTTCTTCAATTCCTCGAATTTCTTTTTATTGCGCGTGTGTGGACTTTGTAGCTCCTGGGTTGGAGTTTGTCCGCCAGTGGCATCGGATGCAGCAGCGGCAGCAGCGATTGCGGCGACTGCAGGTCCAGGTGGAAGCTGCTGCTCCAGAAGGTTGCTCGGGAACGACCGAACCCGGGCGGGACTCTGGACCTTCTTACCGGCCCTCTCTGGACGCGAGCACGGGACGAACTCCCAGCCTTGCGCCTTGCTCACATACCCGCTTGATCCATTTCCAAATGCATTCCACATCTTTCAGTCACAACTAAACACGAATCACAGCCGCTTTTTTTAACTATTTGCAGTTGTTGTCCCCATATAACACATGCTTATTATTATCCGAAACCTGCCATTTCTGCCCTCTCCTCCGCAGCCCAGGCTGCGCTCTCTGAGCCGGGCGCATTTGTTCCTTCCATGTCAATAAGGGACGACAAGGTCAACCTGTCATTCTCTGGCGCCGACCTTACAGTGAAAATAGTATCGTGTACACTATGCCTTCAACTACATTCTTTTGGCTATAAATTCTCACTCTACATTATTGTTTTCCTTAATAAAATAAGCTAGTGAACCGCAGGATGAAGTTGGCTTACTGTGCTTCAGACTGAAAATGACACCGATAGACTCAGAGTCAAGAGCCTAAAATACTCCGACTTCACTGATGTAAGAGTTCCCATGTATTTTTACCTCTGTCACTATGTTGCAGGCCTATTAGGCGCGAGTCTTTCAGCCTCCTTATGCACACGGAAACTTTAAAATGAAGTTATGCATTAACACCTTCCAGTGATTTTACGGTTTAAAGTACCTTTTTTTTAACTTTAAAATGACCATAACTCATGCGCTTTCTGATAGATTTTTTAAAACAGCAATATTATACTCTGTTTTCAATAAATTCTTACATTTATTTTTAATCAGAATACACAGGTAGCCTAATATACGTAGATTTTAGCCAAGTTCATCAACATAAAGGTGGCAATCGACTTTTTTTATGTGAGAATGACAAACGCTCCCTTCAACAATTACTCGACCAAACAGACAGTCCCGCCCACGACTCATGCCATTGGTCCAATTTGAGACTGGTTGCTCAAAACAAACAGGGGAATTTTCATACTGCTACATGCAATTATGATAACTCTTCAAAACATTAAACTATCAACTGCTTACTTATAGTTATTTAAGGTGCATAGCAGAAAGTATTTTAACACCAAAACCTGGTTTTATCACAAGTCACAAAATATTCAGTATATGACTACCTGATTAGGCCACATTAACAATGTTAGATTTCAAAGGTTACTTAGGTAGAAAAGTTCCTAAAATAAAAACTACACATATCCACTTTTAGAGTCTGCTTTATGACATTTCACTATATTGCTGCAGTTTCAAATATGTATGCACTCCATTCACTTACTTCATGAAAACTTAGAAAATTAGGAATGCACCACAATGAAAATTCTGGGCCGAAACCCGAAAATTCTGGATGCACTGAATATGCTTTGTAATAATTATTTACTATTTCATGAAATAATATAAAGTAATTTTGTACTGAATTTAAAACACTTTCACTGAAAGTAGCACCATGAAACTAATTAAAATAAATATTTATTAATTTATATTAATTTAATATAAATTAATATTAAATACCAATATATTGTTTTATTCAGTTCTATGCAACAGAATCAGTGAATTTTTTTTTTATTTTTTATTTTTTTAAAAAAAGGTTCTTTTAATTATCCAAATATTTTCGGCTGTATTTTTTCTTTCAGCCAATCATTTTCAACGGCTGAAATTTCGGTGCATCCCTAACAAATAAAAAAAGAGAGAGAACATGAACATTTCCACGAAAACAGAAAAATTGCCATTTGCAGTTGTGTACAAACTAGTTTTATTTTGAAAGTGCAGCCTTCATAATAAAGGTTTCAAAAGAGTTTTACATCCTGATGTCAAAAGGTTATATGGTTTGTCGTCTGTTAACAGATTATACTTAGTACCAATACACTTTCCACCTAAAATGTAACTTCAAGAACCTTTTTTAATCTCCAAATAACCATATAACCAACTGGGGGCTCTTGAGAGAACAACAGAATGTTCTTGGTGAGAATATAAATAGGATAACATGCTGCACAAATCAGTGACACATTTTTTTTAATGTAGAATGCTCAAGTAGTTTTAACATGTTTACAAAACATTTTATAGTCAACATGAAAAGAAGCAAAGAAGGTTTCGTGCTCTATACAAATATTCAGATAATCAAGACATAATGCAAAAACAAAAAAAAAAAAAACTGTATTAATTTTAATACATCAATGAAATACACAAAAATACTCACCAAATATACTATGTGATCAGTGAAGCGCATCTGTCATCGCTGCTTTTGAGTGTAAGCTTGTGTTTGGTTGAGAGACTGTAGTCTGTGCCTGAAATGATGTCGATTTCTTCCTGTACTGTGTGTAACCTTAATGACATGTCCAAAATCAATGTGATAAATTAGGAAAACAGAAAAAAAGGGAAAAAGTAGCAAAACCATAGCATAAATAAATGAAAAAATAAGTTTACAGAACAAAGAAAAGAGTGAAAAGAAAGACTAGCTTAAAAATAGTGGCATACGATAAAGAAGAAAATAAGACGAGGATGAGAATAAGCAAAATAATAGGTTGAAACATCTGGGTTGATATCAAAATGGAGGAGGAAATATGAGAAAGAGAGAAACAGTGAGTCTTAAGAGACAAGTGAAACAGTGAAATATTCATTACATATGATAAAGGTTATTGAGAAATTCTATTGTTAAAAAACGATACAGAAATTAAGAGAAAAGTCCAACCCAAAATTACAATTTGTCATTATTTATTCACCCTTATTCCATGTTGTTTTTCTTTCTTTATTTTTAAGTTAACACATCTTTATGCGGTTTCTTTAATCATGCATTTTATACTGTGCATATTATTTTCTAAAAATCCTGTTTTCCACCAAAGCTGTCAAAACAAAATGCCAGATTCAATGTCAATAACATCTGCAAACACCACTGAGGTCAAACCTGATGCTATATTCTATTTGACAGCAAAATGCCAAGATTTTCTGTGACTATACACTGTAAAGAATGCAACTGCATATTTTCCAGTTTACAAAACATTTTGAGTCTCAAATACTAAAAAAATGCTGTTTTCCTAAAACTACATAAAAACCCTAAAGCCGGGCTCACACTACAGGATTTTTAGTCCGATTTTCCCCTCCTGAGAATCAGAACAAAAATCTTGTCGAGCACCTCGATCGGTGTTCAGCACAGATCATCTGGTAATGTGAGACATTCACAGATCGAATCTTGCACCTCCCGATCTGCTCGCACACAAATCGGGGCCGCTCCGATCATATTAAACATGTTTGATATTCAGGATTTTAAATCGGGATGATCACGGCTATGATTACGTCAGTACTTTCACAACAGCCAATGCGCGACCGCAAAACAGCTGCTGTACAGTCCACTGGATAGTGGAGATGGAGGAAACTGCTTAGTATGTTTTTGTAGTAACACTGTCTGTATATGTTGAAAACATACCACAACCACATGGGGCAAGGAAAGCTCTGGAGTGAAATCGTTTTCAACATACCGGGTGAGTGCACAAAGCTGCTAGCAGGCTAACTAACATTTAAAAACGTTAGTTGCTGAAATGATGATCTGTTGTGTAAGATCACGTGAGGCGCTCCCTCCGTCATGATAATCTTAATAATATCTTGTAGTGTGTGATGCGCCACAATTTTCAAATCTTGTAGTGTGTGCATGTTTAAGATTTCAGGGAAGATAATCTGCAAAGATTCTCCTTATGTGTGCGCTGCAACCAGATTTCATAATCGGTTAGGATTTTAAAAATCCTGTAGTGTGAGCCCGGCTTTAGCAGACCAACAAAATCACCCCAAATGTTGTCCTAACTAGTCAAACCCATTTGTCTGAACAAAGAATTTCATATTGTTGAAATGTTAAAGGAGAAGTCCACTTTCAGAACAACAATTTACAAATAATTTACTCACCCCCTTGTCATCCAAGATGTTCATGTCTTTCTGTCTTCAGTCGTAAAGAAATTATATTTTTTTAGGAAAACATTTCAGGATTTTTCTTCATATAATGGACTTCAATTGTGTCCCCGATTTTGAACTTCTAAAATGTAGTTTAAATGCAGCTTCAAAGGCTCTAAACGATCCCAGCCGAGGAAGAAGGGTCTTATCTAGCAAAGCGATCTGTCATTTTTTTTCGAAAAATGAAAATTTGTATACTTTTTAAGCACAATAGCTCGTGTAGCACAGGCTCTGGAATGTGCATTCTTGAATGATTCTTTCATTTTAAACGGATCTTTAATGTGACTCAGGAAGAATTGGTCGTCTTGGGGAGTGATTCATTCAGCCGCGCATGCGCAACATCCTATTAGGTTCTGTACTGGAATTAGTTCACCTGTTTCGAGTCTTCGGGTTTTTCGAGTCATTGGTTCATCTTATGGGGCGTCACGTGATGAACGAACGACTCGAACCCGAAAGCTTGACAGATAAGAGGTGAGGTGAGCTAATCATAGACTAAAGACCCAGGTAAACAATGAATCAATCTTTTCTGTTTCTTATAGCATTACAGTTTTGTCTTGTTTATAGTGTGATCAACGTTTGTGTAAGCAGTAGATGTGTTAGGGAAGTAACACGTAACACTTTAATTATATTTTCATTCGTTCATTTTGCTGAACAAGACTGAGTCGGTAACATTATCCGAACTTCCCATCACTACTACGAATCACGTCTAAGTTCATCGTCTGTGTACTCCGGCTCAGAAAGGCAGAATATGATGAAAAACGCCATCTTATTTTCTCCTACAACTTCAGAATCGTCCGACATCGTTGTAGCTTTTTGTTTGTAAACTGCTTTTAACTTACTTGCACTTCCTTAGTCTTTGTGCGTTCGCTTTGTAAACACTGGGTCTGTTGTTCCGTGTGACCTTTCGATGTGATTCAATAGTACGTAGCGTTGTGAACGCGCATCCTAGAGTCTGTGGTACACAAGCTTTTGTGCCTAAAAAGTATACAAATTTTTATTTTTCGGAAAAAAATGACAGATCGTTTCGCTAGATAAGACCGTTCTTCCTCGGCTGGGATCATTTAGAGCAGTGTTTCCCAACCCTGTTCCTGGAGGCACACCAACACTACACATTTTCCAACTTTTCCTGATCAAACACACCTGAATCAACTCATCATCTCGTTAGTAGAGACTCGAGGACCAGAAATATACTGGTCAGATAAGGGAGACAACCAAAATGTGCACTGTTGGTGTGCCTCCAGGAAAAGGGTTGGGAAACACTGATTTAGAGCCTTTTGAAGCTGCATTTAAACTACATTTTGGAAGTCGGGGCACAATTGAAGTTCATTATATGAAGTTAAATCCTGAAATGTTTTTCTCAAAAACCATAATTTCTTCATGACTGAAGACAGAAAGACGTGAACATCTTTGATGACAAGGGGGTGAGCAAATTATCTGTAAATTGTTGTTCTGAAAGTGGACTTCTCCTTTAAGGCTTTGTGAGTTCCCAGCATGCATTGCAGCATGAATAAATTATGCAGTTACTGTTTTAGAAGTATTGTTTTGCTGTTTGCTGACTTCATTTAAACTTTTTGTTGTTGTTTTGTCATTATTGTTAGTTATTTGTTGTACTGTGATGTAAAGAGCTCATCTTTTTAACATTTGTTTGCTACCGTCCATGAGGTTTGTGTGTGTAGTTTTGAGGCCTAGAGTATGTTCAACCACTTACATCTGTTTGCTAGAAATCTTAGTCTTGTAAGATGTTTATAAAGCAAAGACAAAATTGTTTACATATTAGACTAAGCTATCCATTAAAGTTTTCTATAACAATTCAATGTTTGTCATTTGTAAATAATCACAAAATTGATGTATAAATTAGTAAAAAAAAAAAAGCTAGTGTGACAAGAATTTTTGTACTAGCAAATTAAGACAATCAGCATTGCATAAACAAACTAATTTACAATGGCTAAACAAAGTATCTGTACTGAGAAAACCTAAAAAAGCTATTGTTGAGAGAACTCAAAAGTCTTACTGCATCAAGTTGCCTTTTTGTTTTAGGTTTTCTCAGCTGTTTATTTTTTACAGTATAAACTTAAAGAAGAAGGCCACTTCCAAAACAAGGATTCACATGTAATGTACTCATCCCCTTGTCATCCAAGATGTTCATGTCTTTCTTTCTTCAGTCGTAAAGCAGTGTTTTTTGAGAAAAACATTTCAGGATTTTTCTCCATATAATGGACTGATATGGTGCCTCGATTTTAAACTTCCAAAATGCAGTTTAAATGCGGCTTCAAACGATCACAAATGCGTTTGTAAACGATCCCAGCCGAGGAAGAAGGGTCTTATCTAGCGAAACGATCGGTTATTTTCATAAAAAAAATATACAATTTAAATACTTTTTAATCTCAAATGCTCATCTTGCCTTGCTCTCCCTGAACTCTGTGTATTCTGGCTCAAGACAGTTAGATTATGTCGAAAAACTCTGACTGTATTTTCTCCCTTATCGCTGCAGAAGTATCGACCCAGTCTTTGCAAAGTGAACATGCAAAGAAGATCAAACACCCTTAACAAAAAAGGTAAAACAGTGATATAGGACGATTTTGAAGTTGAGGGAGAACATGAGATGGGAGTTTTTCAACATACACTAACTGACATGAACCAGAACAAAAACAGTCCAGGCAAAGTAAGACAAGACGAGCGTTTGACATTAAAAAGTATTTAAATTTTATTATTTTTATTAAAATAGCCGATCGTTATGCTAGATGAGACCCTTCTTCCTCAGCTGGGATCGTTTGAAGCCGCATTTAAACTGCATTTTGGAAGTTCAAACTCGGGGCCCCATATCAGTCCATTATATGGAGAAAAATCCTGAAATGTTTTCCTCAAAAAACATAATTTTCTTTACGGGGTGAGTACATTATATGTGAATCTCTTATTTTGGAAGTGGGCTTCTCCTTTAAAATTCAGTCTGTCCTTCACATAAAATTACTTAAAAATGAATGAATATGAATACTTAAGTTAATCATTTGGTGTGACTGTACTATGATTACCATAAACCTGTAGTATTGTTCCTTAAAATATCTCCTGTGGTGAAAAAATGCCATACAGGTTCAGAACAACACGAGAAATATTAAATAATGATTTAATGTTAACTTCAGGTCAACTATTCCTGTAAACAGACTTAGGTAAGTCTTACATTTATTTGCACTTACTGATAGAGGCTCTTCAGTTTCTCGGTCTTCTGGTTTTGGGACCTCCAGGCGGTCAATGAAGTTCTGCAGCTCCTTCCTGAAGGCTTTCATCTGAGCGTTGATGCGGTAAAGCAGCTCGTGCTCTCGTATGCGACCGCCCTCATCATCGTCGTCCATTCTTCCAAACAGCTCGCCATTGGTCACGTAAACTCGAGCCTCTGCGATGATGGTGCTGGTGTCGGCGATGAGTCTGTCGATGGTCCTGCTCAATCTTTCCGCTTCCATGCGGATGTCAATCATCTGCTGGCGGTCCTTGAAACTTCTCGATAAAAAACGTCCCTCTGGGGTGTAGAGGGAGCGAGTGGGGGTCAGGCACCGGATGTTGCGGACTTCATCAGAGTCGCTTTCGCCGCCAACGGGACCCTCGCGCTTTCGATGCGGCGGGAGGCGAGAGCAGTCGTCGTCGCTTTCCCTGCGGCCGCAGTCGCTTTCTGCGTCGCTGTCTCTCGGGCTGCCACGGATGCCTAGATGAGAGGCCAGATCGTAACGCTGCATGTTGGAAAGCAGAACACGGTTTTCATACTGCAGTTGCATCACTTTCCCGCTCAATTCGTTGATCTGGAGTCTGGCGGCTTTCAGCTCTTCCTGCAGGGCTTCAATTTTCGCCCCATCCACTGCGCTGCTGCTAAAGCGCGATCCCTCGTGTGACCCGGCCTTGTATTTAAGCTTGTTGAGCTCGCTGGTCATCTTCTTATTCTGCTCTTCCACATCAGCCAAATTGCGGCGCAGAAGCTCAGCCTCGTCCTCCACCAATTGCAGCTGCTGCCGAAGTTCGGACAGCGCCTCGCTCTGCTCTCTGGACGACGGGTCCATCGTCCCACCAGACAACTCATCCCCACGCATGTCGTCCAGCTCTGCCTTCAGCCCACGGTTTTCCACTTCCAGCTCCACGATTTTGCGACCTAAAATATTGGCTTCTTCTTCTACCAGCCGCAGACGCAGCTTCAGCTCAGACTCTCGGGTGGTCGGAGGACCTCCAGCTTCACCTTTGGGGAGAGGACTGTCTACATCACCGTAAAAGGAGCGGTACTTCTGGAGCTCCTGCTCTAAACGGTCCTTCTCTTTGTCTATCTTAGCCATTTTTTTCCGCATTAGGATAGCCTCCTCTTTGATGAAGGCCAATTGGCATTTCAGATCTTCATTTTCCTCCTATCGAAGAAAACATTGTTTTGAAATGTGTGTTTAATTAGCTTTCAATGCAAACCAAAGGGTGCTATGCACTTTAACGCATTTTGCATACATTTTTATCCAAAGCTACGTACACTGCGGTCAAGGTCAGCGTTGCCAGATTGAGCAGATTTCCACCCAAATGGGCAGTTTTGAATATGATTGTGCTTTGGATGGGTGCACAAAATTTCAGCTGGTTTGGGATCAGTCTGGTGGGATTTAAACAGTGTTGGGATTAACACATTACAAGTAATGCAAGTGATGTAATCAGATTACTTTTCCAAGTAACTAGTAAAGTAACCTGCATTACTTTTAAATTGCTTTTTCAAGCAAGTAATGCAAGTTACTTTGTTTTCCTTCAGCCTGAGGTTTTTTCATTTCACTTTTGATATGAAGGGGTCTTTACAGTTGCCAATTGAACTTTGGGGGGTTTTGTTATTAGAAAACAAATAAGCAAGCCCAGCACAAGTGATACAAAGTAACATAAAAGTAACATAATCCATTACTTTCCATAAAAAGTTACTAAGTAATGCAATTAGTTATTTATGGAGTAACGCAATATTGTAATGCATTAACTTTGCCCAAAACTGATTTTAACATTTACATTTTACAGGCAAACTGTATAACAAACGAACCCTTAGTGTCCATGCACTCCATCCAATTAGTCATTACTAAAACCTGCAGATGCATATTCAAGTGATTGCTATGCCACTGTCAGAAAATAAATTTTCTATTAAGGGGCAATATTTGCCCCCTGGAATTAATTTTTGCAATTGCAGTTTTTATAATCACCTTATTATTATAAAAAACCATATGTTGTCTTAAATGTCAAATACCTAAATTTACCCAATTATTTTTTCAATATTTTAAGGCAGCGTTTTTTTGCAGTAAGTGTAAATAGCAATACATTCTATTCACACTTTGTTGTACACTATTTACACTATTTATACTATTTATGGCAAATTATCTCCACCTCCTTTTTTTGTACATTATAAAACAGTATGCAATAATAATTGTGTGTAAATTATTTTTTTTAATTCAAATTATTAAATGGATGCCACCTTATTGGGACAACAAAGCCCTTCCTACACCTACCCTAACCTTACCCAATACTTTAAATTCAACTTTTCGAGTATTTCCTTCATTTTATATTGAAACTAAATGTCTCTCCAATGTGATATGAGATTTAAAAGGGAGAAAAAAAAAAAGTTCGGCAAAAGGCAGGTTTGAACCTGGCTCGATCACTTCAAAATTCAGTATGCGCTTTACCTTCTGTGCCACTGGAGCTGGCAATTGACAGCTGTCTTTTTTATTGTTGACTACACCAATCACACATTAGTGGGCGGAGCTAGTGTAAATAGCCTTTGCCAACAAGTGTAAACAGACACTCCGAACTTTTAAACTTTTAAACATTTTCAGCGCTGATTAATCTAAGCACCTCTGATTGACCAGTGCATTACTAAGTTCAACAGAAATGCGTTTGATTGGTTATAAGGCTCAACGCTGCACAAAACAGCGTGTAAAAGCAATCTGATGCAGTGTGAGCAAATTTAAATGTAATTCCGCGAATTGATACTTTCCATTTATTTTCACATTTCATTTTAATCTGCCATAATACGCCGTAAGATGTTGTTTAATTGTGCAGGGGCATTTTTTGCCCCTTTGTCTTCAATTTATGGGGCATTTCTGTTTATTTTGATGGCACTTTTGCCACAAGCCCTCATTAATTTCCGACCTTGGGTTGTGCTAAAGAGGCATAAATATAAGATACAGTAATGTAAGTTGTACTACAGAGTAGGAGAGTGAAAACAGCTTTTGATCTGTTTGCAGTTAAAACACAACATGAAGGTAAATACATTATTATTATGGTTACTGATTTTTTGAACACGAATGAATGTTTTGTTGTGTGCATGACTCTAAAAGTTTGCTTGTAGCCCTAATTGCATTGCTTATTTCGATCACTTATACTGGGCTTTTTTGTCTTTACTTGAATTGGCTTGTTTTTGCTGTTAACTTTGAAAATGATGCATGTGTGTTACCGAGTATTAAATAAATGTTTGAGTAATTTGAGTATTTTCTTTTACTGTATTTGCCATGTTTTGACCTCTTTTCCTGTTTAGGAAATTGATTAATTTTTTTAATTTTATTATTCCATTTAGTATCTAGAAGTTAAAACAGTCCTTATCAACCTTGGCCATAGAACTCTGCCACATTATTTTGGCAGTGAATGTTTTAGGCTGGAAATCCTCAACCTGGTCTGGCAACACTGTTCAAGGTACACATGTTGTCAGTCCTTGCACTCCCTGGGAATCAAACCCATGACCTTATGGTTGCTACAACACCATGCTCTACTGTTTGAGCTACAGAAAGACTCCAAATGCAAACATTACCCTTACCTCTGTTGGGGTTTGTGGAGCCCTCTTCTCTGATTTCTGCACGTCTTTTCCTCTTCGTTTCAGAGAGAGCTGATAAAAATATGATTGCATGTTCATAATTTGCAATATATGGAAATAAATATGATGGAACTTCATTATTAAACAAATAATGCCTAATGTGTTTGTGCATTTTTCAAATGAGTATAGAGAGACAAACCGTACAAAAATTATTTTTTGAAGTTGCAAATATTACGCCAGTCTTTCTGCTTAAAAAAAAATTCTGAGTGAAAATTAGTTAATTCTATACCTTTTTTTTTTTTCAGTTGACTCAAAATGGCTTAGTTTGCCATCTGTATACTTCTAGACACTCTCACCTCTTTGGTCTTGTCCAGCTCATTTTGTAAAGCCTGTTTGGTCACCTCCACTTCAATCAGCTGCTGCCTCAGTCTTTCATTCTCTTCTTCTGTTTTCGTTCGTTTCTCCTCCACATTCTCCAGTTCATTATGCAGACGCACAGATACATCCTTGGCCACCTGGTAGAGAAATGAATATTTAAGAGATGTCTTTGTCTTGTTACAGTCACTGTGTCATTCGTTGTTGTTTTATGTCTGGCTATTTTCTTTTTTTTTTTTTTTTGACTTTTTTTGACACTAGTTTCTACAGTCTGGCAGCAAAGCGAAGAATATCGTATCTGACCTGTGCATTATTTGTTTACAGCCATTATACTGTAGTTTGCCCTGAGGATTTTACTGTACCTTTAGGTCTTGCTCCAGGCTCCTCAGCAGTTCTCCATCAATTTCACCTGTTTCTGCATATCGCATTCGCTTCCTTTCTGCCTTTCGCAGACGATACTGAAGGATTCGGCAGTTCTTATGGGCTCTCTCCAGTTCACGCCGCATGTCTTGCAACTGACAGGCGTCCTCCTCGTAGAACGTGTCCCTCATTTCATCCATCTCTGCTCGCATTTCTTCAATTTCATGCTAATAAATCACAAGTTCAAATGTCAGTCATGCCTGCTTACAAAAATATTCAACTAATATGTATCATTTTATGTTGGTCAGTGATAAATAATGGTGGAATGTTTTAAAATTGTCAGAAACTGATTCAGATTTATTTTGGTTTTGCAGGTTCAAAAGTTTTGATATAATAACTAATAAATGTGGTGTTAATGTTATCATTGATAGAATAATAATCTTCTTACACCTTGAATCCATGTGATATTAATTATTCAATTTTTTATATATATATATTTAAGGTAAAAATATTTTCTAATCATGTATTTGATGGTATATGTACGTCATCAAAGTATTTTTGAATCACAGATATTATGTTATACACTCTAAAAACAAATGGTGCTATATAGCACTAAAAGTGGTTCTTTGGCTCGTAATCATAGGGGAACCACTTTTAGCGCTATATAGCACCTATTTTAAAAGGTGCTATATGGCACCTTTGTCAAATGGTTCTATGTAGAACCATCAGATGTACCATATAGCATTTTATTACTTCAACAAAAATGGTGCTCAATAGAAACAATCATAGGGGCTTGTATTACTACAATAGTAGTAAATAGATTTACTACTATGGCAAAATGTCTTGAATCACTTTTATGCTTTTCTAAGGTCAAAGGGTCTTATGTGGGAAATATTTCCTTATGGGGGCCTTAGGGGCAAAAAGATCTTCAGGAAATACACTGTATGTTAATGTTGTTTTTAATCCTTTCCCCAACTGAAGAGTTTAAGAGAGAGTTAGAGATCCTTATTCAGAGGCTTAACAGGTTCTTTGTATGGCAGTGGTGCTATATAGCACCTTAACGACTTTCAATCTTTCTACTTAAAAAAATCCTGTTTAATTAAACGTGTTTGGCCATTTATTTATAGGCTAATTACCTCTGGCTCCCTTCATGGTTTCACCAAACTGATTTTTTCAAGTATTAATAATAATTTAAAATAGTTATTTGTACTCAGGATGGCCTTAAAAAGCATGTTCATTACAAAATGCTTCCATGAATTTCACTTTAAATATTTCCAGCCACATTTCTCATCTTACCTTCAGGTATTCGTTTTCGTCCTCCAGTCTCTCGATCTCCTCCTGCATCTCCTGGTTCGGCTGAGGTAGGGCCTCTAAGGGCCGGTGCACATCCGCGGGCGGCAACTGCGGCTCCGCCACCGGCGAGCTCGACGCCTTCGCCGACATGCCGCTTTCTTTCTTCAAGCTTTTGTTCATGTGAAACTGTATGAGTTCAGACTGCAAGCATCCCTCCCTCCAGAAGCCCGGGCCGCATCCTACATTGCTCTTGGCCGCCTGCTTGCCTCCATCGGCTCTCGCGGTCTCTCGTTTGCCCTGAGAGGATTTCGTGGAGCTCGGCTGATCGGACACCACCCGAGCAGCATCGGCCCCCAAACCCGACTCGTCGGCGGCGTAGGGTTCCTCAGAGGAGCTGCTGCGCTCCTCGATGCTCTTGCCCTTCTCCGCCCTTCTCAGAGTCGGGCTTTCAGCACCACTGGCGTGGACAGCTGCCGCGCCTTTAGCCGCGTGTCGCTCTTTGCCGGTGTGGACAGTGACCGGAGAATTACTGCGGCTGCTCTTACCGCCGCTCTTGGACGCGCTGGCTTTGCCAGACGCGCTTTTGGACGCCGCTTTGGACGGCGAGTCTTTGAATCTGGCAGGCGAGGACGCACGTTGTTGTTGCTGCTGCTGCTGCTTCATGCTGCCGTTTTCCACAGAGTCCATTCTGTCATCTGTGCGAGTTCACTTGTGCGTAATCCATTTTATCCTGCATGCAGCTGAGAGGGAAACGTTTTAATATGTATAATGGATAAGCAGTTAGCTTTCTGGAAGCTGGTTTGTTGCTGGTCAGCCAGATACAATTACAGGGTTGAATCCAGCTACCATGTTTTTAAAAAAGCGGATTTTCGAGCAGTGGGCCCAACCCATCACCAAACAGTCCGCTTTAATACGGACATTAATGGGGAAATGTCTTTGCCTCGTGTTATTTTGTTCAAAACAGGTTTGAAAATGTCAAAGCATTTGTAAGGCTGTCGATCTGATCGATTCGTGTAAAGTCAGAGGATGTTATAATGGCAGATGAGATGTTGGTGGGGCTCAGCTGCTCAGACAGGCCTAGTCTTTTTCACGTAAACATTTACAGTAAGTCTCTGATAAAATCGAGACAGACACAGACTGTCATCTCAGGTTCGCGTCTTTTTAATAAACAATTTCTTTCATTCTACCGCTTGCTTCCAATAAGTGCCCGAATGATAACCAAGGACGAGTCATTTGGATGGGAAAAGAAATACAAAATAACAAAGACATCGATCATGTGGCAGCAGCTGAGACTCAAATATAAATGAGAAGCATCATAAATTATTATTATTAATATGCAGAGACACTGCTAAAGCACCAGATACATCCATTACATTAATTCAGTTAGCCTAAGGCTATTGTTAAAATTTCCATCTTGGATTCTACAGCCTAGTATTGCAGTACTTTATTTCTGTCATTCTTACACTGACTGGGTTTTATTATTGTCGTCGCGGTTTTGTGTTTTCTTATAACCTTTCCAAGGTGAAAGAATCGTTGAAGCCTTTCTTTGTACCCAGCCGAGCAACAGACGCAAAGACAACATACTTAAAACATCCCATAATAACAGACGAACACAATTCTTACCTTACAGCATCTCATCTTCTCATCCTCATGATGCGAGCAAAAAAATGACGACAGTGTAGCGCGTCCTAAAACCACCATTAAATCTGATCAATAGGCACAAGCTGGCGTCACCGATGGGCGGAGTCTCCTTTGACGCTACAGCAGCACGTACATACCTTCTATCTGTCCATCTAGAATAGATTCTGTTGTTTGTTTACCTTAAAAAGTAAATGGAATACCAGTAATAATAATAATAATAATAATTGTATTTATCTTAGTTTATTCTGCACAGAAAAAATACAGTTTGTTAAATCAAATAAAAAAGGCTAGCCTCCTGAGAATCTTCTCAGGAAAGACAAAAAAGATAAAGCAACATGCATAAAATCTTTTTTTTTTTTTATCCATGTGAATGTTCCTGGCTGTGGTTTTGTAGTTTAGATGATGTCAGTGCTGTGGGTGAGGTGAGGTGAGACTGACGGATCAATACAGCTGAGCTCCACCCAGAGCGTCTCCATCATCACACACACCATCTGGGACGACATCACCAACACACACTGCCATCATGTCTGTCGTCCTCTGTTCTTGTCTAGTCATACCGCCCTACAAAAGCTTTGAGTTATGTTGATGTATCCGATATGAACTGTACTGATCACAGGACCCAGTTTCTGTCATAACATATTTTTTGACAAATGATAGTGACTGCTTTTTATCTTTGTATTACTGACTCAGTGTTTACAAGCATTCATGATGTACTAGCAAATTCATTATTGTCAGCCCATTTGTTCCATGCAAGATCTAGGACTCTGATTTGCCTCGGTGATGGCAGTGTGTAACTGACATTTAAACACAGTGTGTGTGTGTGTGTGTGTGGAGGGTGGGGGTTGACAGGCGTGACCCTCTCTGTCCAGCTGGCATCTGAATGCAGGCCATGTAGCATCTGGGAAACCTAAGGCGAGGTTTCTAATTGCTGCCATTAGTAGAATGCATCAGCGACGAGTCTATTCAGTGTAATGGACGGGTGTTTCGCAGCTGGGAGTCTGTAGCCTAATGATGAAGTGTGTAACCATATGAGAGAGTAGTGTATTTAATTTTCTATTTAAACCACCTTTATGGACTGACACAAACCCTAGCCTTAAAGGAGAAGTCCACTTCCAAAACAAAGATTCACATATAATGTACTCTCCCCCTTGTCATCCAAGATGTTCATGTCTTTCTTTCTTCAGTCGTGAAAAAATTATGTTTTTTGAGGAAAACATTTCAGCATTTTTCTTCATATAATGGACTGATATGGTGCCCCGAGTTTGAACTTCCAAAATGCAGTTTAAATGCGGCTTCAAACGATCCTAAATGCGGTTGTAAACGATCCCAGCCGAGGAAACGATTGGTTATTTTCATTTTAAAAATACAATTTAAATATTTTCTAATCTCCAATGCTCATCTTGTCCTGCTCTGCCTGAACTCTGTGTATTCTGACTCAAGACAGTTAGGGTATGTCGAAAAATGATTGTATTTTCCCCCTCAACTTCAAAAATCATTTCAAAATCATCCTACATCGCTGCAGAAGTACCGACACAGTCTTTGTGTAAGTGAACATGCAAAGAAGATCAAACACCCTTAACAAAAAAGGTAAAACAGCGATATAGGGCGATTTTGAAGTTGAGGGAGAACATGAGATGGGAGTTTTTCGACATACACTAACTGACATGAACCGAAACAAAAACAGAGGTTGGGAAGAGCAAGACAAGACGAGCGTTTGACATTAAGAAGTGTATAAATTGTATGATTTTTATGATAATAATTTGGGATTGCATTTGGGATCGTTTGAAGCCACATTTAAACTGCATTTCAAAATCAGGGCACCATATCAGTCCATTATATGGAGAAAAATGCTGAAATGTTTTCCTCAAAAAACAATTTCTTCATGACTGAAGAAAGAAAGACATGAACATCTTGGATGACAAAGGGGTGAGTACATTATATGTGAATCTTTGTTTTGGAAGCAGACTTCTCTTTTAAAGGTATAGTTCACCAAAAAATGAAAATTTGCTGTTAAAGGGGTAATGACATAAAAAAAATTGCCTTGATCTTTTGGAGAGTTCTTTGTACCATTAAAACATCCTGCAAGTTTCACAGTTTAAAACGTTTGCCTCATTATAAACAAAGTGCCAGATCTAAAAAAAGAATTTTTTTTTTTATTATTATGTTGTCAAAACACTCAAATACAATAGCGAGGGGGCACTGATTATATTTCCTATGCAATGGCATTAGCCAATCATAACAGTGATGGATTACTAAAAGGCCGTAAAGGATCTGTCCCTGGGTGCTAAGTTCACTTTTTCATGCTGTTTGAACATTAATGTGTGTTGTCAGTGTATGTTCAAATCTACCCTATAATGATAAAAATCCATGCAGTGGTTTTTAATTGAGCTGTAAAAATAATATCCCCTTTTTCAAATCGATGCCTGTCGGTGTGACGGAGGCCGCTCCCACAATAGTTGATTGACATGAGCTCTTACCTTAGATCAGCTGTCACAGTCCAGTAACTTTCCATGTTTTGATGCCAGAGCAGGGATGTAAGTTAGACAAGAATATCTCCGATTGAGTGAGTGAGGTGTTGTGTTGCTGGATGTAATAATGAACATAGTGGTCGTCATTTACTCCCGACATCTGAGCTGCTGAAGATGCAGTAGATTACATTTGTTTGTGAAAGGAATGCGTCTATGTTCACGCGAATCATTCATGATCCAGCTTCACTTACAGCAGAAGTGAGTATAAGCGTTTTTTATGAATCTTTGCGATCGCCTTTCCTTATAACGTGGTAGTTAGGAAGTTTAGCAGCTAAACACGGCTAATGTAAACAAGACCATCTTTCCAGAGAGAAGAGAGGGGCGGGGTGAGCAGAGTTCATTTGCATTTAAAGGAACAACCCCTTAGAATGAGATGATTTTTGCAGAGCTGATTTTGGCAAGGTAAAAAGGGTGTTGTTTTACAAAACCATTGAGAATTTTTAAACAAAGTATATTAAAGACTTTTCATTAAGACCCTAAAGAATCATATCAACTTGTGGAAAATGGGCATCCCATGACCCCTTTAAAAACAAGTAGTTTGTCAGAATGACGGTTGAAAGAAAATTCTTTTTAACACATATTTATTTTTTGGTGTGTATGAAAAAAACTTTATTAACATTATAAGTAAACCCCAGGGAACATATTCAAATAATTAAAAATCCACACCATGACCCCTTTAATTTACTTATCCTCAGGCCATCCAAGATGTAGGTGACTTGTTTTCTTCAACAGAACATGAAGAAGTCACTGGTTGCCCGTTTTTGCGAATAAAAAAAAAAAGCGTATCAAGGAACACATCACCCCTGACAATATATTGGGTGTTGAAATAAGCTAAATAATTGGTCTGTGGAAGAAACTGAATATTACCTACAACATTATTACCTGTAATCCAGAACCTCAGGCAAACAGCCTGGAGTGATGTCCGGTTTATGAACGAATCATTTTTTGGTGTACTGATTCTTTTTGGTGTAAGTACTATGTACTTACTATGTAAGTAAATTGGGACCAGGAACTATTAAATACAAAATATCTTCTTTTGGGTTCATCAGATGAAACAAATTCGCAGGTTTGGAACAAACTGAGGGACAGTAAATGATGACAGAAGTTTTTATTTTTTGGGTGTACTATCCCTTTAAGTATTAAACTTCAGTGTGTAACTCCTGCACTGTTTCTGCCACAGACATAAATGATTCCTCAAAAAGTGCTTTTCTGAGCAATGCACATCATTTTAAACTGCAAAAACACAGTAAAAACAATAATATTGTGAAATATTATTACTATTCCAAATAACTGTTTTCTGTGTTAATGTTAAAATGTAATTGATTTCTGTGATCAAAGTTTAATTTTCAGCATCATTACTCCAGTCTTCAGTGTCACATGATCCTTCAGAAATCATTCTAATATGCTGACTTGCTGCTCAAGAAACATTTCTGATTATTAGCAATGTTGCATTTGTGCTTCACAATACTGTGGAAACCATCGTACATTTTATTTTTCAGGACTCACAGATGAATAGAAAGTTCAAAGGAACAGCATGTCATTTATTTGACATAGAAATCTTCTGTAACATAAATGTCTATACTGTCTCTTTTAATCAATTTATTGCGTCCTTGATAAATAAAAGTAATCATTTCTTTAAAGAAACTCACACAGAACTTTTCAGTGGTAGTGTATGTTGTACTCTGTAAACAAACGTAGTCTGTATGCATGTTTGTCTCTGCTTGTTTTCTGCATTCTCCAGTAGTTTGCTGCTATTTGTGGCTGAACAGAACAACGCCTTTCTAATGGGAGGAATAAAACAAATATCATTTGAGCATCCGACAGGCAGGAAGAGGATTACATTACTGCGGCATCCGTGGAGAATCAGAGCGAGAGCTGAACCCGCTGCGTCCTGCCGAAGGGAAGAAGCCTTTCATCAGAACAGAGACTCCTGTCTGCTTCCAGTCACATGAGGACTGATCGCTTATTGAGTTTGGACAGACTCTTTGTTTGGCTTGTTATTCTGTGAAATGGGTGTATTTTTAGAAAGGGGATTTTTAAAGTGAATTTCCAAACCTTTCAAAAGACTTTAAGCCTTCTGTCAATCTTGAAGTCTTTAAATACATGCACACACACACACACACACACACATATTAGCTTATAAAAAGCATTTGTGCGTGTGTGATTTGTGCCCTTCATCAAACCAATCACTCATTAGTAGGTACTAGAACTGTCACCCATAATCCCTTTCTTCTGATAGCAGCTGAATGAAATGTGTCAGATTAAAGCATCAGACACTCGTTAGGAAGAGCAGATGGTAAATCCCTTCAGTCAGAGAGCAGGTGTGTACCGTTACCATGGAAACCTTTGTCTTTGCTGAGGAGGAGGAGAGGCGGCGCTCTGATTGGTCCACTGAGACGCCGCTGCTCTGTGAACAGAGAATGAGTGAGGGGGCGGAGCACACAGCGGATGCAGCGGAAATCTCACCGGACATGGAGCGGAAAGGAGAGGAGAGGTCGCTGCGCTGCTGCGGCTGAACAGAAGAGGCCTCCAGTGGGAAAGATAAGGGGAAAAGAAAAGAAAAAGACCACGGAGTAAAGCCACAAAGAAGAAAAGACATCCAAGTAATACACTGATCTTTCTGCTGAGCTTAGGTTTTTGTTTTTTTTTTTATTTAAAATATTTTAGCATAACTGTATAGACCTATGTTTATTTTTGCTGTCCACTATACTAAGATTTTTTTTTTTATGTTTTTGAAGGAAGTGTCTTCTGCTCACTAAGGCTGCATTTATTTGATAGAACATTTAAACAGTAACATTGTGAAGTATTGTTACAATTTAAAAGAAACATTTTCTTTGTGAATATATTTTGAAATTAAATTTACTCCTGTGATCATAGTAAACATAGAAACGCTTATTTAAATGTTAAACATATTTAAAAAAATAATACTGTTTTTACTGTAAAACCAAAGAAGTGTGACAAAATGGTCCCACTTTATATTAGGTGGTATTAACCAGACTACTATGTACTGATACACAGATAGATAGACTACAGATGATAGAATTTAAATGTTAAAGTGGGTCCAATTATGTAAGAAAAACACATATTCCATGTAGTCTCTCAAATAATAAATGCTCGTAATAATAACATTCTCACAAAACATCTAACATTTTGAAGTACCAGGCAAGATGCTGCTGTAAATGTCATGTTGACCACACATTTCCTGGCTGACGAGCGAAGGTGTGATATGGCAGCAGAGCGAGAGGCTTTTTGGGAAATGAAGCGTCTGATAACAGTGACTGTGCATTGGCATTTACTTTATTTTTTATATACAGCAATGTTTATCCGTCATTTGAAAAGAAAAGGAAACGAGCAGTTGATGATCGTTGCGTTTTTTTTAAAAGCACAATGTACAAAATTGCACCGAATATACAACATTATAAAAAATTCAAGACAAAACACATGATATATTTCAGGAACTATTTGAAACGAAAAACAATGACGTGGAGCTTAAGACGTTATTTATGCACAATGCAATATTGTAGCTACAAACATATTTCCCAATCCTGCTTAGTTCAGTTAATGTGATGTTGCAATTTCTCAACCAGACTAAAAGCCATTTATCCTGTGAGACGCTTGATAATTCAAATGCTGATGCATGATGCATCCGTCCAGTTGCTAAATGATCGGCCGATAATGGAAGCAGATATTTGATCCATTTCAAAGCCAGGCTGCAGGCCCATCATTTATACTGGAGGTTTGATCGATTCTGAACACTGATTTTAAAACAACAGACAAAACAGTAGAAGTGTATATTATCAGTCATTGGTCTTTGTAGGTTGCATCCCTAATTTGGAAAGCTGAAGCCACATGATGTCCATTTTAAAGTACAGGACCAATGGTAATACATCCTGCCAGCAGCTAAACAACTGACATGAAACATTAAACATGAACGCTTCAAATAAACAGACACTAAGATATGTTTTACAAATAACTGATATACAGTGAGGCCCAAAAGTCTGTAAAATGAAGAAACATTTCAGACTGTGACTAATGTGACTAAACAAATGTAAGTGAGTTTCACTGATCACGTGACTCTTTGTACAGATGGTCAGATTTTCTTCTTCCATCGAAGCCCAAGATGCTATCTGGATCTCAAATCATGCTGGAGACATTCATCTCAATTTTTAACTCAACTTCTTTTAACTCATGCTGATAATATGATCAGTGAAGAAACCCCATCAGTGAACTTTTGGACCTCGCTATAATAAATGATGAAAAACCCATTTCTTATAATAATTGTACACCGATGAGACGCGGGTCTTTTCTGGCATTAGGACAGCAATGTAAAAAAGGCAGGTACATAAAACAATGTGCCAGACTTAAAGGAACAGTTCACCAAAAATGAAAGCTCGGTCATCATTTACTCATCTCAACAGATTGACGGTAGCTGTTGACTTCCATAGCATTTTTTTCAAGTCAGTGGCTACCGTCAATTATTTGGTGACTAACGTTCTTCAAAATATCTTCTTTTGTGTTTAACATAAGAAAGAAACTCATACAGGTTTGAATGTGAGTGAATGATTTTTGGGTGAACTGTCCCTTTAAGAAGGGCGGTAAGGAAAGATATTGTTCAGGCTCATTTCTCTCTCTGCAGCCATACTGTTTGTTCAGAACCATTAGGGATTGACCGCAGGCGTGCAAACAGCTCCTGATCTTTAACCTGTCAGCCTCTCTCTCTTCCGTTTTATTCTCGCTTCGCTCTGCCCTTCCTCTTTCTCCTGCCGGTCTCGGCCGCTGCCGGTTTGTCGTCCATCTTGCCGGCGTTTCCGTTACTGGAGGTCAGGGCTCCATTAGAGACTCCGTTATGCAGGGCTTTGCCGGTTTTGGCCGTGGTCTCGCGGCGGGGCTGGCGACGGTACGTCTGGTAATAGAAATTCCCGAAGAGGATGATGAAGGTGAGGGCGTATCCGATCAGACACCAGTGCATCCACTTAGGGAACGGGCAGTCGGAGTACAGCGACAGGGCCGTGTGGCCGATGGTGACGTGAAACTGAATCTGTGGAAGACAATACAAGATAATTGATGATCTCTCAGAAGCTGGTCATTAGTTCAGTCGTTTTTACGACTGATTTTTCAATTAGGGGCACTTTTACCTACATAGAGTATTAAAAAATTAAACAAGTTTGGAACTGGTACATATTTTTTAATGCTCATCAAAAATACAGTATAAACAGTAATATTGTGAAATATTATTACAGTTTAAAATATCTGTTTTCTATGTGAATATTTGTTAAACTGTAATTGATTGCTGTGATCAGAGTTGAATTTTCAGCATCATTACTCCAGTTTTCAGTGTCACACGATCCTTCAGAAATCGTTCTAATATGCTGATTTGCTGCTTAATATTTTTGTGGAAACTGTGAAACAGTTGCTTTTTCAGGATTTACAGATGAATAGAAAGTTAGCATTAATTATATCTTTTTTGTTACATTATAAATGCCCTTATTATAATTTTTGATCAATTTAATGCATGCTTGCTGAATGAAAGTATTCATTTCTTTGAAAAAATCTTACTGATCCCAAACTTTTAAACAGAACAGTATGCCTTATTCATATTAAAATATTTGTATTTTAAATATTATATTAAATAAAATATTAGTCAGTCTTCTGAATTGAGTGATTAGTAACATGTCAGACATAATCAAGCTATTATGGTTAAATTCAATTACATTTCTGATGTTTAAAGTGTCACTCTGCATAAATGTTTCTGGAAAAACTGAATTGTTGCATAAAATGTTTTGTAGTATGATGGTAATGACACTAGTATTGAAGACAGCAGTTTTTTTTTATTATAAATTGTATGCAAACTGTAAATACCAAATAAATGGAAAATATGTATTTTATGTTGTGCAAAGAAGATTTTTTTTATAAATATATTGCAAAAGGACAAGTTATCTGGTTTGGAAAAACACAAAAATAGAGACATTTCTGGAAATTGAACCAAACAATTGCATAAAGCAATTCAAGAGACACTTTGATATAAAATGTTACTATAATCTGTATTTTACACCTGGAATGATATTTTTTCGGAGGTTCCCCTAACTGAAGAATCACCCTTGTATTCCACATCAATCTCAAATTTTCCTCAAATTTTTTTTCACACATGCTTGTAAAAAGTCGCCATTTACCATTTGGATGATGGTCAGATACTTCTTCCACCACAGATATTTCTGTATTTTCGGACCGAACGCGGCCAGCCCGTAATACAAGTACATCAGGACGTGGATGGCTGCATTCATATGAGCCCCGAAGAAAGCTGTGAAAGAGAGAAATAAAGTGGAAGATTCTCAGTAGATGTTACATTACAATCTGTCATTCACACATTTGTTGTATGAGAATGCATGAGTCATACGGTATTGACTACTCATGATGATGTTGTTCTTTTTTGGGGCTTGACAGATGTGATCTATCGGAATTGTGGTGTGGAAAACAGCTAGGTAAAGATACTTCTCATTTGCATAAAAGGCACAGTATGTTTTTCTAACGATTTGAGGATGTCTGTATCATTGTTCTATGTACGCTGCTTATGTATTTGATACTTACACTGTCCGCCCGCGACCCATTTGATGCCGATCCACCACAGAGTGAACATGGTGCAGTGGTGATAGACGTGCAGGAAGCTGATTTGGTTGAACTTCTTGCGTAAGATGAAGAACACAGTGTCGAGGTACTCCACACCTTTAGAAATAAAGTACCACCACAGAGCTGCTGCCACCTGCCAAACAAGAGGAGAACACGTGCATATCAGAAAAGAATTGAATTAATATTATTTAAACACTCAAAATGTTGTGTTTATGAAAACATCGTGATGGTTAATTCATACTGAGAAAGTACATCTTTCAAATTCAAATTACAATTCTGCCTCCTAACTTATTTCAAATTCAGTTCAAAATCAGGAATTGTAAACGCTGCTCAGTCTAGCTGTAATGAATCCGCTAGTATTTGAGTGTGAAAGTCAGATGGTGTGTGTGAGTGTGTTAAAGTGATGTCACAGAATGAAACCCAACTCCGTGGTTTTCCCGCTCTAATAACATGCTTTGGGCCAGTAACTGGAGAGCAGAATTACGGGTCTGGTTTCAGCGCACAGTCTGAGACAGAGACTCGGTGAGACTGTGATCGAATGCGGAAAGCACACTCACCCTCACTTCGTTGGGATCGTCTGAGTAGTCCACAGGCTGGCAGATGTAGCTGTAGTTGGCCGCTCGTGCTGCGAGGAAGAGCTGAAATACAACAGACGTTTGGATACGTTCATGTGTCTGGCATAAAGGACAATTCTTCATGATTAATTTACACCTTATGTATAGAAGAGACAGCAACTCTAGCAAGGTTACTATCACTAACAAATCAACTGCTGTATGAAAAAGACAAAAACTAGCACTGAATACTGTAGTTCACCTTTTACCTACATAGAGTATTAAAAAATTAAACTTCTTCAACATAGTTTGGAACTGGTACACATTTTTTAATGCTCATCAAAAATACAGTATAAACAGTAACACTGTGAAATATTATTACAGTTTAAAATATCTGTTTTCTATGTGAATATTTGTTAAACTGTAATTGATTGCTGTGATCAGAGTTGAATTTTCAGCATCATTACTCCAGTCTTCAGTGTCACATGATCCTTCAGAAATCATTCTAATATGCTGATTTGCTGCTTAATATTTTTGTGGAAACTGTGAAACAGTTGTTTTTTTCAGGATTTACAGATTAATAGAAAGTTAGCATTAATTATATATTTTTTTGTTACATTATAAATGCCCTTATTATAATTTTTGATCAATTTAATGCATCCTTACTGAATGAAAGTATTAGTTTCTTTGAAAAAATCTAACTGATCCCAAACTTTTGAACAGAACAGAAGAGAAAGCAGAATCATAGAAGAGAAAGCAACTCTAGCAAGGTTACTATCACTAACAAATCAACTGCTGTATGAAAAAGACAAAAACTACCATTGAATACTGTAGTTCACCCAAAAATGAAAATTTGCTGAAAATGTGCTCACCCTTAGGCCATCTGATATGTAGTTGAGTTTGTTTCTTCATCATATTTGTAGAAATGTGTCATTCTTTTACTTGCTCACCAATGGATCCTCTGTAGTGAATGGGTGCCGGCAGAATGAGAGTCCAAACAGCTGATAAAAATAATCCACAAGTAATCCACACCACTCCAGTCCATGGAGTTCCCAACATCTTGAGAAGCCTTGTGAAGGCACACAGTAAAAGTTGTGTGTTTGTAAGAAACAAACCCATCATTAGGGAACTTCATTTTTGCTTCTGTTACTGTTGCTTCCGGCAAAAATGTCCACAATCCATAATAACGCTTCCTCCAGTGACAAAGTACATCTCTTGTTGTCTCTCACATCAAAATCCAGCCATGTTTTTGTTTCAAGCTGTTTTGGCTTGTAAACGGTGCTTCATCTGTGCAGATTTCTCTCCTGATTCAGACCAAACATCTTTTTCACTGGAGGAAGCGGCATCATAGATTATAGATTTGTATTTAGCAACGATTTGAAGTTTAAATTGTCTTGATGGATTTGTTTCAGCTTTTGTCTTCTCAAGACATTAACTGATGGACTGGAGTGGTGTGGATTACTTGTGGATTATTCTGATGTTTTTATCAGTTGTTTGGACTCTCATTCTGACGGCACCCATTCACTGCAGAGGATCCAGTGAAGGAATGACACATTTCTACAAATATGATGAAGAAACAAACTCATCTACCCCTTGGAAGGATGAATACTTTTTCAGCAAATTATAATTTTTGGGCAAACTCTTCCTTTAATGAAAATAAAAATGTGAGTTTTCAAAGGAATGAGCAAAAAAAAAAAAAAAACTATGAATGTGCATCTGTGTTTCTGTCCAAATAAAGTTGATGTTGCTGAATCATAAATACCCGGAGTGGTAGCTACAATTTACTGCTAAATATAGCAGCAGCGGTACATTTATAGCACATTTAATGGACAGCACTGTACTGTGGTTATCTGCTCTTGATCAATATGTAGTTTCTAATTAAAGGCAGCTGTTTTGATTATAGGCATATATAAGAAATGAAAACATAAAAGCTACACTGAAAAAATGGTAACAACTAAATTAACTGGTTTATTCATATTGTTTAATATTGTTAAATAAACAAAACAAAACAAAAACATTCATTTATACCACCAAAAAAGTACTTTGTATGGGCTGAACCAAGTAGAAATATCCCTTTAAAGCAATAATTGCAGGTTACCACTTTTTGACTTTTTGCAGTGTATTGAAATGTAACAAGATTCTAAGTAATAATTTTTAAATATTTATGAAAAACCAAAATAAACAAACAAACAAAAAATACAAGAACCTTTACAAGACATTTTCTGGGAACCTGGTTTGGGTGAGCTCACCTCTTTGAATATGAAGAAGTTAAGGATGACCATGCTGAAGTTGTAGACGATGAGGGTCTTCCTCAGCTGGAAGGGCTCTCGGCCCTGCATGTACTTCGGCCCCAGCCAAAGGAACAGCAGGTATGAGGAGCTGATGGCCAGCGTGGGGAGCGGAGAATCCATCAACGGCCATTTCTCCACACGCTTGTCTACAAACACACATCAAAGCCCATCATTATGGATTCATTTAGCATCTCTAAATGTCCATTAATTGCACTGGGATCAGTATTTCCTGTTTCTTGGCAAAACATTTTAGATTTTTTTTTTTCTCAAGTAGGCGTAAACAACACAATTCTTGTTACATTTACATTGTAAGTTAATTTTTAAATGAGAAAAAAAAAAGCATAACCTTTCTATTTATTTAGAGACAAAACCAAAAAAGTCGCCCTTTCATATGTTGGAAGGAATAGGGGATCATTTAGCCTTTACTATAAAATTTGAATAATCGTTCTAATTCTAAAATCCCCAAATTTTTTGCTAGTGGTGCACAATAATAAAAAATAAATTAATAATTCATAACTGAAAAAAGACACTTTTGTCCAAAATGGAGTGTTCGGTAGTGTGAATTGTTTCCCCAGAATATTCTTTTTTGTGTTTACATTTCGAAAGTGCAACTATTGTGGTGTCACTGATTGTAAACTGTGCGTAGGATAAACAGCATTTAGATATTGGTCACACTTTATTTGAGGGTCCAATTCTCACTATTAACTAACTATTACGTATGACTTGTGCCTCAATAAACTCATATTTTGCAGCTTATAGTTACACTCTCAGAAATAAAGGTACAAAAGCTGTCACTGGGGCTGCACCTTTTCAAAAGGACACAATTTTTTGTACCTACACTCTTACAAATAAAGGTGTACAAATAAAGAACCTTTTTTTGTGTAAATAGTTTCATAAAGAACATTTAGCATTTGAAGAACCTTTGTTAGGTTCTAAAATGTACACTTTAAGTACTAATGTGTACATTTATACTAGTGTTGTCATGATACCAAAATTTTGACTTTGATACGATACCTGACTAAAATATCACGATACCACTACTGAACCGATACTGCTGAAATAAAACATAGATCAGGAAAAGTAATTGAATAATAGACGATCCAAATGGAGATCATAGTTATTTTATCTATTAAAACAAAAAAAAAGATAAATTAAAAAATAATAATCACATGCCAGTGCCACTACACAGGATTATGGTGAACAATTACCAAGCCAACAGGTATGTAGAGATCTTTGCTATATTGGTAAGTTTGCTTAAAAGATAAAGCCAAATCTTATTTCATAATTTAGTAATTTTATTTCACAACAACAACTTATATCATGACATAGTCATTTCTTGTTATCTTTATCTTTTATCTTTATAAAACAAAGACACAAATTAAAAAAAAAAAAAAAGGATCCTGTGAAATGTGTTTAATTTTTTCCTAAATTCCATTTTAATTTTAATGGTTACATTAAAAAAAATATATTAGAAAGCATGTCTAATTAATTGAAATCATGAAACTTGCAGAATTTAACAGCAATTTATTAAAAGTTTAACAAAAATTACATGTTTTTATGAAATACATTTTAATAATTTTTCTCAAATTCAGTTTTGTTCATGAATCTCAGTTTTCCATTAATTTTCTGGATTTTATCATTTTATTACATTTTAATAATCAAAAGAATGTCTAATGAATTCATAAAGGATAATTAGATTTGATAAACAGTTAATTTATTATAGGGTTTTTTTTTGTTTTTTGTTTTTTTTCCAGAAATACTATGTTGTGTATTTACAATTTTCTGGTAAATAAATTCTGGTAAATATTTTTTTCTGGTAAATATTCCTTAAAACATTGTTTTAATAATATTTTTATTAGTAGTAGTAGTACTGTCTTTACATTAAGTAATGTATTAATATATTTCTGACTGTCAAGAGAAACCAAACTTTTATTTTGACAGGTTGCTGTGAAGACCTTTAGGGTCTGCAAAAGAAACGGTAAAAGAGCGTCACCGTATGTGTGTTGTAAACAAAACACAGAAAAGCAGAAATACGGCTCTTATTAAAATGCATTCTTAAAGTACCGCTACTTGTAAAATGCGGAATTGTATCATTTTTAAAAGCAGGGTATCACGATACTTTTCATGTACCGGTTTATCGTGCAACACTATTAGGTACAAGCATATACCTTTTGAAAAGGTACCGCCCTAGTGACACCTTTTGTACCATTATTTTTGAGAGTTCTTACGTTTTAAGGGATCTAAAATATGGTCATGCAGAATAAGAAATTAATATGCGCTTTATAAGTACTAACAAACAGCCAACATTCTAGTAATTTACATGCTACACTGCAAAAAAATGCTTTTCTTACTTAGATATTTAGTCTTGTTTCCAGCCAAAATATCTAAAAATTCTAAAATCAAGAAGGATTTTCTAGACAAGCAAAAATTATTGTCTTGTTTTCAGAAAAAAACAAGCCAAAATGAAGTGAGTTTTTGCTTAAACAAGCGGAATAATCCGCCAATGGCGTAAGCAAAATAAGCTTGAAAAAAAGATTATTTTGCTTACCCCATTGGCAGATTATTTTGCTTGTTCTAAGCAAAAACTCACTTAAATTTGGTGTCTTTTTTCTGAAAACAAGACAATAATTTTTGCTTGTCTAGAAAATCCTTCTTGGTTTAAAAATGTTTAGATATTTTGCAGTGTAATAAGCATCTAATTAATAATGAGACCCGGTCCCTAAAGTGTTACCAAATATCTATTCTACTTACACAATTTAAAATTAAAGCTTGCGAATGTTTTTTTTTTTTTTTTGCAGTGATGTCATAGAATAACCTTTTGGGTTTTTTTTCAAAGAACCAGTTGTTAAAACAACCATTTTTTTAGTGTGAAGAAGATATTACTCATCTAAAGATCATTTTTTCCATTATAAAGAAAATTTTGTGGACAGAAAAGGTTAAATGGATGTTAAAGGTTCTTCACAGAACCATCAATGTCAATACAGTATTCAAATCAGTAATTGCCAGTGTTGTATAGTTTCTAACATTTACATTCGTTTGAATAGTCTGGTGAGTGAAAATCTGCTCTTGTTCACCAAAAGTGAAGCCTGCAGTATCTGTCTCAAGGGAAAATCTAATAACACGCCAGAGCTGGAGACTTTTCTGCTCCCGGCTTTATTTAATCGGAGCGCTGCCATGGATATCGCGTATCACATTCAGGTCACAGAGTCAAGACCAGTTACCTGCGATGGTGAGACTCCATTTGTAGAACTCGACTGTGTCGTTGATTATATGCTTTATGATATCCATCGCTGAGACTCAAATCCTAATTGTCTGAGGACAAAAAAAGAGAGATAAGTTGGTGCAGTGTTGAAACACAGTGGAAGGCCATGTGGCGATGCTTTAATACCATGATGGTGGGGATGAGGAGGTGGGGTTGGGAAAGGGTTTATTATGATGGGGAGGCTGGGGAGGTGGGGGTGTAATTCAGCACAAAGACCAGAACAGCACGTGTCAGCACATATCTGCTAAACACCATCTGAATTATAATGGTAATCAGCAAATTATTGATGAAGAGATGCGCTTGCATCAACTGAAGTGCAACTATGACAGATTCGGTCAAATATCAAACGCCATACATGACCATCCCTATTTGGCAGACCCCCATCACAGCCTCTCCCAAACCCACCACTGGAAAAACCGAAAAGGCTTTTATTAGTTCAACTAAATGACGCCAGAACTGATGCGATGCAACAATCAGGGATCAATCGCGCAAACGAGCCGATGCGGCAAAATATTCCTGCGCGCACAGTCTTTCTTCTCTAATAGCCCTGAAACACATACAATCAAGACAATATCACAGATGCAGCCTTGAACTGACATTTAGTGTCGTAACCCCATGCGTTAACGATGATTTCCGTTCTTACCGTAGCGAGATTAAAACCCTTTTCTAATGACATTCAGCGCAAGGTCGTGCGCTCCCGTTATTCCGTGCTGTGGAAAACACCTTCGTCCCAGATTTGACCGGATCCGCTTAAAGGCCTGTGGCTGAAACAGACGGTAATAAAACCATCCGTGTGTCGAGCATCCTAGAGGGTTACTGGCATCACTGCGGCTCTCGGGTCGCTCCCCTACACTCAGACGGCGATGAATGAGGAACGATCGACTGCGCATGCGCCAAAACAGGTGCAATTCGCTTCGTTCGCAAACCTTGAGGAATCAAGTGAATTGCGTCTCTACGCAGCTGCAATGGGATGCTTTGATACAATGCTCGTTTATTTATTTATTTTTTCAATTATCATTTTATATTTTGATATTTATATTTTTTAATGTTTTAAAGTCTCTTCTGCTCACCAAGCCTGCAAAAATATTTAATATGAAATATTTAAAATAGCTATTTTCTATGTGGTTATCTTTTTTGTAACTGTAATTTATTTCTGTGATCAAAGCTGAATTTTCAGCATCTTTACTCCAGTCTTCAGTGTCACATGATCCTTCAGAAATCATTCTATGCTGATTTGCTGTTTAAGAAACATTTCTGATTATTATTATTATTATTATTATTTTAATCAATATTTAAAACAGTTGAGTACATTTTTCAGGATTCTGAATAAAAAGATCTAGAGATCAGCATTTATCTGAAAATACACTTTAGCATTCAAAAGCTTGGAGTCAGTATTTATTTTTTATTTGATTTGATTTGATTTTTTTTAAAGAAATTCTAGAAATTAATACTTTTATTTAGCAACGATGCTTTAAATTGATTAAAAGTGATGATAAAGACATTTGTAATGTAATATATATATATATATATATATATATATAATATTCTGATTTGCTGCTCATATATATATATAAGCAGCAAATCAGAATATTAGAATGATTTCTGAAGGATCATGTGACTGGAACTGGAGTAATGATGTTATTTTAAATAGTAAAAACTTCCCCAGTTTTACTGTTTTTGCTGTAATTTGGATAAAATAAATGCAGGATTGGTGAGCAGAAGAGACTTCATTAAAAAAAAGAAAAAAACATAAAAAATCAAGCATAACATACCCACATAAAACACACAAAAAAGTAGTTATTAGTAGTTATGCATTTTAAAATATTAGTATAACATTTAAAATAATTATTTATTTGTACTTTAAAAATCACTTCCCCAAAATGTAAAAGGAACCCTGTTCATAGAATAATTTTTCATTTGTTTCATTCATTCATTCATTCAACTTTAGCCACCAATTTCCTAATTTAGTTGAAAAATTAGTTGGTAGCAAGGCTGTAACCAAATATTTAGGATTGGAATAAGTAGCTATTACATAAGCAATGACTTAATAAATTCAAGGAAAGATTTTGTAGTTTCTGTAAAGGTGAGTCAGAAATTATTTTTATATTATTAGATTGTTTTCCACTCAATTAAAGATTCTTTCATTTCTATAAAGCTAAGAACAGTAAAGCTAAGAAGACATCTCTGTTACGGAGAAAGATTATTATGGCTGATTTTCGTCATAAGACGTGAGAGGCATATCTGTTACATGGATGTAGGACCTATATGTTGTTTTTTTTTTTTTTTGTAACTGTTCTCACTTTTGAAAACTCAATAAAAAGACTCATTCACTGAATTTTACCCTTACTGAAAAAAATAAAAACAAAAAAACATTCCTTTTGTGTACTTTCCTAACTTTTCACAGTATATTTATTTGCAGTAGGCTATTTTTAACAGTATATTTGATTGCAATTAGGTAATGTTACAATAAAACTTTTTAGAAACCACACCTAAAATGAAAAATTTACCAACCTGCATGCTAATCTGCACGTTAGAATAAGACGTTTAAAAAACGTTATAACAACACAAAAATACTACCAGGATAAATTTTCTGTGGCACCTTCTGTTTGTGTAGATAGATAGATAGATAGATAGATAGATAGATAGATAGATAGATAGACAGATGCATTGTCTCTCAACTATTTTAAGACAGTATTTACAATACTGTCACCATATTGGTCAAGCAGGTTGAGCTGGAGGACGGTGGCGGTGGCAGCAGTGGCGGCAAACGGCGTCGTGACCGCTGCTGGTGAAGCGCCGAAGAAGACGCTCTCCGAAGGCTCATTTCCGGTTTGGAGAAACGCAACCGGACAACAAAATGGAAGGGAAAAATAATGTTGACGACTTGGACGCTCGCCTTCAGGTTCTCGAAAAACGCGTTTATGGCGAAAGAGGAGGAAAAACCAATAAACCAGTGAAGGTGATTGGCCTCAGACACGAGTAAACCTTCTAACCGCTCTCTGTGTCAGCTGCAGCCGTACAGTGTTTATGGATGTGGATTTGACAGATGATATTTAGATCATAATATCAGTCATTCTTGTTGATGATAACACTGCTTTAGTATATGCATTAGTTGTGTCAGAAACTGAATTCTGGCATTTGGTAGATGTTTTGCTGCAGTAGTGAGAGCGGTTATGTCGCGGGTGTGGCAGCAGGACTCATGACATAAACAGGGCGGATTCTGCGTGATTACTCTGATCTAAAACACAGACTAGTGCACTTTAAACGTGTTCGAGTACCTTTAAAATCTCTCTATGAATCAAATATATTCGTATAAATGCGCAGTTCGCATGCCATGTGATTTCGTCATGTAAACAAGACTGTCAATAGTTATTGAGTGTTGTGGAGTGGTTCATAATTCAGTATTTGAAATTAAAATGTTAAACAGCTGGAGGTAAATCAGACATATGCAAGCTTGTAAACTGAATTTAATGCTTGTGTGCAACAACTTACTTCTGTGAATGAGAGTGTCAAAATAGAACAGTGTACCTAATAATACTTAATATTAATACAGTACCTATAAATTAGTATTGATTAATTATGCATTACATAAATACATTATTTTATTATTAAGTACAAAGTAATTGCAAATTAGAAATTGTAACTGTATGCACGATAATTTTCATGAGTTCATGCTAATTTAGAGATTACATGGAATTTTTGTGCTTAAAATAAAAATTGATTAAAAGTGGTATACTTAGAAATGGCTTAGAAACACTTCAGACTCATCCTGTTAAAATCCATAAAACTGTATACTAAATCTCTATTTTAGGAAATTGCATGTCCATTTGTAACTAATTTCTAATCTGTCTTTTCTTCCTTCAGTGTGCTGAATCACTCACAAGGATCAGTGCTGCGCTGGCAAACACAGCAAACAAGAGAGAGCGTGTCAAGATCCTTCACAAGAAAAGTGCGAACCTCCCAACTGAGATCAACATGTTTAAGTTGTTTTAATGTTTTAATATGTTGCATCATCTTTTTCTTCAATGTATCTTTCTATCAGTTGAAGATTTGCTGAAGTATCTGGACCCCCAGTTCACAGACTTCATTGCTGTGCCAGATGCAATGAAATTAGAGTTTATTCTGGCAGGTTAGTGCTATGATTTTTACATGTGATCACTGATTCCCAGCTGGTTTTGCTTCAGGACCCTGATTTTCAGAGGCCGTTGTTGTAACAGTATTACAGTTGCGAAATGTGTCAGCACAAATCAGATTAGTCCTTGTGATCAAATATCGACATTTAATAGCATTAGCGTTGACATTTAATAATAAATTCAATCATGCGTTCGATCAGCAAAAACATTATATATTTGGCACAAACTATGTGTATTCTACCATTATCTAATGTAGTCTGAATTGTATGTTTTCTTAAGTTGGGTAGTTTTGTTCATGGTTTGTAAGAATAAAAGCAAAGCTGGCTAATTTGACTAAATTCCACCAAGTAGCAGATGAATCTGCAAAAAAAATACAATTGCAATGTTTTATTTCACAATTCAGAGTTTTTCTTGCAATTACAAACTAGTTGTGAGTTTACATTTGACAATTCACATTTGTTTTTTTGTTTCTGTCACAGTATTAAAAGGTATTCTGAGCTAAGAGTTGCAAGATATTAATTTAGAATTGTGAGATAAATAGTCAAACAAATCAGAATAACATGTCTAGTAAAGAATTGCATGCAACCCATTATTTATTAATTAATTTATTTTTTGGTGAGTTGTGGTTCACCAGTTGAGAACCACTAAAATATATCACCTTTTTGAATGGACTGATCTAAACGGTCTGAACAGTGCATAAAGCTCCTCATTCTTTACCTACAGAGGAAGAGTTTTTGCGTTCCCAGGCCACATTATTGGAGCAGGTGCACAATCTGCAGCCTCTTCTGGACAGCAACCACATTAAAGGTCAAACACTGACTATTATTCAGTATTTGTCAGATATGTAAACAAATCTTTTCTTTAAATGTGGCTAAGGACATCTCGATTAATTAATAACACTGTTTTTTTTTCCTTTATATTTTTCTCTCTCACATCATGATATCACAGCGGTTCCAGAGCTGACCACGAAAGTGCAGCGTTTGTCACAAATTCACATTCAACAGCAGGTAACAATGTTTTTTTATTTTTGTTTTTTTCTTAAAAAAGGAACATGTCCTGAAACGTTGTGATTTATCTTTGTATGTAAACAAACATATATTATCCCTGATTGACTTCCACAGGACCAGAATGAAGTAGTATCTGCTGAAGTGAAGAAGCTGTTTGAAGAATACAACAAAATGGTATCCTTACTTGCGGTGAAAGACTCATGTTTGTACTGTTTGCTATGTGTTGAGAACTCCCTGCAGCTAAGGACAGCACACAATAAGCTCCTTCTTGTTTGAATTCTTTCGCACGAATGTCTTACAGTCCTTAACTTCTTCCACAGATGTTTCTTTTATCAAAACAGTTTTCACAGTGGGATGAAACTCTTCGGAAGCTGGAAGGACCCAAGCAAGTCCAACAGATAGACTAGGATGCTTATGCTTAGATTAATGGTTCATTGTAAAATGTTGCATTTTTTCCACACTTCATCACAGATATGATTACTAGAACAGCACTGTCATTCCTAAACATAACGTGTTGTAAGTGTTGTTTAAGGTCTTAGACCTACCCTTATCTAAATCTTGAGTCGTTATGCACGCATATGGTCATCTTACTGTATTATAAATAATTATATGCTCATTACATTTGTGTTTACAGAAACATTTCTCTGCTTGGAAAATGTATTCCAACCATTCTCCTCTATGTAAACTCGTTCTGCTCTTTATTTATTCTAGCAATTATAAGGAATGATGTGTGTATAAAGGCTGTTTTTTATGCTCACTACCTGAAATAATCATAAATAAAAGAAAGTGTCGCTGTAGTATTTCTGTTGTATTAGTTGTTTAAAAAATACATCTGGTTTTTACATCTTTACGAGTGGCTGCTAAACACAAACACACTTTCTTTAACAATATCACATATACAGTATTATTGGTGGTTGAAACAAAGAAACAAGTGAATGGACAATGATGTAATGAATGAACATTTAGCACTAGATTAGGTATTAAATCATTCTGTCAACTTCCACAAACGATAGCGGAGCTGAGTGATGTTTTGAATAACTTTATATTAATATACATTAATTACATAAATAACTTTTTAATAGCATTTATTAACATAAATTGTAATTTGCTCTAAACTAAATGTGACCCTGGACCACAAAACCATTCATAAGTGTCAATTTTTCAAAACTGAGCTTTATACATCATCTGAAAGCTGAATAAATATGCTTTCCATCGATGTATGGTTTGTTAGGATAGGACAATATTTGGCTGAGATACAACTATTTCAGTATATGGAATCTGAGGGTGCAAAAAATTCAAAATATTGAGAAAATCTTCTTTAATTTTCCAAATTAAGTTCTTAGCAATGCATATTACTAATCAAAAATTAAGTTTTGATATATTTACAGTAGGAAATTTACAAAATATCTTCATTGAACATGATCTTTACTTAATTTCCTAATGATTTTTGGCATAAAAGAAAAATCTATAATTTTGACCCATACAATGTATTTTTGGCTATTGCTACAAATAAACCCCAGCGACTTAAGACTGGTTTTGTGGTCCAGGGTCACAAATGTATCTTTTTGTGTGTTGCAGAAACTTTTTGCTTTTAAAAACACTAAAGAAATTAAGTGTTCATTCTGAACACCATTTTTTGCTAAGTTCTTATGGTAAATAATAAAATAAGTTTCATTTTATCAGTGTTTAAAACGGTTTTGTAATAAACACTATCCGCCGGTCTCAAATCTCCCCAAATCTCCCCAGAAGGAATGAAGAGTGAAAGTATGAAGCCGCAGAGAAGCCACGCCCCTTAGATGCGAACTGGTCACGTGAAATACAAACGGACCAATTGGAACGCGCGTTTTGGGGGACGTCGCGAATTTTGAAACGGTTGTTGAACAAAACATTTGATCAATCCTACCGTCAAATTTACCTCCTTACTCCGTCTCAGTGTAAGTAAACTGATTTAAAATACTATATAGTGTCGTCAGAAACGCAAACAGTGCGATTTAGTGCGTTAAGATGTTGATTGTCAATAACTGAAACGGTAATACACGATTGTCAACGAGAAATGTTCTGTTGTGAAGTGAGTTTATCAGGATGGCTAGTGAGCTAGTAAGCACCCGGAGCATTAATCTGTTAGTCAGCATTAATTTGTTAGGTTAGTAATCACGGCAAAGAATTCTGTCAAATAATACATCTGATGGCAGTTAAGATCTAACGTTAGTTAGATGGATAAAGAACTATCCCGGATGCTGAAAGGGCCCCAGACGTGGATGACGAACTTTATGTGTTGCTTTTAGTGGAATATCATCGAAACAAGCTTTGGATATTGTCTTAGTTATTTAGGTTTGTGCACTTTAAGATCCATTAAACATTAAGGATGGGATGAGACGTGATTGGAATGACACACATGCAGACATAGACTGAAGTATAGTGCCATCTTCCTGAATATGTCACTGCATCAGCCATTGTGTTGTATTAATGCGTTTTGTGTTGTTTAGTGTGCAGAGATGGATGAAGATGAGAGCACAGAGCGACAGAGACAGATGCAGATGCTGTGTCAACGGCTGGCCATGATGAAGAAGTTATACAATGATGGTAATACCTTTCAGATTTGGGTAATAAATTGCTAACTCATATCCCACACTTTAAAACATGGATATATCAGGGAATTCCAGGTCTGGAGGTGTTATGGAAATAAATACAATCCTAAAAGTCATGAACATTCTTGTAATTCCAATGTAAATGTTTGTAATTATGCTAGGGTCTGAAATATTTAATCTTTCAGAGAGCGATCTCTGAAATGTTGAACAATCCTGATCCAGTAATCTTGAAAGAATGCTAACGTCAAGGAAATTCATTGGCCAAAACATGAATCCTGGTTTGTAGTCAGAACATTTACAGCTTTTCTTCCATACAGATGACACAGATTACATCAACCAGGCCATCAGTTCAAACTCACCCGACACCTGCCGGACTCTTCTGACCAATCTGGAGAGGAAAGGCAATCCTCAAACAGATCCCAGCCTGCTCACTAAACTCATCGACTGCTACACGCGTGTGTTTTCCAGCATGCCGTTGGGCAAGTACAGTCAGATCGAGAGCTATGCCAAGATGCTGGTCAGATTTGCAGAGTTAAAAGCGTAAGTCGTCTCCCGTTAAAATGATAAATTATTGAAAACAACCTTTTATTATTGTAGAAATTCTTTACCTAATGATCTGTTTGATTAGAATAGTTCATCCAGATATATAAATTCATTATTTACTTGAATATTTTGTTCTGATCTATGAATTTCTTCATGTGTAACACAAAAAAGAATAAAGAACACTGATAATAGAGAACTGGATTGCTCATGACGTCATAGAAGTGAAGCCACTGCGCCGCCATATTGCTATTCCCTAGTACTCGCAAACATTCTATTGAATGAAAAGGGTATTATACGATATTAATGAGAAAACATCACCTAACAAGTCAGTGTTTTCATATCTGACGTCTCGCTGTACATTTTCACAACACAAACGTCCTAAGCATGTGAACGTTTATTTGTTTAATGTCGGGACTTCCCTCTGCTTATTAAAAAGTTACATACATATACATTACAGGAGCGAACATCGGATGAACATGATAAACATCAGACGTTCACCATGTTTACAAATGACAAAATGCTCATTCTGAAATCTGAATAAAAATGTATGCTTTGTATACATATACAGTACTGTGCAAAAGTTTTAGGCCACTAGTATTTTCACCAGCTTAAAAATGGTTTAAAATAAGTTATTTCTATCTTTTGCTGTAGTGTGTCAGTAAAAAATATCTGTTTACATTTCCAAACATTCTGTTTGCCATTAATTATAATCATCTAGTGAGATTTTTGTTTGCACAAAGAGTCTGACAACAGCCAGTGCTCCACACTGATCTGATCTCATCATCATCCAGTCTTCCTGGAATGACATGAAGACACAGAACAAACTCAGACAGACTAAATCCAGAAGAACTGTGACAAAGTCTCCAGGATGCTTCAAGAAACCTAGCTGCAAAGCTGCCTGAAAAATTTTGCGCAAGTGCACCTAGGGCAAAAGCTGCTGTAAACGCAAAGAATGGTCGCACCAAATGTTGATTTCATTTAGTTAATAGAAGGTAATTGATAAAGAAAATCTATTTATGACAGCATCCTCATTTTACAGCATTTTTACACAAGTGCCTACAACTTTTAACAGTGCTGCAGCTTTGCAGGTAGGTTTCTTGAAGCATCCTGGAGACTTTGTCACAGTTCTTCTGGATTTAGTCTGTCTGAGTTTGTTCTGTTTCTTCATGTCATTCCAGACAGGCTGGATGATGACGAAATCAGATCTCTGTGCAGAGCACTCGCTGTTGTCAGACTCCTTGTGCAAACAAAAATCTCACTGGATTATTACGGTTAATGGCAAAATGAATGTTTGGAAATGTAATCTGATATATCCTACTGACACACTACAGCAAAACACAGACTTTAACTGACTTTAAACCATTTTTTAGCTGATGAAAATGCTAGCGGCCTAAGACTTTTGCACAATACTGTAATTTGCCTTACAATCACGGTTTATGCTGTTCTGTTATAGTGTTTTTATTCATACAGGCTAAATGCATGTTTCAACAGTTATTTTGTTAACATTATTTTGAAGCAGGTAATGATTTAAACATTTGTTAATTCAGCCTACGTAACATTTGTGTTGAGATAAATGTTAATAATAAACGTTAATAATACAACAATGCCAAATATAGTATTCTGAATATAGAAATATCAAATTATTTAAATAAAATAAAAGATAAAATGAAAATGAAACTAAAACTGTCAGCAGATGGTGGTAAGTCACTGATTTTATCACTGAATCATTCAGTCAGGAATGAAGCAAGCGACTCTCTTAACAAATGTGTAATTGAATCAATGACTCAGATTCGTTTAAAAGCGCACGTTCATTTATAAACGGAACACAGCTGTGTTTGAATAGAGATGCGGCTCAGCTGTGACTTTGTTTCAGACTATTTTCATTGATGAAATTTAGCAAAATCAGGTAGTGTTATAGTCAGATAATGTAAGGCACTTAATATAATGGAATTTGCATGATCTTAAAGAGAAATTGATGTTGCTCAATTAGGGACATTAAAATATACACATCATAACTTGGAGAAATAATGCTGACTAATTACATATGGTACGGATTTAAATACATAAAGCTTTCCAAGATTTGAATTTCAATACAGCAGAGAGCAATATAGTAACAGAGGTGTCAGACACCAATACCAGATATATGTTCATGTTTAATATTTCCTGCATAATTCCTTGCGTAAAGAAATATATTTTGTGTTGGATCAGTTAACTGTGTCGGCAAGTGCGCAGCTGACACGCACCTGAACGACTTTAAAACTTTGCTTATCCTGCCCAAAAAGATGATAAACATCGCAGATAACATTTTAAGTAAAATTAATTTACATACACATATTATAAAAACTAGTCCTGTGATTTTTAGGTCAGTGGTTTGGCTGTGAGTCAATGATGCTCTCTGTCGGTAGGGAATAGTAAGATGGTGTATCGAACACCTCGGTTGGCTTCACTGCTTAACGACAGTTTAGAACGCAATGAACAATCCAGTCATTATATATAGATCAGCGTTAAAGAATTTTCACACAGCTTTTTTTTTATCATAACGCAATACTTCATATGATTCTAAAGTTTGCGTGGGTTAGAAAATAAAAACGGAATTTAAATTTTGGGTGAACTATTTTTATTTTTTTATTTTTTTTAATTAAATCAACAACAGCTTTGAACTGCCAGTATTTTAAGGCATTATTTAACTGAGTCTCTCTTTGTCAACAGCATCCAAGATGTAAATGATGCACAGGCTAGTTTTGACATAGCAAGATCGCACTGTAAGGATTTTGCCTTTGTTCACATTGCTTATGCTCAGTTTGAGCTTTTACAAGGTAAGTAGACTTTAAAAAAATATGAGGAAAGTAGTGAGCTTCTGCCTCTGTCTGAAATGTTTGCTAGTTGAGAAGAACATATGGTCATTAAGCTGCTTTCATTCTCCCCAGGCAACGTTAAGAAATGCACTTTGATTCTTCAGAAGGCTTTTGAAATGAATGCTAAACCCAGGCGCGTTCTGGAGGCTGCTGTGAAGAATCTAAACGCAGGCAAACGCCAGCTCCTGTCGCATGAAGATAAGGAGAACATATCAGGTTAGTTTGCATGAAGCCAGTTTTGACCATGAATAAAAACGTAAAGGCTGAAATACACTAGTTCAGTTCAAAATATGAAACATGCTTGATATCCTCTGACTGGATGGAATCATAATCTGAAGCTAAAAATCAGAGTCTGTGACTATCACACACTATGCGATAGTGTATTGCAGTCTTAATATAACCGTGTGTTTTTATCTCACAATTCTGGGAAACAGCCTTCCATACTTTTGTGTTCAGTTGTGAAATATTAAAAATTGGACAGAAGAAAGTCAGTAATTCAGGTTGGAACAACATGAGGGTGCTTAAATGATGAGAGAATTTTGAAGTTTATTTAAAGAAACGTTTATTTAAGTACTCACTTAAATCCTGTAATGTGTACTTTTGCTTTTTATGAATCAAGCATATCTTGTGAAATATCTGTAGTGTCTGCACATGACGATGCACATGAGTCTGTGAGAAGCAGCTCCAGAAGATCAGACGGAACATGTGACCTGCAGACCAGCAGCATGTTTCACCAGGGGTATGATATGTTCTGTTCTTTCATAGGAGATTCATCACAATTTTGCTGGCCATATTTAAAAAAAAAAAACGACATATTGAATATCATTAAAATGCTAAGAATAGCTACACATGGCTTTAAAAAAAAGTTTTACATAATGATAATACATACACTGATGCTTCAGAAATAAACACGATGCATTAAGAGTCCGGGGGTGAAAACTTTTTGAATTTGAAGATCAGATCTGGGTAAATTTAACTTATTTTGTCTTCTGGGAAACATGTAAGTATCTTCTAAAGGGCAGTACTAAATGGAAAAAATAGAAATAATATTTAAATAATATAAGAAAAATGAAAAAGAAATCTTCATTCTTTTCAAAAGTTTACACTTACAGGCTCTTAATGCGTTGTTTCCTTTCTGGAGCATCAGTGAGTGTTTGAACCTTCTGTAATAGTTGCATATGAGTCCCTCAGTTGTCCTCGGTGTGAAAAGATGCATCGCAAAATTATACAGTCATTGTTGGAAAGGGTTCAAATACACAAAAATGCTGAGAATCCACAGGATCGGTGGGAGCTGAAGGATTTTTCTGAAGAACAACGGGTGGGTTAACTGTTCAAGGGACTCATGAACAACTATCACTAAACAAAAACACACAGCTGTGGATCATTCAGGAAACAACACAGTATTAAAAATCAAAGGGATGTAAACTGTTGAAACGGGGTCATTGTTTTTTTGTTTTTTTTTTATAAATTCAATTTTTTTTTGCTTTTGTGGACTATGTAAACGTCTCTTATGTGAAATGTGTTATTCAAATCAGTACTAAATAAAAATATCATGCATTTTATATGATCCCTCTTATTTTGGTAAAATAATTAAGATTTTGCAGATTCTGCAAGGTTTATGTAGACTTTTGACGTCAACAGTATTGCTCAGGATGTGACAGTAAAGACATTTGTAATGTTACAAATGATTTCTGTTTCAAATAAATGTTCTTTTAAACTTCTTTTCATTAGAGAATCCTTAAAAACAAAGTGTATTACATTTTCACCAAAAATATTCAACAGCTCTTTTCACATTGATAATCAAAAATGTTTCTTGAGCAGCAAATCCTCGTATTAGAATGATTTCTGAAGGATCTGGAGTAATGATGCTGAAAATTCAGCTTTGATCACAGCAATAAATACATTTTAACATGTATTCACACAGAATACAGTAAAAAAAAAAAAATACTGTATTTTTGCTCAAATAATCCCAGGCAGAATCATTATATATAGCCCTAATGTACAAAATTCCAGCCTGTTGTGGTTAAGAAATATCTATTTCCTGTGACAGAATTTTTACTGTGAAAGATTTAATGTTGTTATTAAACATTCTGCATTCCAGGAGTGATCAGAAGTTTAGTCCACAAGATGAGAACATACCTGTGTGGAGAGCAGGGTCACAACAAAGAAGAATAGCCATGGTAAGATATGAGAGGATGTTATGCCATCAGCAAACAACACTTGAAAGTGAAAATGCATGTTCTTACCTTCTTTCCTTCCTATATGTTCCTTCCTACAGGCACAAAGAGTTCCCATGGTGCCTCTCTCTATCCCTGAAAACGATAGCAGTGATTCTGACAGTGCTCAGAAACCAGAAGCTCCTGCTGCGCACATCAGTGGTTTCTCCAGGTGAGAAATGTGAATCTGTGCAGTTGTGGTGGAAAAAAAAGCTGTACTGGGTTAGGCTAGCTGAGACTTGACATAGCACTTGCATATCATTGCTCTTTTGTTGATTTTGATTGCTTCCATTGTCCTCATTTGTAAGTCACTTTGGATAAAAGCATCTGCTAAATGTAAATGTGAAAGTAAATGTTTTGCTTTCAGATGTAAATAGCAAAATCTCTTCACATTTGTCATCACTGGTGTGTAGCATCACACTGCCAAGCCCTACTGTAAAAGTGTTAAACTGTCTCGTTTTACAGTCTCACTGGTTTAAATTTCTTTGATCTGCGTCAAGTTTAATGTTTGATTTTTCTGCAGGCAAACAAGCGGTTCAAATGTCCGCTCCGCATTCCCCATGTGTTCCTCAAAGAAAGGCACTCCAGATGGGGATTCCTACAGTTTATTAAACCTGAAGGTATAAGAGGCTTCGGGCCTTAAAGTAGACATAAACTTGCCAGTGCTGAGAGTTATGACTCACAGCAAGACAATTGAGAAAATAAATGTTTAGTATGCTGAATAGTGTTGTTCTGTTTTGTGCAGCCTCCTGTTATTAGTCCAGATCATCTGAGGGAAGACATTGAAGAGGGTGACACCATCACAGCGCTCCTGCAAAGAGCAGAAAGAAAAGAAACTGCTAGAATGGAAGGTAATGCTTACCAAATGTTATATCAATTTTACTTTGACTCATTGTTGACCCAGAATACTCCAATTGTAACCTGTTTCAAGTATCATAGTAGTGCTTAAGTTTTTCTTGCAGTGCACTCTTTTCATTTATATTTCTTCAACTGTCTTTCATTCATAGAAACAACTGACATCAACCAGCTCATCAGCACAAACTCTCCTGAAAGTTGTCAGATCTTCCTGAAAAACCTGGAGAAGAGAGGAGACCCTCATTCAGACCCGGCATTTCTCTCCAAACTCCTAGACTGCTATTCTAAAGTGTTTTCCAGGTTTCCTTTGGCAAAGCATTGCAAAACCGAAAGCTACGCTCGAATGTTGGTGCGATATGCAGAGCTGAAAGGGTGAGTCAGTGGTGGATTGCACTCATCATGTCTCATCATTTTAGCAGCTGATATCTTAATTTTTTTTCTTTGCCACCTCTACAGAATTGAAGATCCAGAAGATGCTCCAGATCATTTCAGTATTGCCAGATCGCACTCTAAAGCTTTTGCTTTCGTGCATATCGCACATGCTCAGTTTGAGCTCTCACAAGGTAAAACATTTCTTGGTTTAGAAAGAATATGGTGCTTTAAAAACCCTCTGCAATTAAAAATGGACTTCTGTAGCTTTTTGTCTAAATTCATTAGCTTTGAGGTCATTCATATGCAAGTGTTTGTCTAGAATAATCGCTTTCTGCAGGTACATGTTAAATGTAGCATCAGAGAAGATGGACCAAATATATTGATGACATCTTGTGCATTTAAGAGTTTATCTAAATTCTTATTTAGTCAAATGGCGTCTATTCTTTCCAACCACAAAACATGAATGTGACATGCTCAAAATGATGTCCTCAGAGGTGGAAAGGTACATGGTACTGCAATATGTTTAAAACCTGAATAATAACTTGTTCTTAAAATCTCTCAGGCAATTCTAGGAAGAGTAATTTGATTCTTCAGAAAGCACTGAGCTCAAACGCACAGCCGGCTGAACTGCTGCAGACTGCCATCAAAAATCTGAAGTCTGGTAAAACTCATCTGCTTTCTGCTGAGCGTGAGGAAAACGCTGCAGGTTAGTCTCATACTTTGTTGATGGACAGTGTTGTTCACACAAGACTCAGTGTTTGACACACAATGTTTTTATTCTGTCGTTAGGGGTCCAAGCACCAGAGGTTTGCATAGAAATCTGTGAGCTCCAAAATACTTGAAGATATATATGTGAATGCATTGCTGTTGAGTTCAAATGAAGAGAAAACATGATTAGTGTGTTTTAAAATAATGTATAAAATAATACTTCCATAACTTCCAAATTCACTGAAATCATGTTGTGTTGGAATAATAATTTGCAATTGTATTACAATATTGTCTACATGGTGCTTGGACTATGGTAATCACTGTTAGTGGCTACATATAAAAGTTCATTATTATGATTATTTATTATTATTATTATTTTTATTTTTTTTTTTTTTTTTTAAGTTGAATCTTCGTTTTTACATTTTTGTCTTAATCCAGTGGGAATTATTCTTTTTCTTTTTGTATAAAGTTAATTATAATTGTTACACATTGATGCAACCCTAATCCTGCATTTTCACAATATTAATTTCCTATTGAGTGTGTTCTATCTAGGGTTAATGTGGAAAAAACTTGTTAAAAAAACAATGATGCTAATGTTTTGGTTTTGCAGAAAATGTGGAAGCACTAAGTAACAGAAAGGAAGAAGAAAATCTGACAAAGGTTCCTGAGGAACAGCCGAAGTCTCATGCCAAGGAGACTTCATCAGAATGGAAGATTCCTGCTGTCATCAAACACACGTCTCCAGAGGTCTGATTACAGCTCACGCTTTTGTGTTTAATATTTGAGCTCAGAATGATTAGAGTGGACTCAGCTGGAACTGGTTCATGATCAATCTGTTTTGTGGCTGTATTTAGGATCGTAAACCTCCCGCATACTCCGTTTCCTCTTCATCCTCACTTCATGCTTTGAGAACACCTGCGCCCCCCAGATTACAGCCCTCTTTCAGCTGTCAGACTCCCAACCACAAAGACCCAAACGCAAACAGGTAAAAACACAACAGAACTCATGGATTTGACGTGGCCCTTATGTCTTTACCCTTACCATCTTTCCATCTCTTCCTTAATAGTTTTGTCACTCCTGTGGTGAAGCAGCGGCCAGTGGTTGTGTCAGTTCCGTCGACGGCTCAGAAAATGGGTCACACTCAGTTGCCCTGCACGCCTCAGAGCCGGGTGTCCTGCGCCCCACAGCCCTCACAGGTGAAGAGATCATCACTTACATCAGAAACATGAGCCAGACAGAGAAATGTATGATAGAGGGAACTAAAAAGAGAGAAGCCTTATTTTTATTTTGAATAGAAATAATGCAAAGTAGATTAGGGAGTATTTTATGTTTGTTTCTTTCTTTATGTATGTTCAAATATTTTTTTTCTTTCCTCAAAGCAGGGTTATTTTTAACTAAAACCATAAAAACATTTGGTCCCACTTTATATTAGGCGGCCTTAACTAATATGTACTTGCATCTAAAAATAAGTACAATGTACTTATTGTGTTCATATTGTTTTGCAAAACACTTTTGCTCCTATTGAGATGGGATACAGGTAAGGTTAGGGACAGGTTTGGTGGTATGGGTAGTTTTAAGGGTGGGTTAAGGTGAAAGGGATGGGTCAACAGTGTAATTGTAAATGTAATTGCAGAAATTAGTTACAGATGTAATTACATCCAGGTATTTTTTTTTAAATATAAGTACAATGTAAAAACATGTATGTACATAATAAGTGCACTGTGCAAAATTATTAAACGTAAGTACATAGTAGTTGAGGCCACCTAATCTAAAGTGGGACCAAACAGTTTCATTACAAAAAAACAAAAAACAAAAACAAGAACTGAATTGATATTAAATGTGAAAAACTTAAACTTATTTAAATTAGAATTTCTTAATTTAGTTTAATTTGATGTACTAAAACTAAATTTGTAAAACAACGAAAAATACTAAAACTTTAATTGAAATTAAACAAGAGAAAACAGAAAAAATGAATTAAAATCTAATTCAAAATATAAACAAAAACTAGTAGTTTATTCTTAATATCTCTAATAGCATCTTCACAAGTAAAATTTTGCAGTGATGTCATACATTTTTAAGATGATTGAATTTGCCTGCTCATTTGTCCGGATGTTAGTTTTTACTATCAGCAGTTCTGTTCTGTTTCATTTGGTAAAAATGGCTAATTCTTGAGATCAGAAATAGAATTTGCTTGTAATTTTTTACTTGCATGGATAAAATGAGCTTGTTAATACTGACAGAAACAATGACAGATATCAAAACTTGATGAGAACTGAAAAATTAGCATTTTCTCTCATAATTCTAGACTAAGAAATCTTGAGACTAGTAACTCGTAAGAAATGATAGTAATGCTTGTAATTGCATTTGAGTGGCAAATCTTTGATATTTAACTGGCAAAAACACAATTACAGGTATCAAAAATGACACTTTACTGTTTCAAATTTAGTTTTTGATAAAGAATTAATATTTCTGAGAAAGATTTGTATTTTTGATGTCAAGAATCCACATTTTTATTAGTGAAACTGCCATTTCTGATGCACAAAAATCATATTCTGGGAGTGATTAAAAATCAAATCTGACTTGATCCATCAAGAATTGATTTGATTATGAGAAGTGTGTACTTAATGTCAGTATAGAATGGATAAAGGGCTTGTGTGGTGTGTCATGTTGCTTTCTGCTTCATTTCTGCCTACAACAACAATCTGCTATCTTTCTCTCTCTCAGACCCCTGCCTCAGCTTTCTCAAATGAATCCATCACAATCAAGGGCAAACAGTTTTTCATTTTCAAGATGATCGGCCGAGGAGGCTCCAGTAAGGTATGAGGAGAAAGACGTCTTCTCTGTATCATTTTTCATTTATATATGATCCATTGTGTGTAAAAAAAAAAAAAAAAAAAAAAAAAAAAATTCTGTTTATTTCCAGGTCTATCAGGTGTTTGACCATAAGAAGCACGTGTACGCTTTAAAGTATGTGAATCTAGAAGAGGCAGATGCTCAGGCTGTGGAAAGCTATAAGAATGAAATTGAGCACTTGAATCATCTTCAACAGTACAGTGACCAGATCATTAAACTCTATGACTAGTAAGTGTACTGAGTTAACAGTGTACTAGCTGTAAATGGCTAGAGTTCTGGTGTGCTCCTGATCACATGACTGATGAGCTGATTCCTGTTTGCTTGCAGTGAGATCACCAACAGCTACATCTACATGCTGATGGAGTGTGGGCATCTGGATCTCAACACCTGGCTGCGCAACCGGAAATCTGTCAACCCGCTGGACAGAAAGTGTTACTGGAGGAACATGCTGGAGGCTGTGCACACCATCCACAAACACGGTGACTCTCTATTCATCATACATTTGAACATAGTGTTCAGGGTTATTCATGCAGAATGTCTTCTTTCGAAAAGGAAAAGAGCACAGGCTCTTGAGAAGATGAACTACTTTAACTTAAAACGCCATCTAAACATGAAAGATGTTTACAACTGTATTTTTAGTGTAGACAGTTTTATTGATTTTATAATAGGATATTTGTGTGAACTAGTTTTTCCGCCAGACTTTGTTTTTTGGTAACATCTAAAATAGAGACTTGTGTGTGCTTGGGCCCTAGCGTGTTCACACTCCAATATTCAACATTTTTTAGCTTGTACAAATATGTAAAAAATTGTAAGTCAAGTTACATTTATTTAAGACGCAAAATGACTAAGTCTTGCTTTCTGAGAGAGACAAAATATAAAAAATTAAGGGAGTTACTCTTAAAACAAGAAAAAAAAAAAATCTAGGGTAAGAAAAATTACCTTGTCCTCATCCTTTTGAATGAAGCTTTATTTTTCTTATCCCACTGTTTTATTTATTTATTTATTGTCCTTCTTTTTAAGCATAAACTTGCTTTTGATACATTTTAAATTTTGATCAATAAGGATGTTTAGATATTTGTACTGGAAAACAGGACTAAAATACTGAATAAGAAAATATTGCAGTGTGAAAAACTCACTGCACTACACTATAAAAAAATACATGTTTTTGTCTTGTTCACAAGTAAAAATATCTAAACACTCTTAAATCAAGATACATTCACTTAAGAAGCAAAATAACAAGATATGAAGTCTTGTTTTCTGAAAAAATATATAATTGAGTTTGTTTTTCTTTCCCCATTGGCAGACTTTTTTTTTTTTCCTCTTGTTTTAAGCATGAACTCACTTAAAGGAGAAGTCCACTTCCAGAACAACATTTCACAAATAATTTACTCACCCCCTTGTCTTCCAAGATGTTCATGTCTTTCTGTCTTCAGTCGTGAAGAAATTATGGTTTTTGAGGAAAACATTTCAGGATTTAGGAACCACAGACCCAGTGTTTGCGAACATGCAAACACTAAGAAAGTGCAAGTAAGTCAAACGCTGTTTACAAACAAAAAGGTACAACGATGTCAAACGATTCTGAAGTTGTAGGAGAAAATAACATGGGAGTTTTTCAACATACTCTACCTTTTTGAGCCGGAGTATACAGACGATGAACTTATGGTGATTCGAGGACGTGATTTGTAGTAGTGATGGGAAGTTTGGATCATTTTACCGACTCTGACCTTTGAGTCTCGTTCAGCAAAATGAACAAATCTTTTTTTGAGTCATTTCGTTCATTTTAGCAAAATCAGCATCACGTGACAGCCCCATAAGATGAACGAACGACTCGAAAAACCCGAAGACTCGAAACAGGTGAACTAATTCCTGTACACTCCCCGAGACGACTCGTTCTTCCCGAGTAATCAAAGATTCCTTCAAGAACAATCTGTGGACGCGCATCCCAGAGCCTGTGCTACATGAGGTTTTGTGCTTTAAAAGTTTTTTGAAAACAATGACCGACCGTTTCGCTAGATAAGACCCTTCTTCCTCGGCTGGGATCATTTAGAGCCTTTGAAGCTGCATTTAAACTACATTTTGGAAGTTCAAATTCGGGGCACCGATGAAGTCCATTATATGCAGAAAAATCCTGAAATGCTTTTCTCAAAAACCATCATTTCTTTACGACTGAAGACAGAAAGACATGAACATCTTGGATGACAAGGGGGTGAGAAGATTATTTGTAAATTGTTGTTGCAAGTGGACTTCTCTTTTAATTTTATTTAATTTTATTTATTTTATTTTTTTTTCAGAAAACAAGACTTAACATCATATGCCATTGTCCTTCTCCAGTTACATTTCTTGATTTAAGAGTTTTTTTTTTTATATTTTTAATGAAAAACAAGACAAAAATACTAAGTTAAGAACTTTTTTTGCAGTGTATAACGCTAAGTCTCTACACAGTCTGGGAAAACTATGAAAGTTATATCAGTTTATTTTTTGCAAAGAATGTTTAGATATTTGTACTGAAAAACCAAAAATAAAGTTGTTTTTGTAACACTTAACAATAAGGTTCATTAGTTAACTACATTAGTTAGTTGGGTACAAAACTTCTACAGCATTTATTAATCTTAGTTAATGGTAATTTTATCATTTACTAATGCATTATTAAAATCACAAGTTGTGTTTGTTAAAGTTAGTGTACTATGAGCTATGAATATTTTTATTGTAACATTAACAAAGATTAATAACTTGTCTAATAAATGTATTGTTCATTGTTCATTCGTGTTGTTTAATGCATGAAGTAATGTTAACAAATGACACCTTATTGTAAAATGTTACTTTTTTTGTATGTTTGTATTGTTTTGTGGTGTGTAGAAAAACACCAATTATATTTTCTGTTAAAGTAAAAAAAAAATCCAGTGTCTTTATGTACTTCTCCGTTTAATTAATTTCTTTGCATTTTTCATTTGAAGGTATCGTCCACAGTGATTTAAAGCCAGCTAATTTTGTGATTGTGGATGCTTCACTGAAACTGATAGACTTTGGAATCGCCAACCGTATTCAGCCCGACGTGACCAGCATCATGAAGGACTCGCAGGTTAGACCAAAACCGATCTAATATTATACAAGTCACATTTCTAGACTGTTCTGCGCTGATTTACGCATTCTTATAACGTCCGTTAGGTGGGGACTCTAAACTACATGCCACCGGAGGCCATTAAAGACACATCCTCCAATGGGAAGCCAGGGTCAAAGGTGAGAAAACTTCATTTTTTAGTGCCTGAAAAAAATGGCTCTCATGTTAATATATTCCTTGCAGGAAGCTTGTATGACGGTAGATTGCACAGTATGATCCCATCATTCTCTGCTGTCTTCAGATCAGTGCTAAAGGTGACGTGTGGTCTCTGGGGTGCATCCTGTACTGCATGACTTATGGGAAGACTCCATTCCAGAATATCACCAATCAGATCAGCAAAATCCACGCCATCATAGACCCGTCCCATGAGATCGACTTCCCCGATATTTCAGAGAAGGACCTGCTTGATGTGCTGAAGGTGCGCAGAATGTTTGGTTGTGCTGATCAGTTGTGTAATGACCCCTACTGTTTCATAGTTAGTGCTCACTGTCTGTCTGTGTGTCTGTTGTCCGTTTCAGAGGTGTTTAGTTCGCAATCCTAGAGAGAGGATTTCCATAGCAGAACTGCTCGATCATCCGTACCTGCAGCTGCAACCTGCACCAGAGCCAGGTACAAACAACAGTCTGCCTTTACTGAAAGCAATCACATATCTAAAGGTGTATGGAATCATTTTTGGTTTGTTTTTTGATACAACAGTGATCTTGAATTTCTCTGACATCATTTTTTTTTATTCAGAAAGCCCTTACATAATTTAATACACAACTTAAATCATAGCAGAAATTCTTACATTCCTAAAGTAATGACAAAAAAATGAATATCTTCCTCAGTATTTTTGTTTTCCAATACAAATATCAAGATACTTTTCTTTGAAATGCAGAATGAGGACTATGAGTCTTGCTTTCTGAGAAATTGAACAGAATTAAGTGATTTTATGCTTAAAACAAGAACAAACACTGTCAGTGGGGGCAGTAAAAACTTGTTTTCCCTTTGAATGACGTTGATTTTTCTGAGCCTGCTGACTGATATTTTTTTCTTGTTTATTCATAAATCACTTTATTTTGATCAGTTTCACTTTTCATTCATAAAACCTACAGAACCTTTTAATGTAATTAAATGTTTGTCATTTTAAGTGTGGATTGCATTACTTTTTTTGACGGAATATATTAATTTCAAACAATTTTCTTAAGAATGCTGTTAATTTCTTTATATATAAAACTTTTGACAGTGTTAAACACAGTGTTGGGAGTAACGCATTACAAAAATAATAATATTACAGTAGTATATTACTTTTTGCTGTAACGCAGTAATATAACGCATTACTAATCAAATTTGGGTAATAATATTACTCGTTACAATCTCAGTAACGCAAGTTACAACAACATATTTTAACTCAAAATTAAGTGGTGAGTTTACCAACACCGCAAAACAGCACCAGAGCAAAAAATCTGGGTGTAAAATAGTTTGTTTATTTCCTGTTGCTGGAATTCGATGTTTAAGATGACTGCTGAGACGGATTCTACATGCGTGAGATGGACACACTCCCATTTCATTCATTTCATCAGAGAAAAGAATAAGAATGCATAATCAGGTGTAATCTATGTGCGACACCAAACTCTCAACAAGGAGAAACGGCACGAATAACTCCTGGAAACACCTGGACTGGTGCCAGTAACACTAAACTAACGGAGAGAGAGAGATGCGGAGCCGGAGAAGAGAAAGAATGCGGCGGACGAGCGTAGACAAGCTACAAAAAATAAGTTAAACTAAAAATAACAAAATCTGTTTTATCAATTCATAGTCTGTATATAAAATGAACGAATACGCAAAATATATTGAACTTAAATAGCCTAATTAACAGATTAACAAAACAAAAGGAAAAGACTGAGTGACATGCTGCTGAGTTTGGTTCATGTTTGTGTGGCGCGGCGCTCTACGAAAGTTCACGGAAAGAAAAACGAGATGACAGAAATAAAAGTGAACACACTGCAGTTTCCAGTGATCTGTATGACCAAAAATGACTGTTGTTTGTTTTCGCTGTTCGATTGCGCTGGCGCCTCAAGCCACACAGTGTTGCAAACGTTGCAGCCTGTTCATTATCAGAATAAAATAGTCCACCAAACACATACACTGATTAATTAAAATAGTGCGTACTGTGTAGTACAACCCGTGCCGTTCAGCCTGAGGTCGGGCCAAACACATATTTGCTCATGTGAGGATGTTTTTACGTGCGTTAAATACAAAGCTTGGTTTGCTAATAAATAATAGTTATTTATTTACCGTATATTGAACAGCAATAAACTACATTTTGGTATTTTATAATGCCTAATCATGCTTCTGTGGAAATTTTGGTGAAAGTAACTCAAAAGTAGTCTAATGCATTACAGTTCAGAGACGGTAATATTGTAATGTAACTAATTACTTTTAAAAGACAGTAACTAGTAATATATAATGTCATACGTTTTGGAAGTAACTTGCCCAGCACTGGTTAAACATTACTTGGTGTACCTTTAAAAATGCATTTTTTAAAGCGATATTATATACTTTTTGCTAAATTTCTTAAAGTAATATATCTGAATACTCAACATGCTTAAAGCAAATTCTGTCTGTTTTAATGTGTTGATGATTGTTATATCACTGTCACTTACAGCAGAACCTAGTGCTGGTGATTTGAAGAAGATCCTCAATGAACTGGCGGCTCTTCAGTCTCCCAACAGCATCGCGAGAGCTGCTAGTGTAAGTGACGCTCAGGCCATCATTCATACTGAAACACCATCATACAGCATTGTAGGGCTGCACAATTAATCAAATTTATAATCGTGATTACAATTACAGATGCCACAATTATGTAATCGTTCAAAGGCACAATTACCAAAAAAAATCCACTAACATTATGTGTGTGTGTGTGTGTGTGAGAGAGAGCCCTACAGCATTGTGTGTGTGGTACTGCTGGACAATTTAAAAACAGAAGTAATTTTAAAATTAAAACAAAATAAAACACTAAAGAAGTATAGCAGATACTTACATAAAATGATCTAAATATCGGTGGTCACTCTGTATCTTCAATAATATGTCTTAGTAAGATGAGACTTGAGTGATCAAAACATAATGCAATGCAATCCAATGATGATTGAGAGATGAACAAATGCACGTTCCTCAAAAGATCCTGATGATCTGATTTGAGATTCACTAATTTTTCTAAAAAATGATTCTTAGAGAATCAAGTAAAACCAAGCTGCTTCAGTCCAATAAGTGTTCATCTCAAAATATTACTAACAAGATCAAAGTTACATTTATGGTATACAAATCAGTAAAGATTTGACAGCAAAAAAAACCTGTGATTATAAAAAAAAAAAAAAAAAAAATTGTATTTTTTTTTTTTTTATCTATATTACCGCTGCAGAACCTGGCCAAGATGTGCAACAGCGGGAGGAAGTTAGATGTTTCTGAATGTGTGAAAACGTCCAGTCAGACGCTGTGGAAATGAGGATGGAGATGATGAAGCCTGCAGGACTCAAAACCACTGTTCATAAACGCTCAGGAGCCGCTGAGACAAATGTCTCTCACATTAAACAGGCTGTTAGTCAACAGCTTTCACTAGCTGCCATCTGCACCACTTCTTTGTAGATGCGTTACACAAATGCATGTTTGTTGTCCATTTCTTCCAAACTGTTTCTGATTTTATTTGACTACATGACGTAATCTAAGAAAGTGTACATGACAGATAAACATACCTTGTCCGATATATTCCAAATGCACTTTTCTTTTGTAACATATAATGCTGTTTCCTTGGAAGTAAGTCTACTCTAATTTTGCAATATGATAAACGTTTTAAAGGTCATTTCATTCTTCTGTGCATTTATTGTCTTGACACCATTTTGTCAGAATGCATGATTACTTTTCTGTGTTCCTCAATAGATGAAATGCTTTCTACACTTTGCATTTCCCCTGGAATATTCCACCAAAAGAAATCACAACAAATGATGTCACTTCCTGTGTGAAGTCAACAAGGAATTGACTTTGGATTAAGATACTACTAAATAAATAAAAAGGAAAGGGAAATTGTAGTCACCAAAACCATATTCTCTCCCAAAATTGTGCAGTTTGAAACATTTTAGTTTGTGATATTATAATTAAAGAACACTTACAAATATGTTTGCATGTGTTATATTTTATAATATTTTAACACATATGTGACCCTGGACCACAAAACCAGTCGCTGGGGTATATTTGTAGCAATAGCCAAAACTAGATAGTATGGGTCAAAATTATTGATTTGCCAAAAATCATTAGGAAATTATGTAAAAATCATGTTCCATGAAGATATTTTGTAAAATTCCTGCTGTAAATATATCAAAACTTAATTTTTGATTAGTAATATCCATTATTAGGAACTTCATTTGCACAACTTTAAAGGCAATTTTCTCAATATTTTGATTTTTTTGCACCCTCAGATTCCACATATTCAAATATTTGTATCTCGACCAAATATTGTCCTATCTTAAGAAACCATACATCAATGGAAAGCTTATTTATTCAGCTTTCAGAATGTATGAATCGAAATATTGACCCTTATGACTGGTTTTGTGGTCCAGGGTCTTTAGTTCACCCAAAAGCATACAAGTTTCTTTCTTCTGTTGAACACAAAAGAAGATATTTTGAAGAATGTTGACGGTAGCCATTGACTCCCATAGTAGTCAATGAAAGAAATTCATACATGTTTGGAACAAGTGGAAGGCGCGTAAATGATAACAAAATTGAATTTTTAGGTGAACTGTCGCTTTAAGGGGTTAAAAAGTACTTACTAACATGAATGACCCAGGCATCGAATAAACGTAAGTTTTAGATAAAGACAAATATTCTTGATTTACTTATCAGGTAATTTCGAGAACTGTAATATTCCAAGCTCAAATTATGTTTAATAAACTGTAACGATAAAACAAATGGTTGTGTCTCAAAACCTAGTGAGAGGCCTACCTAGTCAGCATTCTTGTGCTAAAATAACGTTTGTTATGGCCACAAATGCGGTCTAGGTTGAAACACGGCCCGAACTTTACGTACGGTGTCAATCAAAACTCCTCCCACGCGTCCAGCCAATCAGAGCAGCGCTAGCCCATGTGAGCGCTGACGTCAGAGCGATTTTCCTGCTGGAGTTTCTTCGCAATGGCGGCGACGCGGCTCTTTCTGAGAAGTTCAAACGTTAAGACTTCGTTAACCGGGTTAACCGGTGGCGTGCACAGCAGTTTGGGCTTGACTCTGCTTAAACTGTCTCCTGACTGCACAGCCAAGCCGAAAACACAGAAGAGACATGCAGCGCACTTCACCTATCATCCTGACCCTGTGCCTACTCAGTATGGTAAATGCCCTTGTTTACACTTTACGATGGAGCTGCAGTACAGACGAGAGTGAGATATTCACGCGATTCATCTTTAAAATGATCAATCTTTAATACCATTCGTAATACGTAAGCCTGTCTTTGCTGTGGTGTTGTACACACCAAAAATAAATCTAAAAATATTACCGGCTGACGTGACATCTGTCACTCTTGTTTACAGTTGCTTGAAGACTTGCTGTCAAATACACTGAGGCTAAGTTCTGTCATTATGAACTTGAAAACTGTTATTGTATGAACTTGTGTTAGGATTCATCAATTTCATTTAAATCTGACTGGATGAAATGATTAGGTAAAATGGTCCAGATTAATATGTGATAACAGAAGGTAATATCTAATAGCTTTAAATCATTTTAAAAAGTGACCACAATAGTACTTGTTTGTTAAGGTGGAATGACCACATCTTTTCTTAGAGGCTGGATGGGAGAAAGAAAGAAACTAGGTTTACTGAGCAATTGTATCATGAATGTGTTTTGAGTAAAGTATCATTAATGTTCTGCATAAGAAAAGGTTATAAGATTTAATAACCTGAATAACAAACACAGCAAACAAAAAAGTTATTGAGTTATTTAAAAGTTATTTAGAAGTCTTTAAAGTTGAAGCTGTTTTACAAATAAGCAGTACACAGTACATAGTAAACAAGCTATGTGTGTATGAGTGCTGGGAATCAGCTGGGAAATATAAATGTTAAATGTTCTGAAATGTAAATGTTCAAAATTTAAAAGCAATTTTGTTTCAGTAGTTCTATTTTTGTGAGAATTATCCAGTAATGAGTCAAAAGAGAGCTGTAAAAATGTGCCCGAAAGAGGGTTGTTTATTGATAAATGTATTTATTTATAAATAAAACTACAACTCAAACCGTAAACATCATTTCTGTTACCTGAAATCAGGGTTGGGGCCATTCATGAATTGAATTGAGAATGAATGGTAAATTCCAATTCACTTCCTGGAATGGAATTGGAATTGCATGCAGCTGACAGGAAATGGAATTGGAATTGAATTGGAATGTCAGGAAACAGAACTGAAATCAAATAAATTCCACTAAATTTCACTTGAGATATTTAGCGATGCCAAATTTCAGGAAATGATGATAATTTGATGCAATAAAAAGTGAATGAAATATATGAATGAACATGACTCATTTTTTTTGTGAGTTGAAACATATACTATGTGGTAATCATATATTGAATGTATAGTACATCCAGAAACTTATCACCACTGTCATTCAATTATTAATTCATAATGTACAGTTTTATTTTTATTTACTTGCGTTTGATCAACTCTATTTCATAAATTTTCTTGGTATTTGTAAAGCATGATAAATAAAGTTCAAATGTATGTCTCTAAAAGCAATCACAAATAAATGCTCAGAAACAGCAATAAACGGAATTCAATGGAATTTCCCTGAATTGAATTCCACTTCCTGTAATTCCAATTCAATTCCAACTCTGTTTCCTGTCATTTTTGTTGAATTCCAATTCCAATTCCATTTCCTTCTTTGAATTGGAATTGTTGAGTTCATTCCTGAATTGACCCCAACCCTGCCTGAAATAAAATAAACATTAATTTAAATAAAATGTAAAAAAATAAAACATTTTTTTTTTTTCCTGCTAGTTGCCAAGGCAACATTTCTCATTTTAGTTTAGTATTTGAAGTACTAAGATATTTAAGACTAAATGTGTTATTATAAACGATGTAAACATATTTGAAAATAAACTAATGATGTAGTTGTATTAAAAGTTATTTAGAAGCCTTTAAAGTTGAAATGTTCTGTTTTAATAGGGGAACTATTAAATAATAATAATAAAAAAAGCGTAAAACTGTTATTTTTTTTGGCAGTTCGCTTTATTAAAACAGTTAAAATAATATGAAAAGAATCTATATTCATACTTGTATGTCATATTAGTATTATTTAGGTGCAGTATGCATAGACACATAATTGCTGCATATTATTATGACAGAAGTAGTTGAATTTTGTTACATGTTTTCAACATTAAATGACATTGACAAGAACTTCAGTGCATTTTTAAGCTTCTGTTCTACTTTTTTCATTCATTTTTAAATAATAGTTTAATAAAGAAAGGTGTTACAGTTAGTCAGGCTAAAATGTCCAAGTTAAAATAATCTCAAATGTCTAAATTATGCAAATAATCGTAATCAGAAAGCACACATTTGCATGTTATGCTGTTTAAATTCTGATATTGATCAAAATAACACAATTAGCATTTCTGTGATTGGTAATTTTCAGACCTTTCTGCTGTAAGATTATTTATTTATACAGGTCATCATGAACTGACTTATGTTGCTTAGTGTTTATATGTTTCTTGAGGTTCACTCGTTTTTCAGTGCCGTATATGCAGAAAAAGCAAGACAAAAAACTCTCCTCTGACATTTATAGCTGTTCTAGCTGAATTGTGAGACTACTGTATGATTGACATGAATGTCTCTGCAGGTCCAACACAGAAGATGAATTTATTCCAGTCTGTGACCAGTGCCTTGGACAACATGCTCGCCAGTGATCCCACCGCAGGTACGAGTGGATTTTAACCTCTCGTTTCATCTAACTAGTGCTTCAACCGGTGCAATATTAACATGTATTTCTTTCGCAGTGATTTTTGGTGAGGATGTGGCGTTTGGTGGAGTGTTTCGATGCACAGTCGGCCTCAGAGATAAATACGGTGAGTTTTCATGCTCGTAGGTCGTTTGAGGTGAAGTGTCCCAGTCTGTGTGTTCTGTGTGCTCACACTAGATGGCAGTACTGTCACACCTGCTATTCCTGCCTGAGGACCGACTTTACAGTACCTGCTTGCTATTCACTGTGTACTGCATACTTCAAAAATGTGACCCTGGAACACAAAACCAGTTTTAAGACTTAGCACAGGTATATTTGTAGCAATAGCCAAAAATGCATTGTATGGGTGGAAATGATCGATTTTTCTTTTATGCCAAAAATCATTAGGATTAAGTAAAGATCATGTTCCATAAAGATATTATGTATGTTTCCTACCGTAAATATATCAAAACTTTATTTTTGATTAGCAATATGCATTGCTAGGAACTTAATTCAGACAACATTAAAGATGATTTTTCCAGTATTTGGATTTTTTTGCATCCACAGATTCCAGATTTCAAATAATTGTGTCTTGGCCAAATATTGTCCTATCCTAACAAACCAAATGCAAATACATCAGTGGAAAGCTTATTTATTCAGCTCTTAAATCTAAATGTAAAAAAATTGACCCTTATGACTGGTTTTGCGGTCCAGGGTTACAAATAAGCAGTACACAGTAAACAGTAAACAAGCTATGTGTGTATAAGTGCTGGGAATCAGCTGGGAAATATAAATGTTAAATGTTCTGAAATGTAAATGTTCAAAATTTAAAAGCAGTTTTGTTTAAATAATTCTATTTTTGTGAGAATTATCCAGTAATGAGTCAAAAGAGAGCTGTAAAAAATGTGCCCAAAAGAGGGTTGTGTATTAATAAATGTATTTATTTATTAATAAAACTACAACTCAAACCGTAAACATCATTTATGTTACCTGAAATAAAATAATGTAAAATGTAAAATGTAAAAAAAAAAAAAAAACAACAACACTTTTTTATTCCTGCTAGTTGCCAAGGCAACATTTCTCATTTTAGTTTAGTATTTGAAGTACTAAGATATTTAAAACTAAATATGTTATTATAAACAATGTAAACATATTTTAAAATAAACTAATGAAAATGACAAACAGAGTTAATAAACCTCTAATTTTAATGAAAACGACAACAAAAAATGTAAAAATAAAATCTAATTCAAAATATTAACAAAAACGAGTAGTACATCTGATACTAAAATAACCGTGCTCACTGTGCTCGTCACACTTGAAGTGTAAAGTCAGGTTGAGTGCATTGCATTGTGGGATGCAGTAATTCATGCAGCGTATCTGTTGTATTCTGCACATTTGGCCATTCAATGTCTGTCTTGATGGTAATTAGTTGCTTTTATGTTAATCGGTCATATTAAGAGGTGTTCAGTGTGTTCGCATTTGCAACTAAAATGTTAAAGCTGCATAAATCAGCATAAACATAACCTACTTTGAGGTCAGGTCTTCATTTAAGTGCTGTATCTAAATAAAGGAACTAAATTAAAACAAATAACACAAAACTTGTAGATTTTCTTGTAGAATTTGTATATTAATAGTTTAAGCAGTCAATCAAGAACGAATGTCTTTGCTGAAAAAAGCATGTGACACTTTGCCTTGTTTATGTTTTGACTAACTTGAGTTTTTAAGCACAAATAACTATGATAAAAGATAAAAAAGATACAAATTTATAATGTCAGAAACGATTTCTGTTTTCTAGATTTTTATTCTACTTAATGTATGTTTTGCAAGATTCCCCTTTCTATCAAACATATTTTTTGGACTGTCCTGCTTTTAATGTATGTGGAAAACTCTTTTATGAATGAAGACACTTAAAGAGTTTTTTAGTATAATTTTGCTAGAAAAAGTTTTAGAATCTTTATCATATTCAAACAAACATCTTGTTTGTTTGCTGATTTTTATTGTTTTTGTAATACTTGTTTGTTTGAATTGTTTTTGCCATGAAAATAGCCTAAGATGCTGACAAGGCATTAAATAAAATATATACTACTAGTCTAGATTTTTATTTCTATCAAATAAATGCTGTTCTTTTCAACTTTCTAGCCATCAAAGAATTTTGATAATAATAATGGTTTCTCAAACATCAGAGTATTAACAAACCATAAATCAATGGAAGTAAAACTGGACTAATGATGCTGAAAAATTCATATATATATATATATATATATATATATATACAGTGCCCTCCACTAATATTGGCACCCTTGGTAAATATGAGCAAAGGTGGCTGTAAGAATAAATCTGCATTGTTTATCCTTTTAATCTTTCATTCAAAAAATTCAACAATATTCTAACCTATCATTTAAGTAAAACCATGGAAAGCAGGGGGAAAATCTCTTTATGAAATAAATGTTTTTTTGTAGTTCATGTTGACCACAATTATTGGCACCCAATTATTGCAATGTCCTTTATTCAAGATAACAGCTCTGAGTTTTCTTCTTTAATGCCTGAAGAGTTTGGAGAACACCTGACAAGAGATCAGAGACCATTCCTTCATACAGAAACTCTTCAGATCCTTTAGTTTCCCAGCTCTATGCTGGTGCTTCTTCTCTTCAGTTCACCTCACGCATTTTCTGTAGGGTTCAGGTCAGGCAACTGGGACGGCCGTGGCAGAAGCTTCATTTTATGCTCAGTGACACATTTTTGTGTTGATTTTGATGTTTGATTTGGATCATTGTCCTGATGGAGGATCCAACCACAGCTCATTATAGAACTTCTAACAGATGCAGTCAGGTTTACGTTTTTTATCTGTTGGTATTTGCTAGAATCCATGATGCCATGTATCTGAACAAGATGTCCAGGACCTCTGGCAGGAAAATAAGCCCACAACATTAAAGATCCAGCAGTATATTTAACCGTGGGCATGGGGTACTTTTTGTACCAAACCTATCTTGAGTGTTTGCTGTTGTGTCTGACAACTGAATATGCTGGAGTTTGTTTTTGGGTGAGCAAGGAGGAGTTTTCTTAAAACCTTCCTGAACACCATGTGGTGATGTAGGGGCTGTTTGAATTTTTTTTTTTTTAGTCTTTTGGTCCCCAAGACTCAACTAATCTCTGCAATTCTCCTGCTGTGATACTTGGAGAGTCTTTGGACACTTAAACTCTCCTCCTCACCATGCATTAGGACGATATAGACACACATCCTTTTCCAGGCAGATTTGTAACATCTTTAGTTGATTGGAATTCTTAATTATTGTCCTAATGATGGAAATTGGGATTTTCAATGCTTCGGCTTATTTCTTACAGCCACTTTCTATTTTGTGAAGCTCAACAATCTTGTTCTGCACATCAGAACTATATTATTTGGTTTTATTCCTTGTGATGGATGATTAAGGGAATTTGGCCTTTGTGCTCCTCATATTTATATTCCTGTGAAACAGGAAGTTATTGCTGGACAATATCATACTACTAGTCATTCTAGTGTGCTAAATAAATGCAAATATGAATGGGAATATACTTCAGAGATATTTTACTCATTATAATTTCTAAGGGTGCCAATAATTGTGCCCACCATGCATATGAGAAAAACATTTATTTCATAACGTAAGTTTCCCCCCACTTATAATTGTTTTACTTCAATGAAAGGTTAGCATTTTGTGAATTTTTTGAATGTAAGATCATAAAGATAAACAAAGCAGATTTATTTTCATAGCCGTCTTTGCTCATATTTACCAAGGGTGCCAATATTAGTGGAGGGCACTGTATATATACATACACTTTAAATATTAGATAATATTAGATAAGTTATTTTTAAACTGTACCAATATTTATTTGGTCAATTATAAATCCAGCCTTGGTGAGCAGAAGAGAGACTTTCAAAAACATTTAAAAATCTTTGAGAAAAAAAAAAAATAAATATAAAAATAAATAAATAAATAAATGATTAAATTTGTGTTTCCCTTTATCAGTATATTCACCAAAGGATTAATGAGATCATTCTGATAACATGTCTATAAATACGTTTACTGTATACAGTATTCACCATTTGAAGTGGATCAAAACGTTTCATCAAAGTTGTTCTGAAACCAAAACAATACCAGTTCTTGTCTTATTGGACAACTTCATAAACTTTTTTTGATCCACTTCAAATGTTGACTACTATGTACTGTTTAAATATTAAGCTGTTGTCTTGCATTTTGAGTCCTGGCAGTTTTAATGTTTTATCTAAAAATAAATCTGACTTGTTTAATATATAAACAACACTGAAACAGGTTCTTTTCATTGTTGTAACTAACTTGTTTTCTAGCAACATTTGACATTTTGATTTGCGTTTTCCTCTGTATGAATGCTCTGTTAAAGCTCCTCTAAACCAAATTTAAAATGCGCTTTCAGTAGAGCATCATAATGTTTGTGCATTTGAGCTCTTTGTCATTCATTTTGTTGCACTTCATCAATTATGCAAGAGTAAATGAAGTAGATTCAGATTGAACAGAACACCCTCTACAGGTTTCACAAGCCATAAATAGTTAAATTATGCTTCTGCAGAGAGGCAAAGAGGAGGAAAACAGACATTATGGTAATGATAAAAAAAAAACCCACATCTGCTGTTTGCCGCTCGTTTTGAACAGAAGCGCTATATATAGCGGCACTCTGTGATGTTTTGAAATAAACACAGATCCACGACTCCAATATGCCTCCCGCCGCGTGGGTGCCTTTTGTTTGTTATTGACGTCAGAGGTGTTGACCTTTGAGAGGGATCATTATTTTCCATGCCGTCTCGTTAGACGGGGAACAGGGTTTTCATGGCACTCATTTAAGAGAGCCTCTGCCCTCTTTCCCGCGCGGTGCCGATAAACCGCGCGCAGGTCAACGCGTGGAAGCGGCGTGCGAAAGGCTGACGCACACGCGGCCGTAATGCAGAGCTTCCGCTGACCGTCTGAACACGCAGCCCCTTCTGTCTGCAATCTGCTTTAAATTGCTTTCTGTGAAGTGGATTACGGACTTCAGCTGGTAAACACTGTATTATCTCTGAAATGCCCATCAGCAGCCTGTTGAATGCATACCTTATTCAACAAAGAAGCTTTTTCGTTTCAAGGACAGCGAGCGATTTCTGAGTCGACCAGAACTTTGAAATAACCTGCAAATTCCTCTTCTTTTGCATCATTTCTTAAAGAAGCATTTCAGGTTTAAAATAAGAAAAGCTTGATGGACCGCATCGATTACCACATAGAGTCATTTTGACTTGTTTCTAAGTAGAAACAAGCAAATAGTGCTTGCGATGTAGGTTTGTGGGTCAAGATGTTCTGGAGGGTTTAAAAGCAGAAATGTGCACCTTGAATTTTTGTTTAAGTGCTTATTTTATATGCAGATCTGTTATTTTGCAGTTGTTAAGTCTAAATCGTCCTTCTATTCCTTTTTTGATCATTGTATGAATATCTGAACATGCAATAAGTCAAAATACAGAACAAAGCCTCATCTTTTTTTTTTTTTAACTTATTCTAGCTTTGAGCATTCTTTTTTTATTAAATGTGGGTAAGATGTGGGTAAGATGTTTTTTCTGATCAAATCACATTTTTGTCAAACATCCAGGATTTTGAACAATTAACAAAACACTGATGCGTTAGATCGCTTCCATCTACACATCCAAAGTTTCACGATCCTAAAGCACTTACAGCTTTGACGTTTCATCCGGTAATGTTAGGCTGTTTGATCGCATTATTTTACTTATGCAATCGCTTTTTTCTTCAGTACTTCAGACATTCACTACTTTTTCAGAAGATAGTAATAGTGTAATAGCGCCTCCTAATTGTACACCGGTGAAAACATGGAAAGCTTAAAAATTGTCAGAGGTGGGCAAAGAGTTAATAATGAATTAAAACAATTGTGTTAAGAATTATAACCAGCTAAATATAGCTTCAAAACATACAAACTAATATAAACTATATATTACTGATAACATCACAGACAGCAGCAGGTCTAATAGGCTGCACTGACGTTAATGCACTGATCTGTTTTAACATATCAGATGTTTTGTCCTGTCCTTAAGACATGAGTGACTCTGTTTACATTAATTTTGCATCACAAAGGCATTTAAAAATGACAGTGCATTTTACTACTTACAAAGTCATGCAGAGTTGAGTGAGCACCTTTTACACAAAAATGCTGATGTCTGTCAGTAAGTTGGTTTTGTGCATCAAATTGATTTGCACTCCTAACAGCATAAATGATGCTTTCTTCGAGCATTTGGAAAGGAAAATACTGAAATACTGGCGGGTGAAAGTGCACATTGTCTATCAAACCACACATTTCTCACAGCGCATATAGTGTCAAAGAAGCATGCTGTTGTCCTTGTATTTCGCTTCAACCATGAAACCTTTTGTAAGTTTATATACTTATTCAGTGTTGAGTGTGTAATTGGCAGTAAGCAGAATAGCGCTGTTTTTAGTGCACAAAAGGGCGTATATGGATAAAAAACTAAGCTTAGAATCGATTCTAAATTTCTCAGAATCGCTGAAGAGAGAATCGCAATGCATCAGAGAATCTTTTTTTTTTCCACCCTTTGTGGATGAGTCATTCTGTATTAATGTTCTGAAGTTTAAGATGGCTGTCCAAAACAGTGAATCTAATCACCATACACACCAAAGTTCACTTCTAGAATGAACAAAGTAGTGTTGATGGATTTGAGTTTAGGTGTTTAAAAAAACAGTGCAGTCTGTATGATTGTTTCTCTCTATATAAAGCATAGACTTTATTCAAGCCTCCAAGGAACAAATGTGCTTAAAAATGCACAGCCTTCCAGCCTGGGTCGTTATAGGGATAGTAAGATTCACTGATTCGCATCAGTGCTTCGGCATTAAAAATTAATGATGTGATGCATTGATTTAAAGTGTCATCAGATAGTTGCCATTTTTATCATGATGCATAGTTTTTAACATTTTTGCACTGGTAAAAAACAGTTGATGTATAATTTTTAGTAGATGCACTATATTTTTATTATTTAGAAAGTGCACAATAATTTGTAACCAATATTTTATAGTGATTTTTTCCTCTCTAAGCTGTTTCTTAAGCGCGTTCTTTCATCCCCACTGCTGCTATGTGCGTATGATGTATCATTACGGAGACCGAAGCGTGACCTGAGAATCACATAGAATGTAGATTATCATGGCAGAGGTAAAGCTCCATCTTCCACCAAAGAAATAAATGTGAACTATCTGTACCATACTGAATTGCGTAGCATCATATTTTTTCCATTGCACCGTATTGCGTTGAATCACGTTGTGTTGAATCAAATCAAAATCAAATTACACTGCATCGTAATAGGGTTGAAACATATCACATTGCAATGATAGCTGCTTCATATGTATTTTTAATGTATAGTATCGTTGGCTATGCATCGAGATGCATATTGTATCTGCCTCAGTTATGGACATGCACATCCCTAGTACATTAAAAACAATTTATAATTTAGAGAAAGGGATGCATGATATTGGATTTTGCCGATATCCAATATGCAGTTATTTTTCAGCTCATGTTTCCTGGTAGCCGAAGATGATACAGATTATATTTTTATTTTAATTCATGTAAACTATAGCTTCTGACCATACTTATGGTTTTATGACAACAAATACTGCTTTATTTTAGTCAGAAATACAGTCTAAATGTTATTTGTGTGTTTTACTTTCATTTTATTATAAGTAGGCCAACAGCACCACCTACAGAATTGAAACTCCTTACTGAATTAGGACCAGGGTGAGGCTGCCGCTGCTGTTTACTCTATCACACACTGAATGCGTCATTTTGTATGTGCATTCTCAGATTAAATGCAGAGATCCAAAACAGTGAGTCTAATCATCATTCAGGCAAAACTTTGCTTCAAGAATGAGCCACATTGCTGACGATCTAATTGCTAGTACACCTTGAGCACATGAGTAGTTCTATGGGAGTGTGACACTGCCCGAACTTTGACTAAGAGTCGTCACAAAGACCATTAATTTACTGAGAAAGTGTCACACTATGCTATCACAAGACTCACAGTTTTATCCTATGACAACCAAAATCTTTTACCCTCTCAGAAATTAAGCTTCCAAAAGGGTGTTTCCACAGTGAGTCCATAGAACAACTATTTTGGGTTCCTCAAAGAACATTCCAGTCATCATTTCTTAAAACTGGGATGTCTAAACCTGCTCCTGGAGGACCAGTGTCCTGTAGACTTTAGCTCCAACTCCAAACAAACATAATCAAGTCTATTTTTTACCACTGTTTTGTGTTACAAATTATGTAGGAAAAGTAATAGATTAATTTATGACAAGAGAGCACCTCAAAAATCTACATCGTAACAGGAGTTCTGACCTGTCACAAAAAGACTTTCTTTGTTGCCTTTTTCCTTATCGCGCTTTAGATATTATCAGAAATTATATATCAGTTGAAAACTTAAAATCTCAAAATTCATCCATTGAAAACCTTTTTAAAATCAGACACTGCATTACCATGGAAAATGTACATCAAAATCTTATTGCAAAATGTTTTCGTTCATGAATTATAAAAAATTAAAGGGGGAAAGTCCACTTCCAGAACAACAATTTACAAATAATTTACTCACCCCCTTGTCATCCAAGATGTTCATGTCTTTCTGTCTTCCGTCATAAAGAAATGATGGTTTTTGAGAAAAGCATTTCAGGAATTTTCTTCATATAATGGACTTCAATTGTGCCCCGATTTTGAGCTTTCAAAATGTAGTTTAAATGCAGCTTCAAAGGCTCTAAATGATCCCAGCCGCATGCGCAACATCCTATTAGGTTCTGTACTGGAATTAGTTCACCTGTTTCGAGTCTTCGGGTTTTTCGAGTCGTTCATTAATCTTATGGGGCTGTCACGTGATGCTGATTTTGCTAAAATAAACGAAATGACTCTCAAAAAGATTTTGCTGAACGAGACTCAAAGATCCAAGTTGGTAAAATGATCCGAACTTCCCATCACTACTACGAATCACGTGTAAGTTCATCGTCTGTGTACTCCGGCTAAAAATGGTAGAGTATGGTGAAAAACTCCATCTTATTTTCTCCTACAACTTCAGAATCATCCGACATTGTTGTACCTTTTTGTTTGTAAACAGCGTTTGACTTTTGAATCATGTCGAATGGTCACGCCGAATGTAGGCAGAACCACAGACCCAGTGTTTACAAAGCGAACGCTTTGTAAACGCTTTGTGTTCGCTTTGTAAACACTGGGTCTGTGGTTCTGCCTACATTCGGCGTGACCTTTCGACATGATTCAATAGTACGTAGTGACGCGAACGTGCATGCCAGAACCTGTGCTACACCAGCTTTTGTGCTTAAAAAGTATACAAATTTTTATTTTCCGAAAAAAATGACCGATCATTTCACTAGATAAGACCCTTCTTCCTCGGCTGGAATCATTTAGAGCCCTAGAGCTCAAAATCGGGGGCGCAATTAAAGTTCATTATATGAAGAAAAATCCTGAAATGCTTTCCTCAAAAAACATATTTTCTCTAAGAATGAAGACAGAAAGACATGAACATCTTGGATGACAAGGGGGTAAGTAAGTTATTTGCGAATTGTTGTTCTGAAAGTGGACTTCTCCTTTAAGTTTGGATAGTGCATTTTCACGCACGTCTGTTTGAAAATGAGAATGACAGTTAAAGGGTCAAAAGAACCATTACTACCTGGTGTAAAGAACATTTTAATAATCTAAAGACAGAACCTTTTGTGGAATTCAAATGGAAAGATTCCATGGATGTTAAAGGTTCTTCATGGAATCATCAATGCCAGTAAAGGACATTTATTTTTGAAAGTAAAGGTCTCCAGAAATTTGTCTCAGATGGTGAAATTGTGTCCGGAATCGTACATTGTGCACTGAATCACGAAAGCTTGCCATTTTGACATTGTAACTTTATTACTGTGAAATTCAATTTTGTCTTGTTTTCATAAACTGAGAAAGGAGTGAGTGATTTTGTGGAAATCAGCAGCATGTGTCCATAGAGATGAACCTGAACTGAACCCAGAGCAATCCGTTAACTGCTCTTACTCTGTGCTGTATAGAAACGGTTTCATGCATAGTTTCAAAGAAGCATCAAGTTTTTAGATATTTCTCACGTTTTAGTGAAAGTTCAGCGGAGGAGACATGCATGTGCTCTGGTATGAATGAAAATAACTTTCCGCTCTAAATATAGTCTATTTCATGTGGTTCTTTACTGCATTAAAGGGGAGGTGGAAAACAGGCTTTGTTTTTGTGTTTCTCTGATCTTGTGTATGTTTATCCTGTTATGCTGTATAATTTGTTTATAAAAAAAAGGTTTTATGCAGCAGTTTTTTATGGTTTGAGGGTAACACTTCCTATAATATAAAAAACATAAAAAATCTATATATTAGAAACACGTGGTCTGTTGAAGCATCGTGGCAGTCATCAAAACTTCAGCTGCAGCTGCATCATGGCCCATGTCAGTGTTTGTGTGGAGAAATGACTTGTAGCTAACATCCTGTCACGTATGCCCTTGTTTTTCGGATGAACGTGTCAGAATTGATACCTGTTGTGAAGATGCTGATTAAAACCATGCTCATTTAGACTGATTTGAGTGCAGAGTAGGTTGACATTTTCTGGTTTTCTCCTCAGGTAAGGACCGTGTATTTAACACTCCGCTGTGCGAGCAAGGCATTGTGGGTTTTGGGATCGGCGCAGCTGCAGCTGGAGCCACCGCTATTGCAGAAATTCAGTTTTCTGACTACATTTACCCAGCTTTTGATCAGGTGAGCTTGTTTTCAAGAGTTTTTCTTTATAAGCATCTCCATGGACTTTTTTAAAATTATGTTTTTAACCTGTATTTTTGTAGTGTTGGATCACCCAAAAAAAAAAAAAAAAAATCCAAACTTGTATTTCCAAATCCATAATATTTTCATTTATCTTAAACACAAATTAAGATATTAAGATTAAGACTAGTCCTCCATTGAAGGACTAGTCTGCTACACCAAAAATGTAATGTTTCAGAAAGTTCACGAAGGCATTGTGAAGGTAATCCATGTGAATCAAGAGGTTTAATCCAAGTCTTTAATCCAAATCCTGCCACATTCTCATGAACGGCATTTTTCTTTTACAGATCATGTTTCATACCTGTTGAATGTGCGGTTTTAAATGAGTTCGACTGATAAACACTCTTACGAAAATTAACCATGGATTTACTATAGTGAGAGTGCCATGTTTTTTTTTCATTTTTACATATGTATAACAACACTTTTACTACAAATAGCTTACCATCGTTAAACTATGGTTAGTGTAGTAAAACCTGTGGTAATTTGTAGTTAAAATTGCAATTTTTTGGTTTTATTTTTATTTTATTTTTTATTTGTTTGTGTGCGTTTATTCCGAGCCCCCTACTCTTTGTTCCATTGTTTAAAATGTCTGAATGAATGTGCGGTAACTGCCTTATTTAACATTTAAACAGTTAAACATTTAAATAATTTGTATAAATAATTTGGCATTAGGCTACATACTTTGAAATGATGACAGAATATGACACAGAATAGAAGGTTCATTATGATCATATTCATCAGATCTCACAAACACTGCAGCTTTGCGATTAGGCCACTGTCGTAGGACACCCTGTGGTGAACAATCATGTATGATTACCAGCCACCACTTTCACAGATGAGTTTATGTTGGATTAAAACTTCACGTTCCGTTGAGTTTAGAAAATTCTGTACTCAGTAATCATCAGAATATGTCTTCTCCTGTCTCTGAAAATGTCCGTAATTTGAAATCATCCCCTGAACTCATTTTATTAGGTGTTTAAGTCAACTACATGATTGCAACAAACTGAAAATGTACATAACTGGAAATAACTGAGCCGTATCATTTCGAAACGGAAGTGCGTCATGAGGCTCAGTGCAAGTAGTCCATTGTTCTGTGAATATTGTTTTTTTTAATTACTTAATTAGGGTAAACTAAAGGGTTAAGTGGGCCACTTTTTGTAAAACGTGTAATTTAGATACCTAGATGTGTTTTTCTTTTCTTCTCTATTACTTTTGTTAACTTTAAGGTCCAGCTATAATATTTCAATTTTAATACAGTTCATATAAACTGTTATTTGCGAGATATATACAAATAAACATAAGCTATAAACATACTCAAGGCAAATTTCTTTTCAGGTAAAGTGGGTCATCCTTTATCAAAATGATTCTGCATCTTAATTAAAAACACATGATTTATTAACACATATTATCAGGCAAACATATTTAACAACCCCCAAAAATATTTAACCTACAGGTTAGGATTACAATAAATTCTGTAAATCCACATCTCAATTCATTTGTGGAATTCCAAACAACTGAAAGAACATCAGAAAATTCATAAATCAGAATACTGAGGGGGAAAATGAATTCTACAACATTTTGAACATGTGACTACAACACAAACAACAACCACTAGGCTACTAAATAATAATAGGAGGAAACTTTAACATGGCAACTACAAGTAAAAAAATTTTTTTGTATGCTCTCTAAGTGCTTTACACTATTTGTAATTATTCAATTTTTAAAGATTTATGTTCTGCATCTATATTTTTCTCCTCTCATCCTACGCTCCACAGATGAAACTTCATGCCTTGACCTCCTTTCTATTTTCTCTTTCCTTTTTTCCATCTCTGACTTAAATTCCTGACTACAGTCTCATTTTAAGTTAATTTTACATGTCAACTATAAAATAACCAGTGAATGTCAGTTTATTTAATAAATTTGGGTATAATTACTGAAGGTTAAAGATCACTTAACCTCAATCCCACTGGCCCACCTTATCTAACAAATTCAGCCAAAGTGGGCCGGCAATATTTAAACACTTTACAAGAAAACAAAACCAAAAACAAAGCAAAACAAACAAAAAAAAAAGTAAAAAAAAAAAAAATATATATATATATATATATATGTGTGTGTGTATATATATATATATATATATATATATATATATATATATATATACACACACACACACGCGCGACAAAATTGTTGCTATCCTTCGGTCAATTAAAGAAAAACTCACAATGGTCACAGAAATAACTTTAATCTGACAAAAGTAATAATAAATAAAAATTCTATGAATGTTAACCAATGAAAGTCAGACATTGCTTTTCAACCATGCTTCAACGGAATTATTTAAAAAAATAAACTCATGGAACAGGCCTAGACAAAAATGATGGTACCCCTAGAAAAGACTGAAAATAATGTGACCAAAGGGACGTGTTAATTTAAGGTGTGTCCACTAATTAGCATCACAGGTGTCTACAATCTTGTAATCAGTCAGTGGGCCTATATATAGGGCTCCAGGTCACTGTAGTCACTGTGTTGTTTGGTGACATGGTGTGTACCACACTCAACATGGACCAGAGGAAAGATTTGTCTCAGGAGATTAGAAAGAAAATTGTAGACAAGCATGTTAAAGGTAAAGGCTATAAGACCATCTCCAAGCAGCTTGATGTTCCTGTGACTACAGTTGCACATATTATTCAGAAATTTAAGATCCATGGGACTGTAGCCAACCTCCCTGGACGTGGCTGCAGGAGTAAATTTGATGACAAATCAAAGAGACGGATAATCCGAATGGTAACAAAAGAGCCCAGAAAGACTTCTAAAGAGATCCAAGGTGAACTTCATGCTCAAGGAACATCAGTGTCAGATCGCACCATCCGCCGTTGTTCGAGCCAAAGTGGACTACATGGGAGACGACCAAGGAGGACACCATTGTTGAAAACAAATCATAAAAAAGCCAGACTGAAATATGCCAAACTACATGTTGACAAGCCACAAAGCTTCTGGGAGAATGTCCTATGGACACATGAGACAAAAATGGAACTTTTTGCCAAGGCACATCAGCTCTATGTTCACAGACGGAAAAATGAAGCATATCAAGAAAAGAACACTGTCCCTACTGTGAAACATGGAGGAGGCTCGGTTATGTTCTGGGGCTGCTTTGCTGCATCTGGCACAGGGTGTCTTGAATCTGTGCAGGGTACAATGAAATCTCAAGACTATTAAGGGATTCTAGAGAGAAATGTGCTGGCCAGTGTCAGAAAGCTTGGTCTCAGTCGCAGGTCATGGGTCTTGCAACAGGACAATGACCCAAAACACACAGCTAAAAACACCCAAGAATGGCTAAGAGGAAAACATTGGACTATTCTAAAGTGGCCTTCTATGAGCCCTGACCTCAATCCTATTGAGCATCTTTGGAAGGAGCTGAAACATGCCGTCTGGAAAAGGCACCCTTCAAATCGGAAACAACTGGAGCAGTTTGCTCATGAGGAGTGGGCCAAAATACCTGCTGAGAGGTGCAGAAGTCTCATTGACAGTTACAGGAATCGTTTGATTGCAGTGGTTGCCTCAAAAGGTTGTGCAACAAAATATAAAGTTAGGGGTACCATCATATTTGTCTAGGCCTGTTTCATGAGTTTATTTTTTAAAATAATTCCGTTGAAGCATGGTTGAAAAGCAATGTCTGACTTTCATTGGTTAACATTCATAGAATTTTTATTTATTATTACTTCTGTCAGATTAAAGTTATTTCTGTGACCATTGAGAGTTTTTCTTTAATTGACCGAAGGGTACCAACAATTTTGTCCGTGTGTGTGTGTGTATATATATATATATATATATATATATATCACCAGGGGCGTCGCTAGGGCTAATCATTCGGCTCGAGCCCCGAAAGATACCTTTTTAAAGGTATTCACGACAACCCGTCAAAATAAAAGTTCGGTTTAGCTTGTAGACATTGTGCCAGAAATATATTATATTCAGCAGAATGTACGTGCCTACAGTACTACTACTACTGTTGAAAAATCAATAAAACTTTGTTACACAATATTTCTTCCATCTTTTAAATTTTAATAGTACATCCCCTTTATTTGCCAAAAATAAAGTTTAATTTTCAGTCATTAAAAGATAAATTAATATGTTAAGCCTTTCATAAGGCTGTTGTAGAAAACAAATAAAAGTTGTTGTATGCAGTCAAATAAACAGACATGCTAAAACAAATTTGGTAACAATAAAACATAAGGTCGAAAGCACAATATGACTTTGCTCACACGATCAGTTCATGATCCGATGTTTTCAGGTTCGATGTCATCAGAAGAGGGGTGAGTCAGGTCATCGACCTTTTTTCTTTGTTCAGTTTGCACACTGAACATGGGTTAACTTGGAGCTCTTTTTGAACTCTCAAAGTGCACCAGATTAATGAATTTAACTTTAAAACATATAAAATTTTCTCCCTAGAAGGATCCAGGTTTACCCACTATCCTCTGATGTTTTCAAATCCTAAAAACACCCCTGCCTTTCACCATGATATAGTCCTTCTTTGAGGTGCCAAAGTCAACCAAAATTACTTTATCATTTGGAGAAACAGTGTCCCTTTAGTTAAGAACCATTGTTATGCTCTGAAAGTGTAAACCCTTTGAGTACAGTGCAATCAAGCTTAAACTGCCCACTTTACCTGAATTCAGCCTAATTCTTTTTTAATCCAGGTTTGTTATGCTTCTGGAGCTACACAACTTGGCTAAAACTTTTCAATATGGCTACTTAATAATAATAACAATATTGCTAAATAAACAAAAATATATGAAAAAAATAGTATTAGTATTGTAATATTTCACTGTGAAATTTAAATATATAATTATTTATTTTTAATGGCAAACCTTATTAAAGCAGCTTGCATGATTAATTGATATACTCTCCTCCCATAATTGTTGCATCTGAAAGCTTTTTTGTTAGCTGTTAGTAAATCTGGCCCTGAATGTATATTTGTGGACTGGGGAGGAAACCTTGCTATATGACTTATATGCTATGACTCTTAATAATTTCTCCATTTAATGTATTTTCACATTAAGATACATTGATGTCAGTGTGAGGTTTGTTTGTCTGCAGTTTTGGGGTTTTTGTGAGACGCTGGCTGACTTTAAGACAAATGTAGGACGAACCATCCAGCTTCTTTCTTTCTGTCAGTCCACCGCTGTTGTTCTCTGGGTGTCCTTGCCTTGCTGAAGATGGATGAGCTTCCTTCCATTGTCAAGGCAACCGAATGCCAGACACAATAATAGGGGCATATTTTACAGGAACAGTTTGCACCATTATGAGTCACTCTGTCACTCTCTACATCCAAAACTGACCGTCCGGTGAGCAGAGGATTTGAGCCTTGATAATCTCTGATATTTCTGGAAGCTCTTTCACAAGTCTGCGCTTGGTTCTCTTCATTATCATACAATTATGCTGCCGTTAGAGTCTCTAAAACCCCATTTTACATAGTTCCTGCCAAGCAGTTGTTGTCAAGCGTTGTAAGAGAGTTTCCAGGCTCCACGTTTTGTTTATTTTAAAAAGCTTTGGCGACAATGGCAGGAAAAATCGCCTTTTAAACTAAAGGGCGTTTTATGAGAGGAGTTTTGGACGTGACCGCGTTAGCGTCGCGGAGTCCATCTTTTCTTGTACGCAGATGTGAGTTGTAAATGTTAAGTTCTTTTTCTGTTTCTAACTCTGATGCTGTTGAAGATCGTAAACGAAGCCGCCAAGTACCGGTACCGTTCGGGGAACATGTTCGACTGCGGGAAGCTGACCATCAGATCGCCGTGGGGCTGCGTGGGTCACGGCTCGCTCTATCACTCCCAGAGTCCAGAGGCCTTCTTCGTACACTGTCCTGGAATTAAGGTGAATCTCAACATGTTTAACTCACTTTTCAAAGAAAAAAATAATTAGAGGTCACACTTTAGTTTGGGGACCAATTCTCACTGTTACCTATGACTTTTTCTTTAATAAACTCCTAATTTTCTGTCTACTTCCAAAACAAAGATTTACAGATAATGTACTCACCTCCTTGTCATCCAAGATGTTCATGTCTTTTTCTGCAGTTGTTAAGAAATTGCTTTTTGAGGAAACCTTTCAGGATTTTTCTCCACATAATGGACTGATATGGTGCCCCGATTTTGAACTTGCAAAATGCAGTTTAAATGCGGCTTCAAACAACCACAAATGCGGTTGTAAACGATCCCAGCCGAGGAAGAAGGGTCTTATCTAGCAAAACTATTGGTTATTTTCATTAAAAAAATACAATTTATATACCTTTTAATGTCAAACCCTCGACTTGTCTTGCTCTGCCTGGACTGTTTTTGTTTCGGTTCATGACAGTTAGTGTATGTTGAAAAACTCCCATCTCATGTTCTCCCTCAACTTCAAAATCGTCCTATATCGCTGTTTTACTTTTTTTTTTTTTAAGGGTGTTTGTTCTTCTTTGCATGTTCACTTTGCAAAGACTGGGTCGGTACTTCTGCAGTGATTTAGGATGTATTTTAAAATGATTTTTATAGTTGAGGAAGAAAATACGATTGGAGTTTTTTAACATACCCTAACTGTCTTGAGCCAGAATACACAGAGTTCACGGAGAGCAAAGGAAGACAAGTGTTTGAGATTAAAAAGTATTTCAGTTGTATTATTTTTATGAAAATAGCCGATCGTTTCGCTAGATAAGACCCTTCTTCCTCGGCTGGGATCATTTACAACCACATTTGTGGTCGTTTGAAGCCGCATTTAAACTGCATTTTGGAAGTTCAAAATCGGGGCACCATATCAGTCCATTATATGGAGAAAAATCCTGAAACGTTTTCCTCAAAAAACAATTCCTTTACGACTGAAGAAAGACAGACAGACATTAACATCTTGGATGACAAGGGGCTGAGTACATTATCTGTAAAATGTTGTTCTGGAAGTGGACTTCTCCTTTAATGCCTAGTATGTAGTTATTAAATTTAGGTATAGGATTTAAGGATTAAGGGATTTAAAATATGTGACCCTGGACCACAAAACCAGTCATAAGGGTCAATTTATCATCTGAAAGTTGAATAAATAAGCTTTCCATTGATGTATGGTTTGTTAGTATAGGCCAATATTTGCCCAAGATACAACTCTTTAAAAATCTGGAATCTGAGGGTGCAAAAGAAATCAAAATATGGATAAAATCGCCTTTAAAATTGTCCAAATGAAGTTCTTAGCAATGCATATTACTAGTCAACAATTAAGTTTTGATATATTTACAGTAGGACATTTACAAAATATCTTCATGGAACATGATCTTTACTTAATGATCTTTATTTTTGGGATAAAAGAAAAATCGATAATTTTGACCCATCCATTTTTTTGGCTTTTGCTACAAATACAGGGTCACATATGGTTATCCATATAAACTGTTAATATGTGCTTTTTAATACTAATAAACAGCCGATATTCTAGTAATATACATGCTAATAAGCTACTAGTTAATAGTGATAATTGGTCCCTAAACTAAAGTGTTGACAAATAAGAAATTATATTTTGATGACAGAAAATGAAGCCTGTTTTTGGAAAATTGAGGTATTTTGCATTATTTGACTTTTAAATGATATTTTCATAACCAGTTCCTCCTCTTCCTCCAGAGTTCCTTATAAATATGATTTTAGACATTGGACATTTGTTTTTATTGAAGGAATATTCAACCAAGCCACTGAAATTAGTGTATTCAGTCAGTAATTGGGTTCAAAAGCACCGTGCAGATCGACTTTGCCAAATTGTATTTGTTAAAACTATGCTACTGTTCATAAGTTTGGAGTCTGTAACATGTTTAACATTTTGTTTTTGAAGGAAGTCTTCTGCTCATTTGTTTGATTAAAAATGAATAAAAAAACTGTAACTTAATGAACTATTATTGTGACTTATAATAACGGTTTTATATTTTAATACACTTTTAAAAATATTATTTATTTCTGTGGTCAAAGCTGAATTTTCAGCATCATTACTCCAGTCTTCAGTGTCACATGATCCTTCAGAAATCATTCTAATATGCTGATTTGCTGCTCAAAAAACATTTCTGATTATTATCAATGTCGAAAACAGTTGTGCTGCCCAATATTTTTTGTGGAAACGGTCATACATTTTATTTATTTATTTATTTAATTGGATTCTTTGCTATATAGAGAGTCTGATAACACTTTAGATTAGGGACCAGTTCTCACTATTAACTGTTAACTTGCTACAATTAACTTGCTTATTAACATGCATATTGCTGCCATATTGGCTATTCATTAGTACCTAGAAAGCACATATTAATACCTTATTCTACTTGACCATATTTTGGATGCACAATCATTAAACATATGATTATACCCCAACGTAACAACCACCTTACTAATCAGCAGCAAATTAGGAGTTTATTGAGGGAAAACGTTAAGTGAATATTTGTTCAATAATCTAAAGTATTACCGAAAGTTGAAAAAAAACAACAACAAAAAAAAAGCATTTATTTGAAATTTTGTAAGATTGTAAATGTCTTTGCTGTCACTTTTTGAGTAGTAATATGCATTGCTAAGAACTTCATTTGGACAACTTTAAAGGTGATTATCTTAATATTATGATTTTTTTGCACCCTCAGATTTCAGATTTTTAAACAGTTATATCTCGGCCAAATATTGTCCTATTCTAACAAACCATACATCATGATATATAAATCTCAATTTAAAAAAGTTTTGTGGTCCTGAGTCACGTACATGCACTAAAAACAATAAATGCAGCAGTGTGAGGTTGATTAAGCAGCACCTCTTTACTCGTCTCACTTGCACTACAGCACATATTTCTCAAGCTGCATCAAAACGCAGAGAAAAATTGGAGTTTGCATCAAATTTGAAGCAGATGGATGTTTGACTGTCTATGAAGTGACCTGCACCAGCTCTCGTCTGGATCAGTCTGTTGACTGCCGGCTTGACATTTAATGAGCCGACATACAGAGTGACTGAGCTGATTTAACCTCAGCGCCGCTTTTCACTCTTTACCGTCTGATTCTCTGTGCATCACCGGTCTTTGTTGTTGAGTGGCGGATCTTTTTTTCCCTCTTCATCTGTAATGGTCTATTCAGTTAGAATGGGTTGCTTCGAAAAATCAGTGTTCCTGCTGAGAACATGTGACTTTTGATAGTGAATCACTTTTTCCATCTCGAGGCATCTTTAAAATGAACCCAATGAGGAGACACAGCGTCACCTTTGGAGTCTTATGTATCCTTATAAATGTACAAACGACAAGTTTATTTGTTTTTTTTTTTACGAAACAAATAATAGCTTTCTTTCATCCTTTCTCTGGCTGTTAGATTGTTGTGCCGAGAGGTCCGGTCCAGGCCAAGGGTCTTCTTCTGTCCTGCATCACTGATCAAAACCCCTGTATCTTCTTTGAGCCCAAAATCCTTTACAGAGCAGCAGGTGAGTGATCATAAACAGTCACAATGGTATTATAAGTAGCTGGACCACAAAACCAGTCATAAGTAGCACGGGTATATTTGTTCCAATAGCCAAAATACATGGTATGGGTCAAAATGATCAATTTTTGTTTTATGACAAAAATCATTAGGATGTTAAAGGAGAAGTCCACTTCCAGAACAAAAATTTATAAATAATTTTGTCATCCAAGATGTTCATGTCTTTCTGTCTTCAGTCATAAGGAAATTATGGTTTTTGAGGAAAACATTTCAGGATTTTTTTTCCATATAATGGACTTCAATAGTGCCACGATTTTGAACTTCCAAATTGTAGTTTAAATGCAGCTTCAAAGGCTCTAAATGATCCCAGCCGAGGAAGAAGGGTCTTATCTAGTGAAACGATCAGCCGTTTTTTTTTGGAAAATAAAAATGAGTATACTTTTTAAGCACAAAAGCTTATGTAGCACGTCGAAAGGTCATGCGGAACGTAGGCGGAACTACAGACCCAGTGTTTACAAAGCGAACGCGCAAACACTAAGAAAGTGCAAGTAAGTCAAACGCTGTTTACAAACAAAAAGGTACAACGATGTCGGATGATTCTAAAGTTGTAGGAGAAAATGAGGAGTTTTTCGCCATACTCTACCTTTTTGAGCCGGAGCGCACAGACGATGAACTTAGACGTGATTCGTAGTGTCGTGGACTCAGCTTATAGATGATATGCACAAAAAAGTACCGTTATGACTGGTTTTGTGATCCAGGGTCACATATGAGCAGTTATGGACATCTTTTAAATTCATTAAACACACTTAAGCTAAAATAAATGGTGAGCTGGACATGCATTATTAGCCTAAATTCCTGATGTTGACTACAGAAGTCAGGGGACCTGTTATGTCACATACAGATATATTTTGAACGTCATCTGTGTTCTGATTACACTGAGCATATGATGCACTGAAATAAAAATATTAGTGAAAGCTTGAAAATTTTAACACAGTGGGATGAAACCCAAAACACAACAGTTTAAATGATCTTTCGTTTAAAATTACGAAAAAAAAAAAAAAGAAAAGAGCTTTTTAAGTGCTTACATTGGTTTACTTGGCTCTGCTAGAATAGACCAAAATAGAATACAAGTATATTGTATATTTAATGTTTTGGAACATAAGAAACCCTAGCGGACAAAATGCATGATGTTGCATTAAATAGCCTCACTGCAAGTGAAAATTGTTTATTAAAGCACTAATAACCAAAAGAGCAATCACTCCTGACAATGTGTTGTTGCAATTGATGCACAACTGGGAAATGCGTTTGATGATGAATTTCACGTTTTGAGATTGTGTGTGTCACATGAACACTGAATAGTTATTTTTATAGCATAGAATTATTTTCTGATGAAAATAAGTGGCTGAAATTTCAGTGCATCACTAGTTCTTGACAATTTATGTTCTGTATTATGACTTTTGCATTCCGCACTTTTAAATTGTGCTCAAAGAAAACTAGTGATAAACATACACACACACACAGGGAGACTGATCGGCCAATGTTGGTTTAGTCAGGCACAGTTGTTAGCCAAACTAGAAATACTTCTGCCTCGTGTCTGTTGAACTCTAGGGGAGTTGGACAATGAGCCTATTTTCAAAAAAAGCGGGGTGTTCCTTTAAACTGTAATGAATATTTGTCTTATGCTTGCCTCTGGAGACTACTCTCTATTTATATAAGCGTCATCGTTGGCCTTTAAAAATCTCAAATATTTCATCCGCTAATGAAAACATACTAATGAAAACTTTAAACAAAAATGAGATGCGATGTATAACACGAACAGCTACAGAGCTGTCAAATATGAAAATGAAGAATGAGCTGCAACTGATATTAACCAGAAAGATCTGGACTTTTTATACTGAAGAAATGTGCCATTTAAGAAAAACATTGTTAGTAGTATCGAATTACTTGTTCAGTCAGTCAGTCAGTGGTATTTATTCATCTCCTGAATGATCGATTCAGCTCCCATTTTACCTGCTCATAAATCAGTGTGGTCTGTTGAGTGTTTTGATCTTTCAGACAGATCATTGAGTATCTTGAATGAATGGTCTTAATATTGCTTGATGCTTTGCAGCTGTTGAATGAAGACATGCTGTTTCTCATTTCTCTCTCGTTCCTTACACTGTACATGTTTCACTGAGGTATGGCTCCGTTTCAGTCAAACAGTTTAGCACAGAATGGTTCTCCAGTTCAATCACAAGTCACACAAAAGGGGTTCATTAAAGTCAGTGCTTTGACCTCGTAATGTTTAATCATCCGATGAATGACAGACTTTTCCATTCATTAAGTCATCTTAAACTCCACCTCTTCAATCTCATCTTCATTTGCATACACTTTGGAGTGCCACACCCACATCTTAACATCCAATCAGTAACCAATGCGTAGACCCAAGTCCTGCCCTGCACCTTTTCTCTTTTTTGGTAATTCAATAGACTTAGAGGTACGTCACAGTATGGAAGAAAATATCTGACACTATTTTCACTGCATTATGACATTATCATCATTTTATTACCATAGTACAAGATATTACATTGGACTCAAGATGGTCTAACTGTAAATAAGTCAGATAAGACACCATCTCATTCTTATTCTCTTCAATGTATTCTTTTTTTTTAGTTGCTTTAAAAAAACGTTTTATTGTCTTTAAAATATGCATTTATGCAATTAAATTCCTCTTTTCTGTAGCTCAAACAGTGCATGGCATGAGCAAAATCAAGGTCATGGGTTTGATTCTCAGTGAATGCATGAACTGATTAAATGTTTAATGCAACAGAAGTTGCTTTGGATAAACATGTCTTCCAAATGCATAAGTGTAAACAGAGAAACACTCTTTTCTTTCATAAGTGGTGTAGTTGCAGCATCTCTCACCTGTGGCTAAACGGACCACTGCCAAAACTAACCAACCACACTTTGAGCTTTTGGTTATGAAAAGAATATTTGGTGCCGTTTAAAGCACGTGTTGAGCGCAATCCTTATAAAAGTGGTTTATTAATGAAATGAGTGAAGAATGGAAACGGAAATTTTAAGGAAGCCAATGCGAGTGTGGTTTTCCATGAGGATTAGCTGTGTTGGGCCGCTTTAGATCTCCTCTCTGTCTGTTGCTACTCTGACTTTTGTGTCTCAAGAATTTTGCTGAATGACTTTAATTTCCTGACTGAACATTGGAGCTTGTTTTAGGACCTTTGGCTCTTTATCGTTATTTGGTTTTAATTTTACAGTGGTGCTCTTCTTTTTTTATGAAATTATTCTTACAAGATGGGAATAAATCATTCAGCACTGAGTTTGTGTAATTCTTGATTTGGAAAACATTATACGTTTCTTTGATGGTAATGTGAAATTTTCCCATTTCCACTTTGTCTTTTTGGAATCTGCCATTGGAAGTATTGAAAGTCATGTCATAAATTATAAGGTTTAGTTGACCGTAAATATGGTGTTGATTTATTACATGGTATTTATAATGTTCACAGCACCTTCTTTGTGGAATTAGATTGAATTTTCTGAAGTACATGATGCAGCCTCTGCTGTGCTGGCATTTTGTTGGAAGTTGCTAAGGTGTTCTTAAAAGGACAGTAAGTGATTTTTGAGAAACGCAGTTGAAAGTGGATCAGACCGAGTAACAGAACACACTTCTAACCAATCATATGGAGATAAAATAATGCCGTAAAGATTTGCATGTGAAGAGTATGTGTTGTGCAAGTGTACAAGACTGTAAGCATAAATTAAATTTGCATGCGCAAGAGAAGCTTTGTAAAAGTAAGAAAAAATTATTTGCAGCATTTTACTGTTACTCGTAAGTGTAATTCATGTATTGTGAAACTGCAGCTTCATGCTTTCACAAAATAAATACGATCTGCATTCTTCCGACTTCCATTTCTCCGCGCTTACACTTTGGGAACGTTGTTTTCGCTAAAATACAGTCAAAAGTACTGCAAGCCTGTGAACAGTGATTTGCACACGAAAACAACAGTTTAAAGATCTGCAAAACGGATTGACTGCGTAGGACCAATCTGTATGTATAAAAAAAAAAAAAAAAAAATCTGTTGCAAATGTCTAAATGACTTGTTGTGTATGTAGGGCACAAAGTTGGCGAAATAATCCGATATGTACAGTTCCGTCTTTCTTTTATTTGCGCTTACACTTTTGTCACAATTCTCTCACTCACTGAGTTTGCGAGCGTGAGGGGGAGGGCGGGTCCACCACCTTTTTGTAGCCAATCAAATGAGACTCTCACAGACTCCATTTACTCTTATCTGATTGGTTCAATAAACACATCACATGCCAAAACATTTATCTTCATTTAGTTCTCGCTGCCGGTGGAATGGTACTTTTAATGTAGACATACATTAAAAATAAAATAAAATAAAAACACAATATAAGTTGTGTACCAGGCTATGTGTTCATACTGAGTTTCGAGCGGTGTCCTTTTCCTCCTCAACAGGCAGTATGTGATAGTTTATTGTAATATTGTAATGTTGATGATACTTAACACTAAAACTGCCACGGGGTATATTTTACCTGTGGCTGTTTTTTAAATGTAGCCTGCATAACAGACTTTGAATAAAACATTCAAGTCTCCCAGTCACTGACTTTTACCAAAATGGTGTAATTTACAATCCCCTAAAAAATGGTTTCGATAAAAAAAGATAAAAAAATGTGGCATTTATATTATGCCTGTATTTTCGTGCTGTCATTATCCTGCTACTTATGTTTTAACTGTAACTACATTGCTAGGCGGCACCTTTTGCTCACTGAATTAGCAGTTGAGGTTCATAAATAAAGTCAAAATTAGTAAAAGAAGATGATTTATGGATGCTGAAGAGGTTTGAAGCACTAAATGCCATTAGTGTGAGTCAGCATCTGACGGCTCATCTGACTGTGATCTCATATTTAAATGTTTTAGCCTAACATTACTTATATTTTTCAAACTTTAAAGTAATTATTTCATTTTTGTTTTGCCATTTCTATTGTTTATTGTTCGCTACTGTGCAGCTAGTCTGCTGTTTCCTGAAAAAAATAAATAAAAAGTAAATAAATAAAAATGGTTTAATAAATAAAACTTTTTTTTTTTTGATTACCCAAAGTTTATTTGGTGTTGTTCTCTTATTTAAATAATAAATTATATAATTTAAATAAATATATTTAAATTAGTAACTAATTAGGTGAAGCACTGCTTGAATTTATCATCGCATCATGAAGTGTTGAATCATTATCGCACATTATTGTCTATAGGCTATTTTAGTTATTTAAATAACATAAGTTATCTTATTATATTGATTAATGACACTGAATTATAATATTACTATAATATGTTGTTACTTCCTTTTAATTGTCTTTGTCAGTGCAGGCTTGTTTAGCTTATATTGACTGTTATGAAAAGTGACTGTAGCCGCATAAACAGCCTTGAACATAAAACAGGACCAAAATATAGTTGATGACTATACATAATTTTTATGACTCTAGACACTTCTTTATGAAAAGAGTGGCATAATACAGTGAAATTAAAATGTTTTTAGGCGTATCAAAAGGGTGGTCATGTGCTTGGGTAAAATTTACCCGCTGGAGGTTTTAGGTATACAGGCGACCCCTGGCGGTTCTAGTGTTAAAGATGGATATAATTTTTTTTTTTTTTTTTTTTTTTTTTTTCACTTTTTACAAAATATTTTCAAAATCTTCAAAAATTTTAAAGTATACAGCTGAGTGTTAAATACAATAAACAGAGACATGGTCTGGAAAATTGTCAAATTCAGATTTATGTAGCTTTATAGTTGTGAATTTCACGTTGAGCCATTCAGTTGGATTATTTCTCCAGCTAAAGGAAAGTAAGGCAAAAGGAGCACTGACACAGACCAATAAAATGTAGTTTCTCAGTATATCTCCTCCTTTCAGGTCTACATAGGGTGGTGAAATAATCCTTTGACATGGTTAAAAAATTATTGTTTCCTGTCCCTGATTGTTTCCCTCCAGTGGGAGTAGTTCTCATAGTAATATGACACGTTGCGCATTAATTTTGTGTCCTTATACACTCGTTTTTTGGGTCAACAGCTTATAAAAATGTAGTTCTGGGTTTTTTAGCTTGTTTACTGTACACCTTGTCACATAGCAGCTTTTAGACATTGTTCTGTTTTTTGTTCAGAAATGATGAGGAGGCAGCTTCCCGCAGTACAAAGACTGTAGAATAACCAAGACTTGTCACTCGTATAGCTTTGAATGGGGAAGATGCAACACTCATTATGGCCGCGAAGCCCCGCCTTCTTAATGAAGGAGCCAGTCGTTGATCGGTAAAGTCAGCGCGTCACTGCAGCTGCCATTAGAAGTGCCGGATGCTGTAGAAACAGTCAGCGTTCTGAGACGTGCACTCAGTACTGCGCATTGGCTGATCTAGCCTGAAAAATAAGAGGGTTTTTTATGCTATTGGAGCATAAGGAACAGTAATTATGAGGCAGTTCTTATCAGATTTACTTGGTGATTTAAAATCTGAAATTTAATCGTAAGCTTGGTGAACAGTTTTGGAGAATTTGATGTTTCCCCATTCAGAGATAGGAGCTGCACTTGTCTGCTCGAGAGGCGTTTCAAAGATGGCCGCTGAGTGAAATGACGCGTGTCAATCTGTCTCTATAGCATGTTCATGAATTTGGGGGGTGGGGCTATCAGGAAAAATGTGGGTGTGTTTGTTTTGGTGATTTCAAATATCAACAGTGTTTCTCAAATTGCTTACTGCACCTTTAAGGCTTTCAGCAAATCGCTACTGTGACAAGAGTCAAACACCAAGACTCCAGTAAGTTGATTAGTTGTCTGTAAAAACTCGCACCCGTTATAGTCAACACTATTATCTACACTGCATCAGATGTTGATAAATATGTTGTCAGTGTGAGGAATCTTTCATGTCTTTAGCAAAAACATGTAGAGGGACTGTCAAACACTAATAGGGATTGCATCTGAACAGCACAGAACTGCTGCGCATGTCAGTATCCACCTTGAAGATCCTGTTTTTCTACAAAAACCGAGCACAGAGAACTTCACAAAGCAGCATCCCTGAAAGCTAGAATAGCTAAAACGTCAATCACAGACATAACTGCTAAAATGAGAAAAAGATGGAGTCATGATTATAAAATCTGGACAGTTGGAGCACCAAGTTGTACTTCATCATCTGCCCTGGCAGACAAAACACATGACCTGAATATTATCAAACCACTGTGGACAGTTTTGGAGAGAAAAGTACGGAGCAGATTCCTGTCCTCTTCAACAATCTTTGAAACGACAAGCAGATGATGGATGACGTTCAGCTGGAGACTATTCAGAAGTTGTGTCAATTTGTTCTAAGAAGGCTGGAGGTTGTATTAAATGCAAATGGTGTTGAAACCCTTTAATTAAGAAAAACTGCCTTTTTCCCAGGTGCTTCTCAGGTTTTGTCCCACCCCTGCTTGTTTCCCCATCTCTGAATTAGCTGTGGTTTTATCATTAGATAAAGCAGTATTTTTAAATGACGGAGTGCATGTCAGCTGAAAACACACATCAGGCATCCAGCAATCTACCACTAGCAAAAGTCTGGACCATTAGTGATGCGTTTTTACTAGACTTCATCAATCACTCGAACCCTCGGGTGAAATCTCTGAACCGCAAACCAGTGAGCTCAGCCTGACCGCTTTCCATTATTATTTTTGTTTTTTGGCTGCAAGAATCTTTCTGGTGTTGGGATCTAAAAACGGGCTGTAAATGAACATTTGGTCACTGTGAGTAGAAAGAGTTCATTTGTTCTTTGCAGCTGAGCATCGACCTTAGATTGGACTGAGGTAGTTTTACTAGCGCTGCCCTCAAAATAGTAAACTAAATGTGTTAGTCCATGAGAAGAGGCCTAGGCTACCAAAATTGTAGTAGTTAGTCACAGATGATTAAAAAAAAAAAAAAAAAAAAAAAAAAAAAGAAGCTCTGTCCGTGTCCATTCTGTTCGGATCGTTAACGGCTGGTCCTTACAGGTAATTACAGTATACTGGGTAGGAAATCCAAACGTCTGCCTATCATTCGTGCACCTCAAATATAGGCTTATCATTTGAAAGTGAAATATGTAAGCATTGTCAGCTCAAAAATAAAATACCTCCTTGTTATTTTCGATACATTCATAGTCATTGCTTTTCCCAGTGCTTTGCGGCAAGCTTTGTGTCCACCTGAGTGCAAAATAGGCTATATATTAAAAGCTCATTTTGGTGTATATATTTAAGTAATTTAATACAAGCATGCAATTAGTTGACTAGTGGCTTAAATGAATGACTACTAGTTGACTAGAAAAATCTTTAGTTGGGGGCAACCCTATATTTTACACTCTAGATTTGTTGATGGCTGTAATGTTTTGTGCTGTGCAGGTTTGAGTCAGATGTTGTAGTAATTGAGCGCAGTAGTGAAGTTTAAGCAGACCTTTTAGTCTCCTCAATCATCTTGACAGTGTTTCACATCTGTTTAACTTCTTGATCTTGACCGGCATGTAAACTGTCTTATTTCTTTACTGGTTTTGTTATGTGGAGGTTATTATTATCAGATGTGCTGCAGACAGACTACAGCACCGAAATCCTGGAGCAGTTTGCTGTATGTATAGCTGATAAACGTTACTTCAGGGTTCAAAGTATTTGATGGTTTTCATGTGGGCCAAAATCCTATCCTAAGATTCAGTAAAAAACTCTAACCACAACACTATTATGACATTTTGAACTGAACTGCTGTTGAAGCAATGTGAAGAATAATTGTAAGGTAAATTGTTAAAATATTGCCCAAAAAAACCCACCTTTAATACTTTTCCAAAAAATTTCTTGACACTTTTATAGTTTTTATACATTTTTTTTTGTAGTTAGCTTTTTTCATGTTTTGTATTATTATTTTATTATTTTTTGTAATTGTTTATTTTATTTTTTATTTTATTTTATTAGTTAGTAATTTTCACGTTCATCTTAACCCCTATTTTTGAACTCTTGACTCTTTTTGCAGAAGACAATCTACAGATTATTGCAGAAGTGGAATCATTTCAAAATATTAAAGTAACTAAATATTTTTTAATTTAAAATTGCTATAAAATGAAAGCCTTATGTCTAAATAAGTCATGTTCCAAATTTGAAGTTTGAAAACACAAACAGCCACCGGGTGCCATTAAAAATCCATATAATTTATTTATTTATTTACTTTTAATGCATTTTTCTATCACAAATGTATAAATTTCTCAATATAGATATGGAATCTTGAGACTTTCTGACAATATGCATTTTGTCAAGATTATAAATAGTTTTGATTGTAATACATTTTGTAATGTGACACTTAAAAGATTTTAAAGTTTTATGTTTCCATGGCAACGCAACCCAATTTCAAAATGTTTTTCACAGGGTGAATTTTGAGTTTTTAAGCTTTCAAATGATCAATAATTTCTGTTGATTACGCCGACACTTAAGGGGTTAAACTAAATGAAAGTTAAAATCTTCCCTTGGCAATTAACTGAAGTAAATTTAATTTAATTCATCTAATCTTTGCATTTTATTTCAGCTTTTTGAATTAACAGTTTAAATGTAGTTAACGATAATAACCCTGCTATTACAAGTGCCAAAAAACAAATGTAACTGTTAGGATCATAAGATGCATTCAAAACTTTCTCAAGAAAACTGTGACCATCTGTATCTGATCTAGATGAGCTTTAGTTAAATATTTTTAGGAAAAACCAGCAGTTTTTATTTATTCAGATATGCTTTCAACAAATATCAAATATAACAAACAAACACTCAGTCTCGGCTCTTCCTTGTTTTCCGAAGAAAGTTTTTACTTAAAGTACAGGCAAATAATAAATGCGTACTGGTACAGAAAAGAATTTTTTTTTACAAGCTTCTGTTTCTAATTCTAAGCAAAAGTACATTCCTAACATCAACTTCAGTAATTTTCAGCTAAATGACTTAAACCTCATTGTCAGAACCGCAAGATTTCCCAGAAGACGGCAAAGACAATGACTTCACTGAGCGTCTAAAGTGGGATAAGGAAAATGGCTCTAATTAAACATAATTTAACCATAAAGATAATTCGGCTTTTCGAATCAAAAACAAAGACATGAGATACGACAGCTGTAAAAAGTTCTTTCTGTCCTCGTGCTGCAAAATGGGACGAAACCTTTCTGTAGCTAGTTTCTTTATCTTGTTTCTTCCAGCCATGCAAAACTCCTCCCGATGCACGCTTGCTGTTCATTACTTCTCAGTGCTGGGGAAGGGTTTCAACTGACTTATCACAAAAACATCATGCGTTCATTTGGTTTCATGTCCTTCAAGATATTCTCACCAGTATCAAACTACACAAGCCATAAAATCCTGATGTTCTCGACATAAAATGTTTTTATGTCTTTATAGGCTGAAGTGTGATGTGTGGTTTTGTTTTGCAGTGGAGCAGGTGCCCACAGAAGCCTATCAGATCCCGCTCTCACAGGCCGAGGTGCTGCAGGAGGGCAGCGATCTCACGCTGGTGGCCTGGGGAACACAGGTACGTCTGTGAGAACAACTACTCATCCTGTGTTCATCATCGGATTATGATTTCAAAAGCTCTCTGGGTGTCCTGAAGCTCAGCTCAGACACTCCACAGGTTTATCCTGCTGAATGGCTGATGGACCCTTTGACAGAGAGCAGAGATGAGTTTTACAGGTCAGGGGAAAACAAGGACTGTGCCAGCCATTCACAGATAGACAGTGCTCTCTTTTTTCTTTTCATTCATACTACTGAGACTCCTTACATGAGCGACACAAACCAGGCCTTCGGGATAAAGGAAATGTATGCTGTAATAAAGAAATGAGTACTTTTATTAATCATGGATGCATTAAATTGATCAAAAGTGACAGTGAAGACATTTATAATGTGACAAGATTTCTAGTTCAAGTAAATGCTGTTCTTTTGCACTTTCTAGCCATCTGTGAATCCTTAAAAATAAAATGCATCACAGTTTCCGCAAAAATGTTTATCAGCACAACTGTTTTCAACACCGGTCAGCATATTAGAATGATTTAGAATTAGAATGATTTCTGAAGGATCACTCGAGACTGGAGTAATGATGCTAAAAAATTCAGCTTTGATCACAGAAATAAATTACATTTTACAATATATTCACATAGACAACAGCTATTTTAAATTGTAATAATATTTAGCATTTTTACTGTTTTTACTATATTTTTGATCAAATAAATGCAGCCTTCAAAAAGCATAAATTCTTACCGACCCCAAACGTTTGAATGGTAGTGTATACACGCCATTATTGTTTTGCTATAAAATTTAATCCGTTCAAACATTGAGAAATGATACAACGAAGCAAACTGTTGAATCAAATGTTCATGGAAAAATGTACAACTAAATATTGTTTATTACTGATTGTTATATTTATGCATAGAAATTATGAATTTTATCTAGAGTTAGAAATAGTGTGGAAAATTATATCTTGGTATTTAATTGTATGTCATTTTAAACCATTTCATTCTACCTAATAATGAAAAATAACATTACAGGATCATATTAAGCCATGTTTGTTAGTCTGATCTGAATATCATCTCAAAACTCCAGACTGTGACTAAAACAAAAACGTTTTGGCTGAGGTCGCCACTGACAGCTATATTACTGTGTATGTTATGACTTAAAAAAAAAATTCCTGCTCCGATGCGCATCGGTGTTTTAGTGAAAAAAAGACTTTCAAGCAGTCCTCATCTTTGCCAGACAGCAGTGTTCACGGCATATGCAGCTCCAGCAGCATGAGAGAGATTGAAAATGGAGATGTGTGAAGTAAAAGTGCACAAAAACAATGTCGATTTCATGCACAGTTTGAACAAACTGCAAGAGGCAAAGCTGTCAGCTGTGTGGATACTGGCAGCATTGTTAACAATTCTCGTTTATAATCGATACTATAACTTCTTGTTATCAAGATCTTAGTCTAAATGCTGTGTTCCGTTAATGCGTGAACTTCATGTTATTTGTAGCGCACTTGCTGCCCAGTAATCGTAATACAATTTGTGCTTTGTTACTTTTTAATAAAGTATCAGCTTTAAAATTATGTCCAATTCATGATGAAATTTAAAAAATAAATACGGTTTTGGCACTCTTTAATGCGGCAGGAGCGTTCAGTTTAAATGACAGAAATAACACTTTCATTTAGCAAGGATTATTTAAATTGATCAAAAGTGATGATAAAGACATTTATAATGTTACAAAAGATTTCTGTTTCATCTAAATGCTGGTTTTCTGAACTTTTTATTCATCAAAGAAACCTGAAAAAAATCTTTCAAAAAATCTTTTTCAAATAATAATAACAATAATGATAGATGTTTTGAGCAGCAAATCAGAATATCAGAATGATTCCTGAAGGATAATGTGACTGGAGAAATTATGCTAAACATTCAGCTTTGAAATCATAGGATTAAATAAAAAAATAAACATTTTAAAATGTATTCAGATAGAAACCTTTTTTTATAGTAAAAATATTTCAAAATGGCACTGTTTTTTTGCGGTACTTTGGATCAAATAAATGCAGGCTTCTTTAAAAAACATTGCAAATCTTACTGTTCAAAAACTTTTGACTGATAGTGTATATATCTGTATATTTTTCATAACCTTTTGTTTACATGGTCAGAAAGAACGCATGGAGCTAAATATAAAATTCAACACCTACAAAATGTAATTTTACTAACAAAGAAAAACCGACTGGATGTGTGAAAGACGTATGACAACTTTTAACAGGATACATTGAGAAGGGAACCCAAACTACACTCATTGGCCAAGTGATGCTTGTGGTCAGATGGTCCGTAAAAAACAATTCTCTGTGACTGTATATAGTTTTCAAATTGAGAAAGATGTGTAGTTCCCACTTTTAGTAAAACTTAGTTCCCAGGACATAGACAAGGTGAATTAAAATGCTAATAAGTCAAGAAAATAATGTCATAACTTGGTCTTTACCTGTGAGTTGACCTTTGACCTTTGGCTTGCAGGTACATGTGCTGAGAGAAGTGGCTGCCATGGCACAGGAAAAGCTGGGTGTCTCCTGTGAGCTCATCGATCTACGGACCATTTTGCCTTGGGACAAAGAGACGGTTTGCAAGGTATGATGTGAACACACATGTTTGCTGGGTTATTTCAAACCGAAGAGATAGTTCAGACCAAAATATTATAGTAGTTTTCTTGTTGTACAAAAGTACGGCCTTCTTTCATGAAGCACGGAAGGAAATTTTCACTGGCTGCTCTTTTCTACACAATGGAAGTAAAAGATTATTCAGGCTCTTGAATTTTAAGAACTCTCATTCCTATTTATATTCAATATAGAAGAATACTTTTAGCTACTAATGACTAAAATAGTGTTTGTCCATTTTGTTAGTAATTTTAGTGTGCAGACATTTTCGGACAAGTAAACAATCAGTTTTATTTGTGTGAAAGACAAGCACTTTGTTAAAGAGATTAAGAGTTTGAGAATTTGCTGTTCATTTATGCACGCTCAGGACATCCAAGATGTGGATGAGTGTTTTTGTTCAGTGTAACAGTAAAGAAGATTTTTAGATGAAATCATGGTCCTTGGTGATTCATAAAGTGCAAGTGAGCAGCTGCTGGCACTTGAGAGTCAAAAAAGCATATACAGGCAAGCAAAAATGAGTACCCTTTGCTCCTGATGATATATTGAGGTCTTATGAAGCTAAACGGTCAGTTTGTGCAAGAAACTGAACAAGATTGTTCCCTGTAATCCAGAACCTCAGGTAAACGGTCTGGAGTGATGTCTGGTTCATGAATAAATTGTTGTTTTGAACTGGTTCTTTTTAGTGAATTAGTTGAACCAGTTGACCAACCAAAACTTGAAATGTCTTGAAATGAGACCAAATAGCTGTGTTTCTGATCCTATGATGAATGAACTGATACATCGCTCCAGTTTCACAGCAGTCACTGAACTGAGGAAATAGTTCGACTCGGACATGAAGACTAATGAGCCACTGATATGTGCATGCGTGAACCGAACGCTTAAATGAAGGAGCCAAATGAAAGTTTTTATGGTTTCTCATGGTCTATATAAAACGGTGAGTTGATGAAAACTAGTTTATTCACTTTATAAACTAGTTTATAGTTTTATAGTTTATAGGTTTTTTTCACATGCAAAACATCCATGTTCAACATCATTATTGGGTGCTTTAATAATATAATTGCGTATGCATTATGCCGTTGCGTGATTACATAAACTTGTGAATCAGTTGTTTGAACCATAAATGAACTGTCTGAAAGAGCCAGTTTGTGGAAAAGAATTGTATTTTCACGTTTGCCTGAGGCTCTCGTATTGTAAATAATGTTCTGTTTCTTGCACAAACCGATTGTTTCGCTTCATAAGAGGGAATATATCAATATATTGTTAGGAGCCATGGGTATTAATATTGTGTTGTCTGTATATGCTTTTTTGACTCTGAAAGTGTCAGTAGTCGTTTTTTAATTCACCAAGGACCACGTTTTGAGCTAAAAATCCTATTTGCTTTTCTGTTCAAGAAAATAAATCACGTTTCAGATGGCCTGAGGATGAGAGAGTCAATGACAAGTTTTTATTTTTGGGTGAACTATCCCTTTAAAGCCATGGCATGCAGAGCCCTACAAACTAGTGTTATGTCAGGAAATGTATTTATAAGTTGGCGTGTAATAGCGCTTTATAGTGGTGCTTTTCATTGTATGGTAATTTCCCAGATAGATCTGGTGATACAGACAGTAATTGTAGTGACAGGAGCAATGTAATAGAGTAACTGATCTTAGTCTTTGCCGTAGCTGATTGTTTTGGCAGTGTGTTCAGGGAGGAGATGTAGATTCTCATGGGTTGTTTGTTGGAAAGCAGCTTCTTAAATAAACATGAAAGCTATTAAACCGCCTGCATGAAACTCAATAGTGTGTTTACAGTAAAGCACTATGCAGTGTTCACCGGGCAGCTGGGAAACCACATGCTAGAAATTCACCCTTGTGAACCTTATCTCCTTCATTCACTCCACGCATGTGCGTCTGTGCATTTACATTCCTTGGAAATACGTTACGTGTAATATCTGAACGTCATTGCATTAGATTTACACTATGAATCGGTCTCAAATGCAGGATCTTTTAACTTTTACACTCTTATTAATTTTCAATTTGTACTTTCGTGGGGGGGGGTTATGGATGTATAAACTACATGTGTAAATCATCACATTAACTATACACATGATCTTCTAACAACAAACAAATGCAAAGTCACATGATACTGATCTCATTACAAACTGTTCCAACTTTGTTTAAAAGTCTGCTTTTTTATATGTTTGGTTTGCTTATCTAATGCAATGGTATTCATATGTGGCTTAACAAATGCATCCAAATGCAAATGACGCTGTATATCACACACACGTGTGCCATTATTAGGTAGCGGTGTAGAGTTACTTTGTAATTAAGCAATTTGCCCTGAACTGAAACGACTTAAACAATTGAGGAATATGGCGTTTGTTCACGACCCAAGAAAATGCAGTTGTGTTCTATTAACTTCTATAAAATCAGTATCAAAGTGCAGAGCAGAAACATTTTGGATCCAGATGTGTGTTGAGCTTTGGTGAACGAAGCAAACAAACATGCAGATCTCTGGATGCTCATAGAGTTTGTTGTTGTTGTTATGGGACCAAAAGATGAACACATTGACCATTTCAGTAAATAACAGGAGACATAAAACTCAGAGCAGCATTTGAAGATTGACGAGAAATTTAAAATGCACTTATAAAAGCAAAAAGGCACAAACAAAGCTTGTTTTGTACCATGTTTGTTCATTTGCTGTGTATGTCTGTGCACATAATGTGTCTGTGAATAGGATTAAAAAGGAAAAACGTTGTGAAATTGTTTACAAGCAATTCACTTAAGCTTTTTTCTCTGTTTTCTATTTTTTCCCCCTCTAGTCTTGTTATATCAGCTTAAATGCATTTAGTTTTGCCTTCTAGATGCTTTGTCATCTTTCCTCCCATGTCAAGATTGTCAGTAAACGGCAAATTAAAGACCTAAGACTTTTTACTTTCTGTCTGTTCCTGACACAAAGCTGATATGTTTTCAGACGACTTGAAATATGGCACATGTATTGACCAGTTTTATGATATTTTGTCATGTTGGTGTTTTGCAACCTATGTCCTCAATCACTGTCATTATACATTATACATTATACTTATACAAAATGTCCTTTAGTGAACAGAGGTCATGTGGCTTTGGAGCAAATAACTGTTCATTGAAGACCATTTAAATGAATTCCTACATTATGCTACCTCATAATATTATTGCAATAAATGCCTGTAGTTTTTTGCAGGAAGTAAAGGAAAAAGCCACATTTTATTTTAGTGGAGCACTAAATCAAATGCACTATGTGTGCTGATATAGTAGCAATAACGCTCAAATCAGTTTCCAACATGCATGTTTTTCTGTATATCCAGTTGTGGCCAATGAGAATCATTCATGCAATCTCAGAATAAAGTAAACTTCCTTTTTACTACATTGCCGTTTAAAAGTTGGGATCAGTAAGATTTTTTATGTTTTTTTATTGGAATCTCTTCTGCGGACCAAGACTGTATTTGTTTGAACAAAAGTACAGAAAAACTGATATATTGTTAAATATTGTTGCAATATTGGTTTCCTATTTTAATATACTTTATTTCTGTGATCAAAGCTAAATTTTCAGCAACATTGCTCCAGTCTTCAGTGTCACATGATCCTTCAGAAATCATTCTAATATGCTGATTGATTATCAGTGTTGAAACTGTTGTGCTGCTTAACATTTATTGGGACCTGATACTTTTTCTTTGATTCTTTGATGAATAAAAAGATAAAAAGAGCAGCATTTATTCAAAATCTTTTTATCCTTTTAACACATCCTTACTGGATGAAAGTATTAATTTCTTATACTTTTGAATAGTAGTGTATATTGTAACACATTTTTTGAAACTGCATTTATTACATCAGAAGTACACCAAAAACTGTAACATTCTAAAAACATTTTATTTCAGAATTTAAATTCACTGTTTTCTGTTTAAATATATTGTAAAATCTAATTTATTTCTGTGATCAAAACCGAATTTTTTCAGTTTTCAGTGTCACATGATCCTTCAGAAATCATTCTAATATGCTGATCTGATTCTTATCCATGTTGACAACAGTAGTTTTGTGCAAACTGTCATAAATTTTATATTTCATGATTCACAGACGATTCGAACGTTTAAAAGAAGATTGTTTATTTCAACTGGAAATCTTTTGTAACATTACAAATGTCTTTACTGTCACTTTTGATTAATTTAATGCATCCTTGCCGAACAAAAGTAGTAATTTCTTTCAAAAGAAAAAGAACAGACATAAAACTTTTGAACGGTTGTGTATATGACACAGATACCCATCAATACCACTAGATGTCCTAATAAGAGTTTCAGGTTTAAGTTTAGGACACGTAATAAGCTTTAGAAATCAGTGAAAGAGTCCAGAGCCTTTGGAATTGCTCTTGAATTGTGATTTATGTGTTGTTACTTCATGGTTAATGATGATCGATGCGCACTGTTTAGGTGAATCTCAGGAATAAGTACTTGGGTCTTATTTCAACTGACAAAAAAAAAAAATTCATTCTCTGTGCTGAAATGCAGTAATAAACTGGTTACGTTTAGAAGCAGTGGTTTAAAAAAAAATATATATATATATATATATATATATATATATATATATATGTATGTATGTATATATATATATATATATATATATATGTATATGTATATATATATATATATATATATATATATATATATATATATATATATATATATATATAATCAGCATCTTGACACATTCATTTAACGCAGACATAATGTGACACGTATTTTGTCTGTCCACACTGAGCATAAAACAGCTGTGTGACGTGACAGCCGCAGCCAATCATGTGTGATGTTTAACATATAGCTGTTTGATATTGATTTGAGACCAATCAGATTTCACGGTGGGTGGAGCTACCCAGCACGCTGGCCTCCTGTCACTTGTTTTTTCAGATGCAACTAGTTTGAACAAAGCATTTATAATGAAGAAAGTTTAGGCCTGATTATGATGATGATAAAAAAAGAAAAAGAAAATAAGAAAAAGAATGACTTGCCTAAAATAGGCTTTGTTTTCTTTGTGCAAAACTAATGTGCAGTGTGGGTGAATGTGTGGATTTAGCATGTTTTCCTAAAGTATTTGCTGTGATAACAGAGCATTGAGATGATAAAGTGGTAAGTGTGAGGTTTCTGTTTTGAGAGTAGATATCTGAGCTTTAATTTCATCTTGAACGCTCCTCCAGAGAGGAGCTCCATAAATCCTGTCACATTATAAACACTATTTTAAAAATGGAAATTGTAGCTTATTTCCTCCATTCCTGAAGCTTTGGTCCCGGTTTTCTTTCTCTGTGATCGCTGTTCTTGCATTCTTTCTTTCATTTGGGTCTGAAGTTGTTGTGAATGCTCTGTTTTGGACTCCTACATGCAGACAGACTATACAAACTATATGCTGTTTGAAGTTTTACTGACGGCTCTCACTTGATGTATGTCGTCTCAGAAAGGCCTAAATAAGAGGTCTAATTTCAGCTTGTCGGGAGTCTAGACTGGGCTGAAGCAGTCGCTCTCATAGAAGTCATACAGAACAGTTTCCCATAATGTGTGAACGATGAATTTCTTTGGATTGCAAATTAATTTTTAAAAATCATTATCTAGACAGCTATATTTAGGCAATAAAATATACATCTTATGTGACTTTATTCATTTGGATGACACCCAGGTCTGGAAATGACAGTTTTACATTCCTTTAATATACATTTCATAAATCCGTACATTTAGGATTTGTGTAATTGAATAGTAAATAAATTTTGCTTTCATTTGGAATACACAGTTAAACAAACTAATAGACTTTAAAAGGATGAATAAATGAAACGGGTAAGATTGCTGAACTAAAAAAAAAAAAAAAAAGGAATGGCATAGTTTCATGAGTTATTAATTAGATGATTATTAATTATTTGCATCTGTACTGTAAAAATGATTTTCCTAAAAGTTGTAAATAAAAGTATTTTTCTTCACACACACACAAACATTTCAGCTGTTCTACATAAAAATGTGACATTTAATTTAACTTGTAATTTGCCATTTCTTTGTAATTGTTTTTTACATTTATTTGCATTTTCTCAGTGAAAATGGTTTCACTACCAATTTGTTTTTCATTATTGCTTAGTATTGCACGAATCTGTTAAACTGTAAAAACAAGTACATTTTATCAGTTAAATGTATGAATATGATTATGGTTAAATGAATTTGGCTGGCTATGAAACTATGTTCAGTTCGCTAAACTGTATGGGAAATGTATGCTTCACATTGTTTATTAGTTTATGTTAAAACTGCTTAATCCAGGCGAATGGAAATTGTACATGCAATTCCAATTCATAAATCTTGAATTTAGACTAAAATAGAATTGGCTGCGTGTGTCTCATACATATTCATCACGGCTCTTGTCTGTGGTCATTAAAATAACACGTATCTGGAACATGTTGTTTTCGGTTTCCTGTTACTTTCTCTGGATGATCCGCAGCGCTGCTAATCAACAGCTCTGAGGTCTATATATACGCACGGTGCTTGTTGACAGAAAATCGGCTGAAATTGCAGTTAAACTGGAAGCTGTGTGTGTATATTTTTATTTTTATATATGTATTTTTTTATTTTTTTTTTTTATTCCTTTCTGGGGTCTGGAACTGTTCAGTAAATGTAATAGACATTCATTTAAAGGATAAACAAAATGGCCAGTTTGCCCCTGCCAGACCAGCGGCCTAGATGATATAATGTGGAAAGTGTTTTTTCCTTCTGTTCCTTCAAATTTATGCGGCCGGGATATGTTTTTAAAATATCAAAATGTGTGTCCTACAGTGTACACAAACCATTACAATAGTAAAATTGTGATTGAGTTTCCTTCTTGGCTGTAAAGGAATAACTTCACATTTACTTTCATAAAATGTGAGGTTTCAAACCTCTGAAGATTCAAAGTGGAAGAATCTTCATGCAGCTCTTTTCCATACAAGGACAGATTAGATAAATAGATGGCTGTCAAGCTCCAAAAATGGCTAAAATTAAAATTAAATTAAATTAAATTAAAAGACAGTTATAATATTTATATTGTTATCAAAGATTTCTGTTTCAAATAAATGCTGTTCTTTTGAACTTTCTATTCATCTGTGAATCCTGAAAAATGAAATGCATCACGGTTTCCACAAAAATATTTGGCAATTGTTCTCATCACTGATAATAATCATAAATGTTTCTTGCGCAGCATATTAGAATGATAGCTGAAGGATCATGTGACTGAAGACTGGAGTAATAATGCTGAAAATTCAGCTTTGATCACAGAAATAAATTACATTTGAACATGTATTCACATAGAAAAGTTACTTGAAATTGTAATAATATCTCACATTTTTTGCTGTTTTTACTGTATTTTTATGCAATAAACCCAGCCTTATAGAACATAAGAGACTTCTTTTGAAAACATCTTACTGACCCCAAACTTTTGAATCGTAGTGCATAATAACTTTGATATTTGGCGAACCCTTGATCTTGCAGATCTGTGAACAGCGCAGATTCACTTTCATTTAAATTCAGCTCATAAATCATACATGTCCAGAGGTGCCCTACACGTTGGATGAGGCGGTGTTTCTCATCCCTGGTTCTTATCCTAAATCGGAGTTGACATGCCGGGTCACTTAAAGCCACTCAGAGTTGCCCAGGTCTCAGGCTTCAGTCTAGATTCAGATGCATGTTCCTTTGGTACGCTTTTGTCTTGACTCTTGATGTGTATGTGACCCAGTCTGTGGTCCGCTCTTCTTCACGAGCTGAGATTGGAGATGGCACTTCCCTCCATATGTGAAGGCCAGTGGTCAGCAGACCGTGGAAAGGCCGAGTCCTCATTACAATGGGAGTCTTGTTTCCATATGGGTTCAGCTCTGCATTTAAAGGATATTTTGATTTGCTCCGCTCTCTGGCCGTCTCGGCAGCACAGCTGATGTTCCAAAGCAAACGGCACTGCCTCGTCTGGTTAACGTGATCAAGATGTGCCCTAAACCCTGCGGTTCGCTGCTCCTGCATTTGCACCTAGTTAAATGCATGTTGAGATGTGCTGCGTGTTTGCACAGCATTGTTACTTTTAATGTGAAATTGGACTTCCTGGATCTCCTCGACCTCAGCGGTGGTCCTGAACATTGACTTTCCACATTTTTTCCAATGTTTCGAAGGATGGTAATCTTAGGAAAGATGCTGATGCAACACAAGCAAATGATCGAGTGCAGATGATCCACAGAATCGGGCCTGACGTGATTTGAATGCTGTCAGTAAACACACATTCATGACAAAGGCCGTGGTTTCCCGAAAACAAGCCATGCATCACAAAGAGCCTGGCAAACCTGAATATTGAGGGTCGCCATTTTATTTTTCTGCACTATTTTGTGATTTTTCAACTCTGAAACTGGTTTCATCAAAGAAACTATAAAGAAAATCATAAAGCATGAGAGTTTATTAACTTAAATGGACCAAAAAAGTTGGCTTCAGTTCTCTTTCAGATTCAACGTGAATGCAAAGCAAACTGGGTTTTCTAAGACTTTTGTTGTAGTTTCTCTGTTTAACTTTGCTAAGAATTTATTTTCTTTACTCTGTAGCTTCAAAATAGAACGCTCTTGTCTTTCTCTTCTAGCAAAATAGACCAAAAATATTTACGACTCTTGCAATAAACAGATTTTTGTTTACCGAATGCTCTTTAGATGAAGTCATTATTGTGTTAAATTGGAAGGATACCTTTAGAAAGAAAATAGTTTGATTCAATGTAGAATTTCTTGCACATTTTAAGGCTACAGTGGCCATAACAATAGTTTTGATAAGCTGCATCTGAAATGACATTTACAGTATCTCACAATAGTGAGTACACCCCTAACATTTCAGCAATCATTTTAGTGCATCTTCTCAAGGGACAATACTATAGAAATGAAACTTGGATATATTTTAGTAGTCAATGTGCAGCTTGTATAGCAGTGTATATTTACTGTCCCCTAAAAATAACTCAACATACAGCCATTATTGTCAAAACACCTGGCAACAAAAGTGAGTAAACCCTAAGTGAACTTGTCAAAACTGTCTCCAGAGTGTCAGTATTTTGTGTTAGCACCATTGTTATCTAGCACAAAATCATTCTGTGCATGGAACTCACCAGAGCTGCACAGGTTGTTGTTGGGATCCTCTTCAAATCCTCTATAATGACATCATGGAGCTGCTGGATATTAGACGCATGGTGCTTCTCCACCTTCCGCTTGAGGATGCCCCATAGGTGCTCAAAAGGGTTTGAGTCAGATCACTTTCACCTGCACCTTCCTCAGCAAGCCAGTTGTCATCTTGGTGATGTGTTTGGGGTCATTATCATGTTGGAAAACAGCCGTTCGGCCCAGTTTCTGAAGGGAAGGCATCATGTTCTGCTTTAGAAATGTACAGTACATAATGGAATTCATGTTTCCCTCAATGAAGCGCAGCTCCCCAGTACCAGCAGCACTCATGCAGCCCCAGACCATGATGCTACCACCACCACGCTTGACTGTAGGAGAGACAATTTTCTTGGTACTCCTCACCAGGGCATCACCACACATGCTGGACAAACATCTGAGTCAAACAAGTTTATCTTAGTTTCATCAGACCATAGGATATGGTTCCAGTAATTCATGTTCTTGGACAGGTTGTCTTCAGCAAACTGTTTGCGGGCTTTCTTGTAAGCCAGCTTCAGAAGAGACTTCCATCTCGGATGACACCAATGCAAACCGACTTGTTGCAGTGTGCGGCGTATTGTCTGAGCACTAACAAGCAGACCTTCTACTTCTGCAACCTCTAAAGCAATGCTGGCAGCACTCATGCATCTGTTTTTTGAAGCCAGGTTCTGCCGCATAGAACAAGTACTCAACCTGATCGACCCTTGCGAGGCCTATTCCGAATGGAACCCGTCTTGGAAAACCTCTGTATGACCCTGGCCACAATATTGTAACTCAGTTTCAGGTTGTTACTGAACCTCTTATAGCCTAGGCCATCTTTGTGGAGAGCAACAATTATAATTCTGAAATCTTCAAAGAGTTCTTTGCCATGAGGTGCCTTGTTGAACATCCAGTGGTCAGAATGAGAGAATTGCACTCAAAGCACCAAATTTTAACTGTTCTAATACAAGATACACAACTTTGTATGGTCCTGTCAAGCAGACAAAAACATAAACATGATGAATAGGAGCTTTGCATGGTTAAATGACATAGTGCTGTTATCACTGAGGGTGGACTCACTTTTGTTGCCAGCTGTTTTGACAATAATGACTGTATGTTGAGTCATTTTTAGGGGACAGTAAATATACACTGCTATACAAGCTGCACATTGACTACTCTAAAATATTTCCAAGTTTAATTTATATAGTATTGTCCCTTGAGAAGATGGACTAAAATTATTGCTGAAATGTAAGGGGTGTACTCACTATTGTGAGATACTGTAGGTGCGTTTACGCAGACTGTTCAGAGGTGGCATGAATGCATTTACACTGCAATTTAAAATTGCATAAATAATGCTCTGGGTATATTGAAATATGAAATAGGGTGGGGTGTGTTAAATGCATTAATAATTTTGTGTTATTTTTTTTCGCATAATTAATCAAACCAAACTGTGTTAAATCGTCAGCCCTGTTTATGTGCAGTCATGTGAACAGAAAGAACATCCTATTGAATTTATGGTTTTCTGTATCATTACAGCATAAAAATAGATCTTAAAATTTGGAAAATAAAACCTCAGATGAACAACACCACATGACGTACCACACCGTGTCATTATTTGTTTAGCAAAAATAAAGCCAATATGGAAAAGACAAACTAAGGGTACCCTATGATTCAACTGCTTGTAGATCCACTTTTAGCAGCAATTACTTGAAGTAATGATTTTCTGCATGACTTGGGTCTCTCACATCGTTCTGGAGACATTTTGGGCCACTCTTCTTTACAACGTTGCTCCAGTTTATTGAGGTTTGTGGGCATTTGTTTATGCACAGCTCTCGCCACAGCATTTGAGTCAGGATGAGGTCTGAACTTTGACCAGGCCACTGCAATACCATGATTCTGTTCTTTTTCAGCTGTTTGCTGGTGTAATTGGGATCTGGTGTAATTGGGATGTCCTGTTGCATGACCCAGTCTTGGCCAAGCTTTAGCTGTTGGACAGAAGGCTTCACATTTGATTCTAGAATACTCTGGTATAAAGAGGAGTTCACGGTCGACTCGATGACTGTGAGGTGCCCAGGTCCTGTGGCTACAAAACAAGCCCAAAATCATCAGCCCTTCACCAGCATGCATGACTTTTGGTATGAAATGTTCTTTTGGCTTTCACCAAGCATGGCGCTGTGCATTTATGGCCAAACGCTTTGGTCTTATGTGTTCAAAGGACATTATTATGGAAGTCTTATGGTTTGTCCAGATGCAACTTTGAAATCCTAAGCTATCCTGAAATGGTTTTCTTCTGTCAGCCCCTTCAAACATGCCATACTTGTCTGGCCTTTTTCTAACAGTGCTGTCAAAAACTTTCTATCATTTAACATGTTAACTGAGGCCTAAGTCTTAGGTTTAGTTCTGTAATTTGAGGGTATTGTACAGTCTGCCCATGGGGTGAATTTCATAGGACATCCACTCCTGGTGTCAGTCTTAAATGTCTTCCACTTGTGAATAATCTTCCTCACTGTGGAATGATGGACTTCAGATTGTTTGGAAATGGCCATATTACTCTTCCCAGATTGATGGCAGCAACAATTCCTTTTTTAAGATCATTGCTTGGTGTCTTTCCTCTTTTGCATCCAGGCTCCAGACCAGCAAACTGCCCAAACGCCTGCTTTTATAGAGGTGCTTACTCTTCCCGATAATCAGTTAATCAAAGGCATTTGATCAGCAGTGCCTGACTGTTATTTACCCTTTTAATTCCTGTGCTAACAGTAAGGGTGTCCTTAGTTTGTCACCTATGGCTTTTCCATTTTTGCTTAGTTTTTATTAAATAATGACGACATGTGATATGTATTTCCAGATTTTAAGATCTGCCAAGGACCAGATGATTTGTTTTATAGTGTCTTGATACGGAAAACCATGAAATTAAATGGGATGTCCTTTCTTTTTTACTTGACTGTTGGTGTTTTTGTTTGTATTTGACCATTTAAGTGCAAAAAGCAACAATAGCTCAAAAATGGAAACCAAAAATAGTTCCTCAGTCAATTAAATGTTTAACAATCAACACTCAATCAACTCAAAACTAAGCTGTATATAAACATTTAAATTACAAATAATGTAGTTTCTATATTATCTCTTTAATAATTACTAAAAAAAAAAAAAACAAACAAAAAAAACCCTTAATACTCAGGCATGGTCTTTTTTTTTCTGCTTAAGTTATTTTAAATTGCTTAAAAAATGTAAAGGTGCTGTCATTTTTTTGACTGTACTAAAGCATAAAAATATGTTTGCATATATTTAGAAAACATGCTAAGTTTACATACTGTACATGTTGTTTTTTTTGTTTGTTTTGTTTTTTGCAAAAACATATTTTGAAATATTTGTTCTGTATCGGGATGTCTGTATGATTTCTGCTGCCATTTTACCCAATAGTATTTCTTCACCACGGGTTGCCAGTTGCCAAACACGCAGTGTATCGCAGCCATGGAAGCCAACAAATGAACTGGGTATATTCGACCTAAAAAGCCCCGGTATCCATCTAAAATGCTCTGTGCAGCTAAAACACAGCTAAATCAATTCATCCACATCAGCTTTTTACTTTCCACTATTAATTGCACTTGTGTGTCCTCAATCTGGCAACCCACATAAGAGTCCAAGGTGTTGCAGGGCTCTAGACTCATTCTTTCAAATGGCCTGTTTTTTGCAGCTAACTTTCTCAGTTGGTCGCACAAGCACATAATTTGATCACAATTATTTATTTATTCTTGCTACAACATGGGATTAATCAGTGCTTGCTGATGAACTTGAGTGAACGAAAGTGGTTAACATTCAGCTTGTTTTTTTTCATCAGTGGTATTATGTGATTTGAATTTTGTGAACGGGAGTTCCTCTTTTGCTGCAATGCTACAATGACAAACTAGCTTGCATAACGTTAAAAGAAATGTAAAAAAGCCTCTATAGCATAATGTGAGGTAAACAGCAAAGATAACAAGCTTTTCGAAATGGAAAAAAAGGAAAAGCGCTTGCACTAAAAGCACCTCTCTTCATGTGATCAGTAAAATCTGACTGCTGCTACAATGTGCTGCGGCTCTGCAAAGTGCACTCGCACAAATGCGACCAAATTTTAACACCCACATTCTCAAAAAATTGTCGCAAATGCAACCATTTTGGTTGCAGTCTACAGCCCTGTGTTGGAAGAAACAATTCTCTCCAGTATCTTGATTTCATTGATCTCATTTCAGTCACTAGCTGTCAATGTAACATTCTGTACCTTTAAGCTGGCAAGGCTTAAAAATGCATTTAAATGATAAACCTTGATGCCGCAGCACTCCCAACGTCATAAGTGCAACTGCGATATTTAGTATGCATGTTCCCTAAAAACAAACTCATAACCTTGGTGTTCTTAGTTACAGGAACACTTCTGCAGTTTAATAATTACACAAGGTCATATCACGACCTCACTATGGAAATATCGTCATAGAGTTTTGTAAGGCACAGCAGTTAATAAAACTCAATTCTCGTTTCCACTATTCACAAACGCTCGCATTCAGGAGCACAGAAAGAGACTGAAGTGTTAAAAGAGAAGTCCAGTTCCAGAGCAAACATTGACAGATAATGTACTCACCCCTTGTCATCCAAGATGTTCATGTCTTTCTTTCTTCAGTCGCAAAGAAATTATGTTTTTTGAGTTAAGCATTTCAGGATTTTTCTCTTTCTGAGTTTGAACTTCCAAAATGCAGTTTAAAGGGGTGCTATTATGCTTTTTCACTTTAGTCAGTGTGTGGTTTGTATCTTTGGGCATAAAAAAAAGATCTACAAAGTTACAAATCTCAAAGTCCACTCCAAAGGGAGATATTTCGTTTTTAAAAAATCTCTTTCCAAGCACTACAACTTTTGTTTTCTGCATGCAACGATGTCACAATGCTGTCCATTAGAATATCATTAAATTAAATTCCGCCCACGGAAATTCGAAATGTTGGAGGGTGGGTAGAGACGAGGTGGGGGATTAGCCAAACTTTAGCGATGCAGCGCAGAGAACCGCTTCAACGAGCCGCAGCGCGGTGGGTATAAACACAAGCATTGACTAGAGTGGCCGCTTCAGAGCAGTAACGCGCCGCAGACGTGTGAAGTGTGTGCTAAGAGATTTTTTTTTCATCATGCGGTGTAGATAGCTTCACTTATAACGCGAGTGTTTTTTTAAAATGCATAAATTTGCACTACAGTAGTCTAGGCTGATCAGTGATGATGTTCTTTAATAATGTTAGGCTGCTTTTAGCCTTATGCTAATTGCCTCACACAGCTCCCAGGGGTCTCCTGTAGCGAATCGACGTGTTTTTGTAAGAAAAATATCCATATTTAAAATGTAAGATTCACTATTAATCTAGCTTGCGCTAACTGCTTTGACAAGGGTTGTGGCAGTACTGAAACACCGTCTAAGCTGTTTCCTTTTTTCGGAAGGCGGCCTTCATCAAACCCGGAACTAATCGAGCCATTAGTGCCAGGCTGGGGAGAAAAGTATTGTAATAATGTAAATTATGTGAAAAGTAATGCGTTTTTCGAACCACCGAGCATGAAAGCGTGTTCTAGTACACCCCCAAAACAACAAGACTTTGAAAAAGAGCATAATAAGACCCCTTTAACTGCAGATTCAAACGATCCCAAATGTGATTTGTAAATGATCCCACCTGAGGAAGAAGGGTCTTATCTAGCGAAACGATTGGTTATTTTAATAAAAATAATACAATTTCTATACTTTGTAATGTCAAAGGCTCATCTTGTCTTGCTCTGCCTGAACTCTGTCTTTGGTTTCTGGTTCATGTCAGTTAGTGTATGTCGAAAAAAAACTCCCATCTCATGTTCTCCCTCAACTTCAAAATCGTCCTATATCGCTGTTTTAGCTTTTTTGTTAAAGGTGTTTGATCTTCTTTGCATGTTCACTTTGCAAAGACTGGGTCGGTACTTCTGCAGTGATGTAGGATGATGTTGAAATGATTTATGAAGTTGAGGGAGAAAATATGATTGGAGTTTTTCGACATACCCTAACTGTCTTGAGTCAGAATACACAGAGCTCAGGGAGAGACAAGACAAGATGAGCGTTTAAGGTTAAAAAGTGTTAAATTGTATTTTTAATAAATAACCAACTATTTCGCTAGATAAGACCCTTCTTCCTCAGCTGGGATCATTTGCAACTGCATTTGGGATCGTTTGAAAACGCATTTAAACAAAGTTCAAAATCGGGGCACCATATCAGTCCATTATATGGAAAAATCCTGAAATGTTTAACTCAAAACATGATTTCTTTACGACAGAAGAAAAAAAGACATGAACATCTTGGATGGTGAGTACATTATCTGTAAATTTTTGTTCTGGAAGTGGACTCCTCCTTTAAAGCTGTCTATCTTTGGAGGGTTTGTGCAGTGTTTGTGTTGGTTCTGCTGTTAAAGACTGTTTGGAACACAACTGTTCCCTTTTGCTTCAGAGAATGAGTTTCCCGATAAAGGCTGCTTGACGAGATGATGCTGTTCATCTGAGGTCATGCATCATCTGCGCTCTCGCTGACCCGAGGCCTGCGGAGCCGCGCCGATACCTGATGGATCCGTGCGCAGATGAATAGAGGAGTGACCTGGCTGGTCTTAATGGGATTGTTTGCTCTGTAAAGCGAGACGGCGCATGCGTGCCATGGAATTCCGGAGCGTATTCCGTGTGGAGACGGAGCGCTGTTGGCTGAACCTGTTGAACCCCACCGTGAAAGTGCACGTCATTACATGTCTCATTTCACAGCAAACATGGGCTTGACTATGTTGCTGCAATGACTCCGGCACTCTAAAGATAATGAATCGGCTCGGATACGGCATGTTTTTGACTTTGGATGTGGAATTGCGTGCTTGTGTGCTCGACGTGGTGTGATGATTACTGGAAGAGTGTTGGAGCCGCAAGCCTGACTTTCTTTCATCTGCTGGAGAGAAACACTCCAGATGAATCAGTCGGCCTCATTTGCTAAGTGCCACGCTCTCTAATGCAGATCTAATTCAAAAACCTCATGATTCAGACCGGTGTGTTTGTCTGAAAGCCGGATGAATGTGCTGTATCAATTATTTATTCATTTAGATGCAGCTGTACAACGAAACGCAGCGCTTCTCGTAAGTCTAAAGGGGTTAGTTCAGAAAAAAAGGACAACTGTTTTGTTTAATCATTTCGTTCCAAACCCATAACTGTTTTTCTTATTGATGCACTGAAAAGATTTTTTTAAATACATTTATGTGGTCTAAAACCTGAAGTTTAATAATTAATTAACTAATCTGATTTATTAAATAATAAATTATTCAAATGTATTAAATAATTATCACTCAAATACTAAAACTAAGCATTTAAATGGCACACAAAGCTGTAATTCTTTCAACTTTTAAAGTAGCAGTTGTATTGTTTGTACTAGTTGAGATATAAACATCATTAACATAGTGTCTCCATGACTGATTTCATCAACATAAAACATTAAATAATGAAGACAACAGGTTAAATTAAAATATAATGAATATGTAAGTGCATATGTTTATCAAAATCATATTTTTTTACTCTAGCTAACTAAGGTATTTATGGACATTGAATGTGACATCACGAGTTTCCAAGCTATTTTATTGACATCTTTCCATGGTTGAAAGCTCATTAATTGATTACATGAGACATTTTAGATACATCCGGCATTGATGAGGTGCTAATTAAGCATCACCATATCCGTTAATGATGTGGACCCTCCAAACGTGTCAGGTGCTTCTCCAATAATGTGTTTTGAAATTTCCACGCATCATTGCACCAAAGGAAATGCATTGGAGAATGTTCTTGATGCTGTTTTCCATACAATGAAAGAAAAAGATTTTGGATGCTCGAAACATGAGAATAGCAGCATAAAGACATTTTATATGATGTATGCGTTATATTTCATGTGTTCCAAGACCGTTTCAAGAGAGCCAATCCTCCCTCCATTGTAAGCTTTCAAACCTATAAAAGTCCTTTCACACTTTTAGCAAAGTTATGACATAAAAAGTTGAGTTAATTTTTAATGTCGTAATTTAACTTCTTGGATGTTTTGTCTCATAATTGGTCTTTTTATATTATAATTAGACTTTTTATGCCATAATTATGATTTACCAAAACACATTTTTTCCGTACGTGCTAGAAATGGGCTTGCATGCAATTCTCATTTCCATACTTCTGCATATTTAAATATTCTGTTGTTTTTTCCTTACCAGTGAATGATGACTTGTGATTTTGGGATTCTCTGAAATTATAAAATGTTGCTCTGAAGCCTACGGATCCACTTTATTATAGGGTAGCCTGACTTTTGGTATTATTCAGTATTTTGGATTTCCCCTATTAGAACATTTGATCTAGCCAGTCAGGATGGAAAACTGAAGATATGTTCTGCCAAGACTGCCTTGTTATGCAACCAGAAAGTGGCCCAGTGTATTTCAGCAGCTTCCAGTGTCATTTAATGGTGCCACTTAGCTTGAACCCACAGTTCCTGTTGGAGTTCTGATGGACAAGTGAATAGGTTAATGGATCTCTGATCCCATCCGGAAGCAGTTTTCAGTGGACTGCTAAACTCGTCTGTGTGGTGTAAGGCCTGCAGGGTTATCTAATACTCTGCAGACCTTGATCTTTCAAGCTGAGTTCGTTGAGCTTAGAAATCATACTGTAATGTTCAGAACTTTCTGCTCAGTCTGAAAAGGCATTTACTGAAATGGCAGGAACGACGTGTTCTGAACTTTCTGATTTCAGACAGATGGGTGCATTATGACCGTCCATGTGTTTGTGTCCACAACACCTGTTCAGTGTTTAACCATCTCAACATAAATTAATGCCGCAGAGAACCTTGTCTGACATTATAAGTGACCCATAATTCATAGTTAAATGAAGCCAGTTAGTGATTACAAACTCTTTCATATATGAATAGTGAGCAGGCTGAAAATTTCACAGAATCCACAGAAGTATGTTTAGAATTTCATGTATGCAGCGTTGCCACTTATGAAACTACAGTTAGCAGACACATTGGCGTCTTATGCTCAGCATGGCTGCAGTTATTTGATGAGTAAAAACAGTAATGTTATTACACTTTAAAATAATTTTCTATTGTAAAATATTGTAAAATGCAATATTGTAAAATGTATTCCTGTGATGCAAAGTTGAATTTTCATCTGACTTTACTAGAATAGAATCAATCAATTTAATATGCTGATTTGCTGCTCAAGAAACATGAGAAAAAACATATATATCTAGTCTATACACTACACATTTATTGTGGTGTTGTTCTCCATTCAAACAAAGCAATATGCATTGTTTTGTGACTTACGCTAAGAAACAAATAAAACAATACATAAATGCAGTTTTTAAAATAGGTATAGAAATTACTGTAAAAAATCCTAAAAAATGTCCTTTTCATGTTAGCATACAATGTTTGTTTGTTTGTTTGTTTGTTTGTTTGACTGTTGATTATTTAATCTAAAAATTAATAGTTTACACTCTGATGTTAATTGTAACCTTTAATATTATAGTAAGGTGCAGTAATAGGGCTCCCTACATAAATAAAAAAATATTTATGATTTGACAACTGTTTCATAAAAAAAAAAAGCAATTACATATTTAGTTTTTTCCCCCCTCATACTGTATTGAATACATATTGAACAGTGACTTCAAACCTGAGGTGTGTACCGAACAGCCCAATAATCTCACAGCGGAGCTACAGGAACACTAAAGCAGTCAGATGTCTTGAACAGGAAGTGGTGCAGCGCTGTGCTTCACAGGGCTAAGGACTGTTTGATGACGACCACAGCACAAGAATATTATTGGCAGGTTGCGTTTGCAAGTCTCTGTTGGAGATGGCAGAGGAAAAAAGGCTGGTGGCTTGGTTTACGTCCTGCATATTTATGACCGACTCTTACGCATATAATTACATTATTAACAGGCATCACTTTGGTTTGGAGCCGCTGGATGTTCTGAGACTCAGTGGTTCGCACATAATGGTCAGGAGATGGTGTCGTAACTCTGTCATGTGTGGCCATTGTTTCAGTGCTTTATTTGTGAAATAGCAGTGGAAAGTTACTCACGACTGATCCGGATCCAGCGCTTTATGCTTCCCTTCAGGTTGGACCGAGGCCTAACCCGACACCCATCAGGCCCTGGATCCGCTCTGCTCTCATGTGGCCCGCAGACCTTTCTGTCTATTTTTCAAGGTTTTGCCTGGGGTTCAAAGGAGAGGGTTAGCGTAGCATAATGCTGCGCAGCGAGTGTTCTGATTAACATGCTGTATGAGCACATGTGACAGCCGTCCTCAGGGGTCCGTATTAATGAACTACAAATACTCTACTGCTACCGTGTCAGTAGTTGTTTTGGAGCAGTGCTGCTTTTGCATAAATACATGTTTCTTTTTACTTCATCATGCTTCTTGGAGTGCTGGAATTTTAGACACGTAGATTTAAGAACTGGCAAGTCCTTGACAGTGCTTGAATATTAATACATTTTAGGGATGTTTTTTGCCATGCCTTTATGCCTTTATCCATATTAGAGATTTCCTGGCTGGAACATCATCGGTGTTATCACTTTGACGCATATGTGGATTTTCTGCACAAGGGCGCCCTCTGGCGTCCAGTATGAATGAAACCCATCCTATTTTGCGTAAAAATAAAAAAAATAATATCTCTCTCAAAGGAAATATTAAGCAGACATATAATAATCCACGCTTTTGCCGGTGCACAGAGGTTTACAGGAGTATTTTGTTGTTAATTAGATGCCCAAAAAACACTGATGTGGCAAGCTATCAGAACCGAACCAAAAACTGTGCTTAACCATGTTGAACTGTCGACTAACTGTATTGTTGCATCTCTAGTATCTGTCAAGTTCATACTTGCTCTCGAGCAGCAGCATGCATGGCAGATATAGTCTGCCAAGACCAAATACATTAACAGTGTCATATCAGTGAACATGTTAAAGCTGTTATGATTGAAATGAATTATCAGTCTAAATCAGTTGAACTCAAGAAATTGCTCAGCTGGCACATGCAACCTGTGATGCACACATCAGCCAATATTAGACTTTGTTTTTTAATTTATCAACTAAAATTCGCAAAAAATTCGCAAAATTCGTGCCTAAATTTACTTGTGGGATTTAAAACCATTGATTTTTTAGTGATTAGTGTTTTTTCATTTTAGTGCAGCTTTAGAATTGTAATATCAAGCATTTATCAGTAACCTGAATATAATTATTAGCTCATTGTAATTTTCATATTCTTGAGGCAATTATTCATTTATTCAGCCAATTAAAGTTAGGAGCAAAAATATACATTTTCAATAATTTCATAAAGATGGCATGGTCACCAAGTTTGGCAGGTACCCTTAGTTTATAGTGGTAATAAAGCATGCCAAGTTATGTTTCAGTAGATTCATTAGTTGCTGAGATCTAGCCTTTGATCCAATTTCTAGTCTTGTGACTAATGATTCTAGAGCTGCAAGAAATGATGTCATGACACCACCTATTTCACCACACAAGCCTGTAAATGGCTTGTGAAATGTTCCATCTGGATGTGATTTATAAATAAATGACCTGTAAACATGATCTTTACTTCTAAATGGAAGTTTGAGTTGAGTATTTTTCTCGTGAGTTCATTAGTTCCATACAGGTGCATTTCTGTAAGACTATTGGCTGGAGTCCTGACGTGTCATTGGCTTCCGGCCTGCAGATTACAGAGGATTTGCTGTGGTTGGTTATGTGCTCCTCTAGTTGTCTGTGCAGTCACCACCCTCCTTTATTTACGAGTATCTTACTGTTCTCTCTTTCTTCTCCTTTTGAATCACGCTCCATTTACTGCCCTCATCACATCTGATTTTCCGTTCATTCCTGCAGAGTTTGCATTCCTCTGCTCGGCACTCGTGAGATTTCTAGAATTCCTTTCTGTCTCTGTGTCATTGCTTGGACGAGAGCAGGAGAAATCCACACGGGCTCATAAAAAGAGAAAGAGGGATAAGTGGCTTTTTAATTCACTCAGAGCTGTTGTTTTTTCCCCTCACTTATTCTTTAGAGTGTCTCCAGCCAGTGACTTAATCGTTTATTATGTAGTGACGTCACTTTTTACGGCAGTCCTGAGACGTTACTGTTTTTTTCTAAAACACAAATTAAATATTTTGCAGCTTATGTGCACATTTTAGCTTCTCTTTGTGTAGGTGGTGATTCGGAATGAACGTGAAATTAAAATCTAATTTGCCAATTTGTCTTTGAAACAAATGTGAAACAAATAACCAAGCTTTTTGGGCATTTTTAGCATTCTCAAATCATATTTTTACCATCCAGTCCATTGCTAATGAATAACATCAAGTCACACCAAGTTTGTTTCATTGTTAAGTTTTCAGTTTCACTCAAATGCATCACATCATGGAAGTAAAATGGGATGCAATTCCCATTTCATGTTTATTTTAAAGGCATAATTATACAATAGGTTATATGATAGATAGATAGATAGTTATATAATAAAAGAATAGTATATAAATTAAAATTCTGCAGCTTGTGTTGCTCTTGTTGACAGCTGACTCTCAAAATGTTGATATTCTTCATTCGTTCCTTGTGGTTTTTCATTAAGGGCTGACATTCATTACCTTAAATTGTTTTCCAGGGTCATAGCAGCAATTTTTTTTCTAACCTTATTAGATGAAGAGATTTATAGATTTATAGATTTATTATCCACAAAATCCATTGTTGCACTACAGTACTTCTAAAGCAGGATTTAAATTTAGCGATTACAGTTGCATAAATAATACTGGGTTATATAATAATGAAATTTTTAGATTACCTGTGCATCATATTTTTACCATCCAGTCAGTTTCTAGCGGGTAAAATTAAGTCACCATGTTTGTTTGATTGTTACGTTTTCAGTTTCACTCAAACGCATCACATAATGGAAGTGATATTTGTTACCTTAAACTGATTTCCAGGGTCATAACAGCATTTTTTCTAATCTTATTAGATGAAGGTCATGTGTCAAATTTCTAATTTTGATCAATACATTTAATTAGATCAAATTAGTGTCCACAAAATCCATTGTTGCATTACAATGCTTCGAAAGCAGCATTTAGATTTAGCAATTACAGCTGCATAAATACTGGTTTATATAATAATGAAATTTGGGCATATCAGTTAATAATGTATGTTTATTTGTACATAATTTCTCCTATTTTAAGATATTCTGTGCAACATTCGCACACTTAGTTAAACACTAATAATTTTGAAAGACTATACAATATATTGTTGTGGTGCGTAAGTTTACTTGTAGTTTTTAAACTTATTTATTTTATTATTTAGTGTTTTTTGTTGTTGTTTTTTTATTTTTAATATAGGCCATTTGTCAGTAACCGTATAACTTAAAAATAATTGTTGACTTATTGGAATCAGCCATAGAATTTTAATGTTCGTGAGACGATTTTAGCCAATCAAAAATAAGTTAGTTGCTTATACTTGTATCAACAGATTTGGCATGACTCATTTCATAGGAACCAGGAACACACATTTTTCATATTTTATTACCCGTAGGATTGATGCTGTAATGAGATTATTGCTTGAGTACTGAAATATGACTTTCAATGTATGGAGAAGTCAGCGGGGTCTAATATTGTTCGGACCTTATCGCTCTTCACTATGGCTTGCACAGAATTGCGGATATTGATTGTTCAGCGTCTCTGAGCGCTGATGGAGAAAATGAGCTGCTCATGGTCTAGCAGCGCTCCAGTGGCGGCATTATGCAACTGAATGGAGGTTTTGGTCTCCTGAGTGGACTGGAGTTAGTTATGGTTAGTGCAGTGAGGCCTGGGTTGGCTCTGCTCGAGTGTAATCATGTGGCTCAGCGATTTGAAGTCCAGGGCACGCAGACTCCAGAGCTAAATGTGTTCCACAGGGCCACTGTCCAAGTCTGTAGGAGATGTTTTGTTTAAGTTTTATAGTTCGAGAATGTGTATGGCTGATGTCTCCGTTCACACCAGCAGATTAACTGCAGAATGGCAGCAAACTCAGAAACGTTGAGGGTCGTTTAGTGATGCTGTCGCAGAAGGAAACTTTGAGAGAGGGTTCACCCATAAATTAAATCATCAGTTCTTCAATGAAACTAAACAGCTTCTCTTTTTCATATAATGAAAGTACAAATGAGGTTTATATGGTCAGACGGTCAGACTTGTGAACAACAAAAGCAGTCCAAGAATTGACGCTATTTTCCAAGTATTGGTTGTTGTTTTTCTACATTGGGAATTGTCTGAATATTCTGTTGAATGTAAAAAAAAAAAAAGTAATAATAATAATTGTAGAATTTTTTTGTACAATTAGGTGGTAATATTGTTGTTATATATATATATATATATATATATATATATATATATATATAATATAATTATTATTATTATTATTATTATTATTATTCTTATTATTATTTTTAGGAATATATAAACACCTTGATTATACTGTACTAAAGTAGTACAAGTCTAACACATTTCTGTTACATGTTAAACCATAGGGCCCTATGAAATCTGTTTTATTTTCTTCCAAATTCCATTTTTTCCATTTGATTTTTTTTCTTTTTCTTTTCTTTTTTTTTATTTTATTTTATTAATCAAAAGGTCTTATGAAATGTTTTTTTTTTCCTCATCTTCTGTTTGATTGTTACCAAATTCTGTTTAAGCATGTCTAATTATTTCAATTCATAAAAACAACTTAATTTATTAAAGTTTATTTTTACAATAGCCGAATGTTTTTGTTTTTTTTTTTCTCTAAGAAAATCTGTGTTTTGTATTTAAATTGCTCTGGTTATCAAATGAAGGCATAATATATTAATTAAATTAAGCTTTTGATCAAACAAACTTACGTTACTATTAAAATTAACATATTACATGATATTCCGTGTTATACAGTAAATTCTGTTTTTATGACTGGATTCCATGGTTCTGTCTGTGTTTTTCTTCACAGGCCACTATGTTTGTGTGTTTTAAACATTAATTTACCAAGTGAATATTGGACTGAATGAATGAAGTGAGGATTTAACCTGTTTTTTGACATGCCTTAAGCATTCTGCCTGAAGCGTTTTTTTTTTTTTTTTTTTTTTTGACCGTGTGCTTTTGATTTCTCTTCCTTCAGCTCTTAAGTGGGAGAAACTGTAGGTGTGTATGGTGTGCTTTTGATCTTTATGTTGCTCTGGCTTGCTGGCTTGTTTTGAGGGATAAAGGCAGGTCACATCAGGCCTTCCTGAGTTGGCAGAATTGGCTTTAATTGGGCTTTCTGGCTTGTTGGGAGCTATTTCGATCTGAGGTCTCCCCTGGCGTCCCGGGCTTCATGTTGGGCAGCTCTGAGTGAGTGCCTGTCGCTCTGATATGCGTGTGCATGAATTGCGCTCCAGCTTTCAGTTTCCCATGCACGTTAATAACCCACTGACATGTTAAAGCACTGATTAGGAAATCAGGCTGTGCTTGAAGCTCATTCGTCATGGTGTTTGTGACTTATGTCCATGTGGTAGCCTCCGATTAAAGGTTTACGAGCCATTTTAAAAACTAACAACATCTGTATTGTGGGCAGGATGTGTAAGTGTTCTCTTCCTGTAATATCTTAAAAGACTAGATATTTGCTTAGGCAGCTTGCGGGCAGCTATTTTCATCCCGCTTTCGCCATTTATAGAACAAGTGCAGCTGAAGACTAGTGGCAGGACTAATCGACTAGTCTCCTGCTTTCTCGCTGGAACCCATTGACCTCAAACGCAGTGATTGTCCAGCGGGACCCCTGGCACAGCGCAGGCCTCATTATGCAGGGTGTGTATGGGAACAGCAGTAAACATGACATTTCCCTCCAGCGAGCGGCCCGTCCTAATCACAGCCCTGCTGCACAATATGTAGTAAAGGAGCCGCCACCGTCGCCACCGCGGGACACTGAGACCAGGGCAGGAAGGACGTTAACCCCTCATTCCCTCCGTCTATATCCGTCCTTTATTGTGCTTTTTGTGCAATATTGCATGCAGTGTTGGGGAAAGTTACTTTTAAAAGTACTCCATAAAAAGTAACTAATTGCATGACTTTATATAGAACGTAATGCATTGTTACTTTTGGTCACCTGGGTTGGGCTGGGCTGGGCTTGCTTATTTGTATTTTTAATAACAAAAAACCCAAAAGTTGCATTAAAGGCCCTTTCACACCAAAAGTGAAGTTAATGAGCCTCAGGCTGAAGGAAGTGCCTCCTCATTCCTGATTTTTCTCAACATGGAACAGGAAGGCTGTCAGTGAATTGTGTAAATTGGAAAAAGTAACTTTGATATTTCATTTTAAATGAATGTTACTTAACTAGCTACTTGAAAAAGCAATCTGATTACGTTACTAGTGTTACTTGTAATGCATCACCCGCCCACACTGATTGCGTGTTTATTGAACAGATAGTTGAGACTCTAAAATCTGATGGATGGTAAAATAGCCATTATACTGTCATTTCTACATTTACGTCATGTGGAAAATAGAATCATGATATGGACTGGTGTTCGTGATTTATTAAAGGATTAAAAAATGTTCTTTAGCATATATCGAATACACACACAAACTCAAAGGTCTTCACTGCAGCCTGTCAATATAAAAGTTTGGTTTAACTTGAAGAAATTGTAACTCATATATTATTCTTGTGCAGTAGGATAGTGCTGTGCAACGATTAATCGCATCCAAAATAAAAGGTTTTGTTGCATAATATGTGTGTGTACTGTGTATATTTATTATGCATTTATAAATACACACACATACAGTTTGTATTGAAAATATTTTCATGGATTTACATGTATATATTTTAATTGATATAATTAATATTATATATAAATATATTTCATATATAAACATAACAAATGTTTCTTAAATATGTCCATGCACTTGTGTGTATTTATTTATATATACATAATATACACAGCACACACACATAAATTATGTTAACAAAAACTTTTATTTTGGATGCGATTAATAATGATTAATCATTGCCCAGAACTACAGTAGAATATACTTCTAAAAATAAATAAGAATACAATTATTAAAAAAATATCACAGCATGCTTCTTACTTTCATTTTAACATTAAACATCTGTTGTGTAGCTCAAAAGTGAAAAGATTTATTACATTTTCATTTGATGCTAAAAGATTACTTTTTAATAATTTATCAAATTCATTTTCACATTTCACACAGTCTTCAAATGCTTAAAACAGTATAAAGCCAGTATTTTATGTATTTGATATTTTAAATATTCGTTTAAAATAAAAATATAAAAAATGAATGCATTACAGCCTTTAATCACCATGTAATTTTCTGTTTTCACTTTAATTTTGGTTAAAGTTTTACTAGTTTTGTATGTTTTTATTAGTGTGTTTTTTTGTATGTTTATATAGTATTTATAATGTTTGTTCAATAGATGTAGTTTTAGTTAATATTAGTACTATACCTTTAAATGCAAAATGTGAAATGTTGCCTTTGCAACTAGCTGAAATAGTTTCTTTTATGAAATATTTTCTATTTGTTTTTATTTCAGTGAATGATATTTTAAGTAACTTTTTTGTTATGGTTTTAGTTAGTAACTCTGGACACATGATGGAAATAAAAATGTGCTGTGAATGTGGTTTCATGTTGACTTTTATTACATGACAGACAAAAGTGAAAGAATACAGTACCAGTGTATAATAGTCTCTAATGGAAAATCTTCAGTGTGAACTGAAATGCCTTTTTCTAGTGCTTTTAGACTGTGTTTAATGTCAGAAGATTCTCTGATCTTTCTGTCGCTGTGTAATATGCTTTTCAAATGCACTGCTAATAAAAAACATGTCATCATTATGATCCCTTGTGCGGTGAGAGAGCTCTGTTACGGCAAGGCTTTGACATAAAGACCTCAGATGTTGTGTGTAATTTTTGCTCCCTGAGTAACATGTAATTATTTTGGGCTATTGTATGGCTTTTGTGCAGCTGCCTATATTTGAGTCCGTATTGCTGCCACTGCGGTCATTTTACATTATAGCGCACATTTAGGAGATGAAAATGATGAAAGGGATGCTAAAGAAATGGTTGTCAACTGGTTTCGCTTCAGGACCCAGAACAATCTTGGGTGTTCAAATACAGTGACAGACTTGTTTATCATAGAAAAGTTCACAAAATAAATCAAACATGATTTTTTTAGGATTATCATGAACTGTAAAGCTGCAACAATATACAAAACTATCAGCATGACATGAAACGGTATATCCAAAAATTGAAAATTTGCTGAAGTTTACTCACCCTCAGGCCTTCCAAGATGCTGACGAGTTTATTTCTTCGTCAGGTTTGGGGAAATGCAGCGTCCGATCACTTGCTCACCAGTGGATCCTCTGCAGTTGAATGGGTGCCGTCAGAATGAGAGTCGAAACAGCTGATAAAAACATCACAGTAATCCACAAGTAATCCACACCGCTTCAGTCCATCAGTTAACATCTTGAGAAGACAAAAGCTGCATGTTTGTAAGAAACAAATCCATCATTAATGCATTTAGTAACTTTAAACCGTTGCTCCTGGCAAAAATATGAGTCCATAATCCATAATAATGCTTCCTCTAGTGAAAAATTTCTTATCTGAATCTGGAGAGGAATATCGACAGGTCAAGTGCCGTTTACAAGCCAAAACAGCTCTAAACAAATACATATGTGTCTGGATTTTGATGTGAGAGACAGCAGGAGACTTTTTCACTGAAGGAAGAGTTATTATGGATTATGGACTCAACTTTTAGCTGGAAGCAATGGTTTGAAGTTAAAACATCTTAATGATGAATGTGTTTCTTAAAAACACAGCTTTCCACTTCTCAAGATAATAACTTGTGTTGTGGATTACTTGTGTATTTTTGTGATGTTTTTATCAGTTGTTTGGACTCTCATTCTGATGGCACCCATTCACTGCAGAGGATCCACTGGTGAGACAGTGATGCAATGCTACATTTCTCCAAACCTGATGAAGAAACAAACTTATCTACATCTTGGAAGGCCTGAGGGAGATCACATTTTCAGCAAATTTACATTATTGTGTAAACTATACTTTCAAAGTCTCGTATGAGAATGTAATGACTGGCGTGTCCAGTGTAAAGAGAGACTGTGAGCGTCCAAGAAAAGTATTCATTGTGTGTCGTGTTTCGGGTCAGTCAGTGTATGAAATGAGTGCGTCGAACTGCTGGTGTTGAGAGGTCAGCTGTAAATAAGCAGTTAGTTGACAGCGCTGACCGCTAGCTCAGTCCGTTTTAGAAGGACGCCGTTCTGAATCCGAGAGGCAATGGGAAACATTCATCTGTCTGGGATGCATAAGCACGGCACACTGGACAATAAAATCGTCATCCGCGCCGCAGGCCATAGTTAATGTCAACACATTAGCTTCTCATTAAGTTGTCTGTTCAGTTCGTGAAGACAGAGACATGTGTTTTAAAATGCCACTGGAACCTCATAAAGACAAAATAGAATGACTTCATTTTGGACCTCCGTTTGTACTCCTGGTTTTTCTTCGTTGGGTTGTTTTTCCTGGTCAATTGACAGACAGGGTTTGTGAGAGAGCAGGGAATTGAGTTTGGCAGGTGGCAGTGGGACACCAAAGGGTGTTTTGTTTTTATTCAAAGCATTGATGTATGCCTACAGAACAATCACTGGCTCTGCACCCCTTTACCTAAATCCACTGACATAACTGTTCCCTCCTGGTGGAATGACCTGCCCGACTCGATCCAAGCTGAGCCTTTATCCATCTTCAAGATACAGCTAAAAACACATCTCTTCCATCTGTACTTGACCCTCTAGCACTAGAGCCCTCTGTTCTATTCTATCTACCATTTATTACTTTAAAAAAATGTTTGAGCAGCAAATCAGCATATTAGAATGATTTCTGAAGGATCATGTGACACTTAAGACTGGAGTAATGATGCTGAAAATACAGCTTTGATCACAGCAATCAATTACATTTTAACAGATATTCAAATAGAAATCAGGTCTTTTAAATTGCAATAATTTTTCACAATATTACTGTACTTTTGTTTAAAGGGGTCCTATTATGCTCTTTTACAAAGTCTTTGTACTAGAACATGCTCTCATGCTTATTGGTTCAAAAAAACACTTTACTTACATAACTTACATTATTACAATACCTATCTCCCAGCCTGGCACAAATGGCTCGATTAGTTCCGGGTTTAATGAAGGCCCGCCTTCCAAAAAACGGAATGTGTTGTGATTGGTTAGCTGTCCCAGTGCGTTGCAATTGGCGAACAGCTTAGATGGTGTTTCAGTACTGCCACAACCCTTGCCAAAGCAGCAAGTTTGTCCTATCGTCAGCCTGTGAGATCACGATACACAATGTTATTGTGCTAATTTATTTAATTATTTACTTAAGCCCTATTCGGACAGGATTAGTTTTCTGAACTGCGTTTCGATTCCTATCACTTGACTTCTGTGATTTTAATGTACCAGTTCTGACGGGACTAACATCTGTGTTTATTACAGAGGTGGGAGGGTCTGTTTTGTACATCTGGGCGTTGTACACTCTGTATGCATGCATTGCATATAGTCATTTGGATTGATTACCATAGTACAGCAATGCTTTTACTGCAAATATCATGATGAATCAATATGGCTACTAAAACATTATGTAATTGTGCAGAAGTGAGTCCAGAAATGAATGTTAGTAATCTTACCTGACGCTGATATTACAGTCAGTCCTAACAGTTTAAGTAATCTGACTCTTGATTTTATTATTGTTATTGTTTATTTCTTTTCCAGGAGGCAAACATATCAAAAATGTGTGCGGTAAGAGCATCTGTGGTAGTTCACCTTGGCCAAAACAAACAAGAAAACGTGTTGTGGAAAAACTATTGTCGGCACAGAGGAGGGCCGTTCCCCTCAAAACGAGTTACTGTGCCCCCCTTTTCCATCCTCTCCCCTCTTTGCTGAATGGGATCGATTTCGAAGTGAAAGTATAACCGGAAAAACAGCGCGCATAATAAAGCGATTGCACGTTTTCGTGAGAGAAACGAGATGCAGTGCAGCGCTAAAGATAGGCGCTTAGTCTATTTTTGACAAATAATAATAATAATTGTCTTGCTAATGTCAAAGACATCAGCAACAGGCGATATCTCTGACAATCGTTGATACACAATACACTTTTTATTATGGATGGATGCACTTTATTAGACTTGTTTTGGACTGATGAAAAGAAACACTATATGCTGTTCTAAAGCTTGGGAGTGCCAGGTTAATTTTTAATATGACTTTTGATTGCATTCGTCTGAAACAAGGAAGTCATATACACCTAGGATGCAATGGAGGGTAAGTAAATAATACGCTACAGTAGTGTTGGATCCTATCATCAGCCTACGAGATCGCCAATACATGATATTATCGTGCTAATTTATTTACATACTTGGTTTCATTGCCCGAAACCAGCTCCAGCATAAGGCTAAAAGCAGCCTAATGTTTTTAATATGACTTAATTTGTATTTAACATGACAACAATTGAATAAAATAATTGTAAGTTACTAATTATAATGCTTACTATTCCTTAGTTTTTCAAAAGCAGCTACAGAAAACAAGCAAAGAACATTAACATTATCAAAGAACATCATCACTGATCAGCCTAGTCTAGTGCAAGTTTATGCATTTTAAAAAACACTCGCGTTATAAGTGAAGCTATCTACACTGTATGATAAATAAATCTCTTTACCACACACTGCACACAACTGCTGTGCATTACGGCTCTGACGCGGCCACCGGAGCTGATCGCAGCCTCTCTAATCAGTGCTTGTGTTTATGTCCAAGAAGCGGCTGCATCGCTAAAGTTAGGCTAATCTCCCACCTTGTCTCTACCCACCATTCGAATTTGCGTAGGCAGAATTTAATTTAATAATATTCCAATGGACCGCGTTGTGACGTCATTGCATGCTGAAAACAAATGCTGTAGTCCAAAGGAGCCGTTCGTTGTTGTTCTTTAAAAGGGATTTTTTTTAATTGAAATCTCTCACTTTGGAGTGGACTTCGAGATTTGTAACTTTGTAGATCTTTTTTTTATACCCAAACATACACACCACACACTGACTAAATTTCAAAGAGTGGAAAAGCATAATAGCACCACAAAAAAAAAGAAATGAGACTAAGAAATTTCAAAAGCATTAAAAAAATTATTGACGTCAGACTTTTTAATGCTCCACTCATATTTTCTAAATGACCCTGTCAGATAAAATTGGTTGTTGTGTTGCTATTATTTGCTGTCTGTTTGCTCTGAGGCATCTACAGCAGACCTGAGAAGTATTTGGAGACCTTGCATAACATTTAAATGGGTCACGACACGCTTTTGTTGTATTATTTTACTTCTATTCCCTCAAGTCCAGTTTGAGTCATTTGAATCAATGCCACCGCTGTGATTTGCTAATATCATTGCAGTCGGAAAAACACCTCTGCCGTGACGCGTATTTTTCAACCTCATAGCATCCATTAATGGTGTCATTTGTCATTAGCATTTCCAGGTTGTCACGCTGGCATTTCTGGAGAACCTCCAGGCGTTTCTCTGGCCGGTCCCAGAGACTCTCAGTCCGGGGAAGTGACGTTCTGTCCCGGGATACAGTAATAACAGTCGGTTGTTTGTGTCTGAACTATCTGCGGTATTTGCTGTGCCTCTTCAGGATTTTCCTTGACGCTTTGTTAACTCTGCTGATGACCGTGTTGACTGGGTTAGGTAGTGCCACATGATTTTGACCTGACTCATTTAACTCAGGGGCCAGAGTATATACGGCTAAATTTCCTCCTGTGCTGCCTGGTGAACTTTCATTATGGAGTTTGACCTTTTTTACCTTCTCGACCTTATTTTGCCAAAATAACAGTTGGTGGTTTGAGATCTGCTAGCATCCAATCCAACATAACAAGAGAGTTAAATCAATAGCAAGAGTCTGATTCCCAAAACCATCGCAGCATCAGATAAGACCTTGCTTTATTATATGCTTGCATGTAATATGTAACATGAGTCTTGTTGATTTCATTGGATTTCATGATGTACACTTGCTATTCTAAAACTAAAATGATTGTACATTTTTATAAACTGAAGATTAAGTAACTAAAACCAAAACACTTATAGCTCATATGATCTAATTTGTTATATGAATATTATTTATATGCTATTACAGTTTTTAATATTTTGAATTGACTTGTACACTCTTAAAAAAAAAAAAGGTGCTTCACGATGCCATAGAAGAACCTTTTTTGTCTAAATGGTTATAAATGGCTATAAAGAACCTTCAACATCTGAAGAACCATTCTGTTTTACAAAAGGCTTTTTGTGGAGAAAGAAGGTTCTTTAGATTTTAAAAAAGTAAGAAAAAGATGGTTCTTTAAAGAACCTTTGACCGAATGGTTCTTTGTGGAACCAAAAATGGTTCTTCTGTGGCATCGCTGTAAAGAACCTTTCAAAGCACCTTTATTTTTAAGAGTGTACATTTATTTTCAGTTCTCATTTTAATTTTAGTTTTTACTTGTTGTTGTTGTTGTTGTTGTTGTTGTTGTTTTTGTAATTTTATGTTTATCATTTTTTAAATAGTAGTATTTAAGTTTAGTTTATTTTTACTTCAGCTTTAGTTTAGTTTAGTGTAGTTCAGCTTAGTTTCAGTTTTTGTAGTATTTTAAATAATTACATTTTAAAATATAGTACAATAGAAAAGTTATTTTAAATTGTATATGTTTTTTCTGTATATTTAATCAAATAAATGCAGCCTTGGTGAACAGAATAGACTTCTTTTAAAAACCTAAAACAGCTTTTGCTGTCTCCAAACTTTGTATACTACTTTATTTTAAGGTTTAAAACATTCTAGTATATAAACGCACAAAATCTGAAGTGGGGACAGACGGAGATAGGGCCCTATCAAATCTATTGTATTGTTTCGCAAATTCTGTTTTTTCCATTTTAATTTTCCTGGATTCCTTTTTTTTTTTTTTTTTTTTCAGTTTTAATTTTTCCTTTTTAATGGTTAAATTACATTTTATAAATCAAAAAGCATGTCTAATTAATTAAAATCATGAAACTTTAACAGCAGTTTATTAAAAGTTTAAATGTAAATTTTAAAATTTAAATTACATGTCTAGGGCCCAATGAAATGTTTTATTTTTGCCCACCTTATGTTTTATTGTTAGCATACTCTGTGTTCTAGCATTTCTAATTATTTGAATGTATAAAAACAAGTTTCATTTATTCTTACAATAGCCTTTGTTTATTTTTCTCAGAAATTCCGTTTTGTGTATTTGCATTTTTCTGGTTACCAAATGAAAGCATAAAGCAGTAATTTAGTTTAGTTATTGAAAATTAAACATTTTATTTTTTGGCAGAAAAAAGAGGATTTACTGTTACAATTAAAGCATTGAAGAAATATGTGATTATTCCTTAAAAATAAGATTTTAATAATTTTTGTAGTTGTAGTAGTATGTACATTTTGCTAAACAATAGTAATGTATTTCTACTTTTATTTTGACGGGTTGCTGTGAATACCTTTAAATTTCTGTGTATGATATAATGATAATTTTACTCGTGAACCGGTCAAATGCTCATGAAGTGATTCTCAGAGCAGTTCTGGAGATGTTATTCATTTATTTATGTCCTCATTTAGTGAGACATCAGATGCTAATACCACCGCAAGTGTCATGCACGCTTCAGTGCGAGTCGTAAACAAAACGGCTTGTCTGCCATTCATTAACACAGAGACATGCTGAATTCATATTTAAACAGTCGTTTTTCAGCTTAGTATTATCAAATGTTAGTCCATATCATGATTTGATTAAAGTGTAATGACCTGCATTTGATTAATTCAACTGTAAATTCCGTTTTTATGACTGGATTCTGCGATTCCTTCCATAGGGCCCTACTGAGATTTATAACACAACACAATGATCATTATCAGCCTTGCCGCAAGAGGCTGTATTGTAAACATTGTCATATTTTGTCCTTGTCTGTGGTCACTTTTCTTTTTCAGGTAAAGTATTCTCATGGCAGAGCAACAGTTTGAAGAATCTTGCTGAGTGAGACTGATAAACTGTTGGCATGTTTATATCTAGCTGCCTGAATAACATCTGGTTTAATACCACAGATATTTGAAGGAAAATCTATCACCCCCTTGAGTACTGAGATTTGTTACTGCCACACTAATGCAAGTTAAATATGTTCAGCAAGCTGATCACCTGCCGTGCGATGGCCAAGTGTAATGCATTAATATACTTCAGTCAGATATGTTCATGATCTAAAGATGTCTGAACTAGTCACTGTATTTCCTCGCCAGGTCTGTCTTAAAAATAATTTCATTCAGACAGACCTGGTTGTGTGGGACAGCTGTAAGAAAATGGCTCCAGTCACACCCTGCATACTTGCTGTCTTATCGAAATCTCACACCCTCGCTAGCACACAGTCTCAAGATTCTGCCGCTGTGCCCGTCTCAGTCCGCTGGCATCTGAGGCATCAGAAGCACTTTCAGCGACTCTGAGTTTCTGACATATGACCAACTTGGTTATGAGGTGTGGAATTGTTATTAAATCATTCATTATTCTTCGCTTAACTGTCAACTCCAAACTAACCACAGGCAAAGTGTTTTACTCAGCACTCAAATACAGGCTTCAAAAGGGCTTTTTTTGGATTTCCCAAAGAAGTCTTTTTTTTTTTTTTCTTCATTTGAGGAACGTTTTAAAAATGTAAAGACCTTTTTTTTCGCTATAAAGAACCTTTTGTGAAATGGACGGATTCCATTGATGTTAAAAGTTCTTCATGGAACCATTGATACCAATAAAGAGCTTTAATTTGAAGGAGTTAAGTACACAGTGGTGGTTGCACAAGCTTTAAACCTGCAACCTTTGGTTTACTACATATTTAAGAACTAAACCACACCAGCCCAAGGATGTTGGATTGGCAGTTCCGGTCCTATGGGCCCTAAGCAAAACAGGAGGCCCCTTTTAAGTGCGTTAATAAAAACCCTCAGCTCTATAATCTGTTCTTTCAGAGCGGTTTCACTGTCAACAAACAACAGTGAGAAGAAACAGTCAGTAACTCAATGAAAAACAAAATAGCACAAATACAATAGAAAAAAAAGATTGAAATGAAATGAAAAAAATGAAATAAATGATTTAACCTACTAACATAATAGCCTGTTATACCGAAATTGAACATAAAACTAAAACATAGTGCATAGTCTTTACCGTATTAACTGAATGTACATAGGTTTTGTTAAAGTTACTAAATTTGAGTGAACAGTACTGAATGATTGTCTCATTTTCTGTCGTTGTTTGAAAAGTGCAATGTGGCTGTGCAGACCGAATGCAGAAATTTAATATGCTGACAAACATTTGATTACTTTCCCTACTATTTATGTTCACTTGACTCTATCCCCACCAGCGTTCTTTTTAAAGTTGCGAGCCACCAACAACATCTTTGATCATTTTTTTGACAAAAGTTTAATGTCCCCCAGAATATTTTGTTTTATGAATATCTGAACGTGCAGTATGCAATAATTAAAAAATATATATATTCTAGCTTCATGCAATCTTTTTTCTTAAAACTTGAATGTGGGTAAGTTTTGAGGAAAATAATATTTTGAACAAAAAGATGAGAAGAGGGCTTCCACGGGTCTTAAAATGTCTTAATTCGCTTTTCTGTGAATTGTGCAGTGTATCAAACGACAGTCGCATCACAGATCAGATTTTCCATTATCACGTGAAGAGAGTGAGTCAAGCTGACTGACGAGAAGAGAGAGGTCAGAAAGACGAGACTATGGCGGAAGAGTTGTGAAAGTGCCTGTTTTAAAATAACAGAAGTTTCATATTTATTTATGATGCATATGTATATGTATGTGTGTGTGTGTGTGTGTGTGTGTATATATATATATGTATGTATGTGTGTGTATATATATGATCCAATTAATAAATATTCTTTCAGAACTGAAAAGACACCAAGACTGACACTTAGACATATTTGTGTGCACACTCCGTCTTTGATCATGCACAAAGAAATCCTGAGGAATGACATTTCTTTTGTAGCTCTTTTAACTATATAACTTATAATGAAACTAAAATTCTATTAATTGCACAGCCCTAGTCATTAAATCATCTTTGAGAGCAAAGGGGCCCCATGGTGGTTCGGTGGTCCAATGCAAGTGTGTACTTTGCATATAGAGAGGACCGCCACTGTGTCAAATTAAGAGAAGATTTGTGTAGCTGAATGTTAAAGAAAGGAGCAGGTGTAGTCAAACATACTGGCCACTGGCCTCATTCATCGTCCACTGGGAAAGTATTTTGTTTGCAGCTTGTTGCTTTTACAGTGAGAACTTCAAAGGAAGAATAATCGGAATTGAGGTTCATGAGGTTCATGGCGTCTCATCTTTAATAGATATTCTGTGAAGTAGTCTGAGCTTATGTGCAGCCTGTTTGTTCACTCGAAGTACTCAACAGATCAATCACACATACCAATGATGCATGGAATTAACATTTTAATTGTAACAGTCAGCACACATGGCTCACACATTGAAGGAAGTGGATGTTGCAGGTGTATTTTTTTCTGTCTTTGTGGAGTTCCGGAGAAACATCCAACCGCAACATCCAAACCGCATCACATTCTTCTCAGCAGATGTGTAACAATGAAATGCCAAACATTTAAGTCTTTTTCATCTCAACAAAGATTGAATTTTTTTTTGTAACTACTCTAATTACGAAAGCGAACCAAAACCTTTCTGTAGGAAATGCCTGATCACCAGCGCATGGACGAGTCCTATTATGTTGTGCTGTTTTGCACCTGTTTATCTCTTTTGAAGAACTCACTTTGCAGCAAGATCTGTCTGTTTTATATCTCACAGTGTCTGATGATTAGTCAGTGCTCTGCAGATGAGACCTGCAGTTTATTTGATCAGGCTAACAGAAACAGTGCTTGGCTAAAGTCATAATGACCATTGACAGTGAAGTATGAACATCAAACAAAATTCATCATCAGCAGCAAATGGTGTTTTCTTTCTGTACTAATTATTAAACTCAGTACCACGTGTTCAGATACATCTGTGGTGCTCGTATGGCAATAGGTTTGTGGTCATGCACAAATTTTTATCAGTCCCAATAAATCCAAACCGAGATTCTGAAAGTGCTGTTTTTTATGAACCCTGAACAATCCGATTCACGTACTCGTTTTCATGTGCAATTTTGTATTCTGAGCAAAACATCTGCAAATTCTTAGTACATATTCACTGACCAGTTTATAAGATGGCAATAAACATGAGCGTGTTGGTAGAAAGTAAACAGAGATTTTCTAATAAAGAAGGGTTTGGTAAACATGCATCATGGGGAATCTACTATTTTTAAATCTCATTGACGAGATATTGTATTCAAGTGTTTGCATGTGTAGTTTTTCCTACTAACTGAATGATTTCACATCTACACCACCCCTTTCAATCCAGTCTAAATTTCATTTGGATTGAGCTCAGTCAGAATGATTGAGGTCTTTACATTTAGCGGTTATAATCCAGTCGAGGCATTGAATGCCAGTGGATTATTTGGGTGGATGAAAATGTAGCTAATCTGTCTTGCAACTATCCAGATTTCTCAGACAGGAAAGTTTTTGCCTTCACTCTGAGGACCTTACCTTTGACTGGGATTGGAAATGTCCTGAGCTGGATTTACACTCTGGATGCTTAAACTATAAGAAACCAATGTTTTGTGAATGTGGTAAATTAATGTGCTGCAATCCAGCACCATTCAGGTTGTTTGGTATGAAATGTAAAAGCAAAGTTAAGAGTAAAGGGTGCAAAAATGCATCTGTGCCTAATTTTGACAATGTCTTTAAGTTTTGCTATCTTCATGGGTTTGATTTCCAGGTAAAGCTAAAACTGATGAAATTTGTACTTCAGTAAGTTCCTTTGAATAAAAGCATCAACGTAAATGTACATTTTGATTTCACATTTAGATTTTGGTTTCAGAGGCTGGAATTCAGACCCAGAATTACTATATTGCACAACAAAAACAAAATATGAAGGCTTGTGCATGTTTCCTCATCTCTTTTTGACTGAAAATAGACTAATAAATGGCTTATGTTCTCTCTCTTCCAGTCGGTGGTGAAGACCGGTCGGCTGCTCGTCAGTCATGAGGCTCCGGTGACCGGAGGATTCGCAGCTGAGATCAGCACTACGGTTCAGGTAAGAATCAGATGGGATCTTACGGATGTCATGATTTATAGATTGACCAGTAATGATCATTTTTATATTCAAGTGTTCAAGAACTGTGATGGAGAAGCATTTCATTACTGCTCATTTTCTGCTTCTTGACACTGTAATTAAATAATCTTTAGACTTTAACAATTCAAATAGTTGTTACACAGTATGTGTTCTTAAGCAATCATGTGTTGAGTTGACGTCGTCAACTTCAAAGCTCAGTTCCAGTTCTCATGAATGCTAGTGCAGACATATGAAAGTATCTGGATGTATTTTTGATATCAAAGATGCATCAGATGCAGACTTGAGAGAATCAATTCGTTAGAAAGTCCAGAAATCTTTTCTAGTATTACAGATGTACTGTCACTTTTGATCAATTTAATGCATCCATGTTGAGTTCAAGTATGTGCTGACCTCAAGCTTCTGAACCGTGGTGTTCACATTCATGAGTTTCTCAGGCCTCAGCGAGCTTGTGGAAATTTTATCAAGAGATTCGTCCGTGCATAGATGCAGGGCTTTTCAACACAAACATAAGTCACGTTTCCATTGACGTCAAAGTTTGTTAAAGCACCTGCGAGCGAGGTGGACACACTGGGCACTGATGAGTCAGCCGTATGTGCACAGATAATGGCATTGAACAGAAAAGATGCTAAAAAAGGCTGTTAGTTGCACCGAGGTTAACCGGAGCTGTGGTCAAGCTACTGACGTCTGCGATAATGGCGGCTAGTGTATCTGCCCTCCACTTAAACGGCCAGAACACAACACGCATGCCATTTCTGCAGACCTTTCGGTAGTCAGTGCTAATACAAATAAGATTTCACAGTTCTCTGTGCCAATTTCAGTTCCATAGCAAAAACTATTGTAGCTATTTAATTTTGATGATGTTTTCTTACGTAACTGTTTATTAAAAGAAAATTAAATAAATGAAATTAGTGGTAATGCTTTTAGGGCCAAGTTGCTTATACTACTAGCATACTGGCTGTTTATTAGTACTTATAAAGCACATATTAATGCTTTAAGAGATTAAAGGTCCACTGAAGTGCCTTGACACAAGCAGCGTGATTCTATGCGGTGACGCAGTTTTAACTGAAACAGGGAAAACTCGCATCTCTGCCTGCGAGTAGACTGTGCGCACTGCCGTGATTCACGTGATACAACGTGAAATCAGACCTCATTTGCCCCAATGGAAATCATATTTACACTGTCTGAATCGTTCCCTTTTGCCTACATTGTGCACTACATGCCATTCACCATACAGTAAACACTAACACTGTGATCAAGTGACTGATCTTAGCTGCAGCTTCAACGTCTACTTATAGTGTAGTGGGCGGGACGCTACGGATTCTAGAGAGCATTTGATTGGACAGAGGTTTTGATGAGAAGCTGAAGTGTAGGGTGATGTCATCAAAATCGTTGATCCATATTGGCGGAAGTGAGAGACTGTAAGTTTTGAATGCTTATATCTTGTAAATGTGAATTGCTGTTGTTTTGGAGCACACTAGCTTATAGATAACCTTAAGTCGAACATATTCATACTAAAAGCCAAAAAACTTTAATTTTGATTTCATGGAGACTTTAAAGGGAATCTTTGCAAAGATACACGTTTTTTACATTTTTTTTACAATACAGTATTATGGTATTTTGCATCATTTCTGAGTGTAATAAAATGCAGCCTATACACTGATACAAAAATGCAATTTTCAGTTACATTTTAGCATCAGGTAAGGTGGTAAAAATCACCCTAAACACACTAGGAAAGTTAAAGCCATAGTAACATCCTGCCAGATGCCCTCAACAGCTTATCATTGTGATGACAGACTTTTCAGAGGCAAACACCACTCACAGTGTCTGCAGAAATGTCTAGTTGTGGTATTGTATCACAGTAGAGACACAGTCATACAGCAGTGATGCTGAAGTCATTGAGCAGAGGATCTTACAGAAGCTGAGACTGCGACAGCGAACTGTTATTCCTGGACCAGGACCTGGAACAGGGATATTTTTCACATTGATCTGTGTGCCTGGACAACTGCATGGAATAGTTGGAATAATATTTAATATCATCTGTCTTGCTCTCTTTCTCTCTCTCTCTCTCTCTGAGTGCGTGTTTGAATGAAGAAGCCAGATTCCTCTGGAATATAAGCGTCTCTGTGTGTGTGAGGTGTGAAGGGGTTTGTGGGTAGTGTTCTCCTCTAGTGTCGTGTGTATTTATGATGCAAGCGTGTTTTAGACAGCATATGATCATGTGTTTCTGCAGAAGAGTTGAATTGGCTGCATTTTAGTTCATGAATTTGAATTCATTTGAAAATGAATCAGCGCACAGGATTTTGAATTGGAATGACAGGAAGAATCTCCTGATTTGCAATTCAAACAACAGATCCGTTTTATCATCTGTGCTTAAGTTAAATTTTTAAAAATTCCTTGAGCTCGTAATGTTTAATACAAATGTCATAACTGGATTTTCCACTGAATGTAGGACTTTTGTGACGCATAAAAGTAGGACTGGGGGCGATATTGATTTTACCTCAATTACGATTATTAAAAGATAATTTTTTTGTTTCTGTTTATTTATTTTTGCTCTCATAGTTCATTAAAGGTTTTTACTGTAAATTATTACAACTATTAAAGGTGGGATTTTTTTTTTCTAATGAAAGAGTGCATTTCTTTGTGATTTTAAAATAATTTAAGAAAACAAACTATTTAAACATTTTGAACAATTAAAATCAAAGCTTGCGTGAAATGAAGATGTCTTCTGAAAAAGTCACATTTTAGTTTTATTGTAAAAAGCAAGTTTCCTAAAAAATAGAAATAAGCTTCCAAAAAAAAAAAAAAAAGATTAATGCCATGTTATTATTATTTTAAATAATGCAATGTAAAAAAGCAAACAAATGTTTTAAATACTGAATTTAAATAAAACACTGCTGATAAAGAGAAAGAGCATGGCACCATCTCAGTGATCTTGGTCTTTCTAGGTTCTTCTAGGTTCTTACTACTGGCCAATTCACACAGAACACGTGTTTGCATCTAGGCCGTGTGTCCACCAAAGTGTTTTTTCCCGAGGCTGGCGTATTTTTTCATTTGTTCTCAATAGGAGTGGCCAGTGTTGGGCAGCAATGCGTTACTTTGTAACACGTTACTGTAATTTTATTATTTTTTTAGTAACGGAGTAATTTAACGCGTTATAATTTCCAAATTAATAATTAGAGTATAGTTACAAGCATGTGTTACCGCTGCATTACGTCATTGCCGACAGAGTGTCTTTTATCATCTACATTGTAAAAAAGGATGTTGGCTAGCACACGCAACATCCTCTACCTGAGACCTACTTTGACTGGTAAGCGCCTATGAGGCGGATACTACCAATGAAAACAAAGTCAGCATGGAGAGAGGAAAGTACGCATTCTGTAGCTGAAAATACAGTCATTATTTTTAGTTTATTTCTGTCAAAGGCAAGAACATTATTGTGTGTAGAGGGGAAGAAAACCTTTTCAACCGTGAAAAACTCCATATCTAATTTAAAACACCTGAAAGGGCAGTGTGGCACACTAACTCATTGAGAATGTACCGGGTGCACTCGCCTATCAAGTTTTGTCCCACGCCGCTGGACAAGACTTGATAGGCGAGTGCGGGTGCGGGCGGGCAGAGACTTTTGTGTGCGGGAGGCGATAGAATAAAATGATTTGCGGGACTCCCGCAAAATAGAAATATCTAAACATAAAATATCTAAAACAAATAAACGGCTATTCATGCGTTGCACAAAAGCAACAAGAACAACTAATACAGTCAGGTCCATAAATATTGGGACATTGACACAATTCTAACATTTTTGGCTCTATACATTTTGGCTCTCTATTGTGGTGAATGGATTTGAAATTAAACGAACAAGATGTGCTTTAACTGCAGACTGTCAGCTTTAATTTGATCCAAAATTAAAATCCAAATCAGGTGAACGGTATAGGAATTACAACAGTTTGCATATGTGCCTCCCACTTGTTAAGGGACCAAAAGTAATGGGACAATTGGCTTCTCAGCTGTTCCATGGCCAGGTGTGTGTTATTCCCTCATTATCCCAATTACAATGTGCAGATAAAAGGTCCAGAGTTCATTTCAAGTGTGCTATTTGCATTTGGAATCTGTTGCTGTCAACTCTCAAGATGAGATCCAAAGAGCTGTCACTATCAGTGAAGCAAGCCATCATTAGGCTGAAAAAACAAAACAAACCCATCAGAGAGATAGCAAAAACATTAGGCGTGGCCAAAACAACTGTTTGGAACATTCTTAAAAAGAAGGAACGCACCGGTGAGCTCAGCAACACCAAAAGACCCGGAAGACCACGGAAAATAACTGTGGTGGATGACCGAAGAATTCTTTCCCTGGTGAGGAAAACACCCTTCACAACAGTTGGCCAGATCAAGAACACTCTCCAGGAGGTAGGTGTATGTGTGTCAAAGTCAACAATCAAAAGAAGACTTCACCAGAGTGAATACAGAGGGTTCACCACAAGATGTAAACCACTGGTGAGCCTCAAAAACAGGAAGGCCAGATTAGAGTTTGCCAAACGACATCTAAAAAAAGCCTTCACAGTTCTGAAACAACATCCTATGGACAGATGAGACCAAGATCAACTTGTACCAGAGTGATGGGAAGAGAAGAGTATGGAGAAGGAAAGGAACTGCTCATGATCCTAAGCATACCACCTCATCAGTGAAGCGTGGTGGTAGTGTCATGGCGTGGGCATATATGGCTGCCAATGGAACTGGTTCTCTTGTATTTATTGATGATGTGACTGCTGACAAAAGCAGCAGGATGAATTCTGAAGTGTTTCGGGCAATATTAACCGCTCATATTCAGCCAAATGCTTCAGAACTCATTGGACGGCGCTTCACAGTGCAGATGGACAATGACCCAAAGCATACTGCAAAAGCAACCAAAGAGTTTTTCAAAGAAAAAAAGTGGAATGTTATGCAATGGCCAAGTCAATCACCTGACCTGAATCCGATTGAGCATGCATTTCACTTGCTGAAGACAAAACTGAAGGGAAAATGCCCCAAGAACAAGCAAGAACTGAAGACATTTGCAGTAGAGGCCTGGCAGAGCATCACCAGGGATGAAACCCAGCGTCTGGTGATGTCTATGCGTTCCAGACTTCAGGCTGTAATTGACTGCAAAGGATTTGCAACCAAGTATTAAAAAAGTGAAAGTTTGATTTATGATTATTATTCTGTCCCATTACTTTTGGTCCCTTAACAAGTGGGAGGCACATATGCAAACTGTTGTAATTCCTACACCGTTCACCTGATTTGGATGTAAATACCCTCAAATTAAAGCTGACAGTCTGCAGTTAAAGCACATCTTGTTCGTTTAATTTCAAATCCATTGTGGTGGTGTATAGAGCCAAAAATGTTAGAATTGTGTTGATGTCCCAATATTTATGGACCTGACTGTATAAAACAAAAACGATTAACACACGTAAGCATAGGCAGAGTTTCTATTTATAACACGTGTTTGCAGCATTAAACAATGTTGATTTCTGAAATGCAATGGACAGTCAGAAAATCCACTCACTCAACCACGCACACAGCAGCCTGTTGCTTTTAGTGAAATAACAGTGGTTTGTGAATGTTGATGCTTTAATAACAAATATTTTACCGGGAGCGTTAATGCTGGGTCTGGGATGTTAGGCAACGCACAAATGTAGTAATCAGAACAGTAATTTGATTACTTTTAAAAGGAGTAATCAGTAATTTAATTACAGTTTCAGAGTAACTTGCCCAACACTGGGAGCGGCACGTTTTTTAAAAACACCAGGAGCACGCTGAGCTTTCGAGCGTTTTTTTATTTTTATTTTTTATTTTTTTGTTTTTTTCTCCTCGGCTCCGAGAGTTGAAGAATGTTCAGCTTTGAGTAAAACGCAGCACTCATCACTGTTGCTTTCTAGTCAACTAACCAATCAGAGTGGAGGAGAGGCGGGACTAAAACCAATCACCCTGCTTTTTACTACGACAACACTGGAGAAGTTAATATTGCTTGTCTCCGAGTATTTATGTCTTTACCAAATGGAAATGCCAGACTGCCATAATATTATGAAAAATAATGCTTGGAGAAACGTTTCATTTGCAACGCATCTGCCATATTACTAAAGTGAATTTCATATCATAGCAGCCACAGCATCTCGATGGAAAAAAAAATTGCAGCGTTCTCAAGCGCTCACAGCTGGGCGTTTTCAGCAGAGCACCTGGCATTTTCAACCAGCTAAAAATGTGTATTTTCTATGACTGGAAGCTATTCGCCATCTGTCCACGGTGCCCAGCTACGTCGTGTTGTACTTGTTGTACGAGGTCTTCTAGATGCAGCACAGCGCTGTGCTTCTCGTCCAGTGTGTGCGATCGGCTTTTATAACGCGAGACACAGTGCTCAGGAATGTGTTTTTTTTTTTTTTGTTTGTTTTTTTTACAACAACAAAAAAAAAGTGCTGTGCGTAATGCCTACTCCACCATGTTGCCGTCAAATACAAAAGTTGCCATACCAACCTGCTACTGTAAACGAAAGCTCGCAACGCTTGCCCTGCCTCCGTGCTCTTCTGATTGGTCCACTGTTTTGGAACTGTCATTGAGTGGCGGTGCGTGTAAAAACTGTAAATTCTTTTAACGCATCACTCACGCTGCAAAAAAACTAAAGCGCAACGGTCATACACGTCCGTGTAAACCTTTTTCCTGAGTAAACAATGAGCACCGCCATTACAAATTCTCTTGGATGCTCTTCTGTTCCAGTCTCCATAGGAACCCATTCAAATAGCACCCATCTGTTTTTAATGTAGATAACGTCGGCAGCTTTGTGTCATCATTAAACTTTGAGGAGCGAGACGCTGACAAAAAATTGCAAAGTGATGGTGCTATGGAGCCATTTGCTTTTTAAAAACATTTGAATAAGTTTATCATTAGATTATCAACTCGGAATATACTCTAATTTGACTAGAAACTCTGGAGATCGGAAATGCAAAGCATTCTTCAGGTTAAAAGTCAGGCTGACTTCCACGTTCAAGAAAAACGTCTATAGCACCAACTTCACACATGATAGTATGTTTTAAGGGTGAACTATTAATAGGATTAAAAAAATGAAATAACCGACATGGGAAAATTACGTCGGTTAGAGGTTCTGACTTTCGGTTTTGATTTCTTTTCAGTCAGTCGTCCAGCCTATTCATACAAGACTTCTCCGGTTATTTAGTTTGCTTAAACACTGTCCCCGAGAGCCGTGCCCAAAGCTCAACAGCCAGTCAACAACAGATATGGATGAAAACATCTGTCACTACTTCCATTGCATTGTGACTTTAACACAAGTTTTTTAATGCCTATTTATTCTGTTATATTGAATGTCACATTTTTTTTCAAATAAACTAATACTATTAAATAATTACCATTAGAAGCAGATGTTAATTTTATAAAACATCTTCCACATGAATACAGCAAAGCACATTGACAGCAAAACTCTTCTGCCAATTGAAGGTTAATGAAATAAATATTTGTGGGTGAATGTTTATGTATATATAATGAAATTGTATTTTTTTTTTTTTTTTTTTTTTTTTTTTACATCATTCTATTTTTAATTCAGCTTTGTTGAATTCAAATTGCAATTCTGTGTTCTGTTTGCTGCTTCAGTTCATATTCAGGAATTGTGATTTAAAAGACATAAATTTCTGAATGTCACACAGCTCTGATTTGCAGAAGCTCTTGGTTAAAAAAACATGCAGAATATCCAGTTCCTGTGCTGAGATGATTTGATGGCTGTTCTCTCAGCGACAGTCAAGTCTTCCGACATGCACTAACACTGACCGGGTTATCAAGCAAAAAATAGCATGAAGTTCAGAATGATTGTCTAAAAATGGCCTCTGAGATCAGCGTTTCAAATTGATGTGTCATGTACGGTTTCTAAAGGGAACCAAAGGATCTGAGTGACTCAGAGGAGCTTCTATAACAACATCCATGAATTTAAGTGACTTCTGGAGAACATTTACTGCTTTTAGTTCTTCCGTTAACAGTCTTATAGTTTGTGTCCCAGAACTAAATGATTTCCATACTTATTTTTTCTCCACTAATGACAGGTCATAAACACCCTCATTAATACTGATTTTGGATTTCATGTGGTAACATGTGGGAAACATAATAAATTCATTCGCGGTGAATCTCATGTCAGCGGATTTTCTGCTTTTCTTAAATCTAAATCTCTGAATGTTTTATCTTATTTCAGAGTATGTGAGTGTTTCAGAGCGCCTGTCCTCATATAGCTTTGGGCTCAAATGCACAGTTCACAATTGTCTTTTTTGGCTCTCACGGTCGGTAATATTGGCATTTCCGTGTCACGCTAGTCTTTCAGTACTCTCTAATCTGCTGCTGATGCTGTTTCCACTCTGAAAGCCAAAAGTTTTTTTTTTTTTTTAATCCTTTTGCCCATCAAGGATGCAATAAATTGATTACAAGTGACAGTAAAGACATTTATAGTAAAGATACACAGATGTATTAGGCAATATTTATCTGCATATTTTTGATTGATTTAAAGCCATCGGCATATCGGAAATGACATGAAAAGGGCTGATACCAATGTTTTATCAATTAACTGCTTGGAGACAATGAGTTGCATGTCTGTTGCATAATCCAAAATTTTTCTCTGGGCAAAATAAATACTTGTCAAAACAATATAAATTCTGTACAAAATGTGAAATGCCACTCTCAGCTGTAAATTCATCATGGGTAAGTCACAACGGCAATGCTCCGGCTGCCAAGCACATTTAAGTGAAAATGATTGGCAGGTAATATGGAGCTTTTTGTGTGTTTGACACCAGCAAAAATGTCAAGGAGTCACACAATGTCACATCGCACACATGCAATGCTTTTGTGAACGGAGAAAACATGGAATATATTTCACTTAAATCATTAACTGATTAACAAAACGAAAGAAGAAATTGTGTTGAGTTTCAAGTCATGGTAACGTCCTTTCCATGAACTTCAGAGCACTTTATTTTGTGAAAAAGCTGTAGAGTTTTGAATGATGTTTTGCCTCTATCTGTATGAACAACCAGCGTTGGTATAAATTATGGAGTAATGGTTGTGAAATCAATGCAGTGATCGCAGCGTCTCTCACACACAACATATTTTTGCTAACTTGACATCGCAGCCTGTTCGTTATCAAAATAAAATACAGTTAAAGAAACATAAAAAGTTACACTGCTCAATTTCAGTAGTTCATAGTACAGTCTGTGTCGTTCAGCATGACCAGAGACTTTAACATTGTCCGTCATTTTGACAGACAGGGTCGTAAAAATTCTGTCATAATCTATTATTACCCGTCATTTTAATTGTCATATTTTAATTAGAATAAAACATTTTAATTTTTAATCATAAACCTACAGGACCACAGCGCAGTGTTTAAAAACAAAATATGCTAGGGCTGGGTAAACAAAACAAAAAAAATTGATTTCTCGATTTTAATAGATTCTCATTTTAATGAACCAATATCGATTCTTAAATCACAATCAGTCTTTTGGTCATGTTGTTTTCAGTTGATGAAAGAACAGTACATTATGCGTTTTTTTCTTCCAATAAATAGCAATAGGCTATAGTTACTTTTGATATGAAATTCATATCATTTCAAATTCTGTCCATTTCATTCGGAAATTCAAGCAATAAATACCGTTTTGTCGCTCTTTAATGTGACGTGATAAATTGTTGTAGCTTCTGTGTACTCGCCTGTGCGTAATCAAATGCCTAGGAAAACATTCGTGACAGTTTCGTTTTTGTTCTGGATCCCCTGCTCTGCTGCCAGACTGAAGCGCACTCGCCACCAACTGGACAGGGGTGGGAATTACAGCTACAATTTACAATAATCACTCTCGGTGTAATCTGTCAAAATGATGGACGGCCTTCAGAATTTTCCTTCACTGATAAAATAAAATTCCGTAAACGACGGACAATTTTCGGTTAACGCGACCTCTGATTGCAAGTGAAGAACAAAGCCTATAATGTATGTACTAACATTTTAACATCCAGATACGTCGTGAATATGGAAACATTTGCATTTGTGCAGACAGAGAGGTAGGCTTCAGTTTTGCTTTTAAATTAATTTGTTTTGGCTTTGACATTTATATTTAGCCTAAATAGGCTTCAACTTTAGGATTTGTTTTGGGGAGAAGGGAGCTAAAGTAGCCTAATTGTGTTTGTAATGTTTTTAAACATTTTATTTACCGTTGATAATTTATTTACCGTTATTTTAGCCTATATTATGTTTGATTGTAATAATAAAATGCGACATAGCCTCCTAATTTAGGCAGTTTTTTTCCTCTCAAAACGCGTGTACGAGTAGCTTTTTTTTTTTTTTTTTTTTTTTTTTTTTTTTTTTTTATCCATGCAAACTTTTTTTTAAATAGCTTGAAATAAATGTATTATTATTATTATTTTTTTTTTAATACATTTGGACAAAATCTAGAAAAGATGATGCTGAATTGGCTGTGACTAAGCACAAGATAAGCTACCAGATCAAGACTTCCTCTCTTTTTTTTTCTTTTTGAGTAAAGAAAACGCAGTACTCTATTATTATTATTATTATTATTATTATTATTATTGTTGTTGTTGTTGTTGTTGTTGTTGTTATAGGCAAAGTAAAAGAATATATATATATATATATATATATATATATATTAACTGGTATTTTTTTCTACTCAAAGCAGTTTCAGAACTGTAATAATACAGAGGAACGCAGGAACAGAAACTTTGATTCTGCTTGGAGTGAACCCATTTATTTCTTTTTTTTTTTTTTTTTAAAAAAAAAAAAGCTTTATGCAACTGACCAGAAACGGTATCAGAATCAGCCAATAGTTGTTTGTTAAAATCGGTATCGGCAAAAAAAAAAATCCTATCAGTGCATCCCTAATTTATAGTGTTACAAAAGATTTCTATATGAAATAAATGCTGTTCTTTTGAACTTTCTATTCTAAAAAACAAATGTATTAGTTTCCACAAAAATATTGGGCAGCACAACTGTTTTCAACATTAATAATAGTCAGAAATGTTTCTTGAGCAGCAAATCAGCATAATTGGAATGATTTCTGAAGGACCGTGTGACACTGAAGACTGGAGTAATGAGGCTAAAAATTCAGCTTTGATCGCAGCAGTCAGTTACATTTTAACACATTCACACAGTGGCACGCAGTTATTTTAACCTGTAGCAATATTTCACAATATTACTGCTTTTACTGTATTTTTGATTGAATAAATGATATCCGTATATGTGTGCAGTGGCCCTAATACGTATTTTGACACGTAAGCCACGTGTACAAATATATGAATCACCACATTATATAACAAATCAGTAAAGAAAGTAGCATTTAAATCATATTTTTAATTTAAACTCATCAGTTATCATTAAACTGACAAGTTAATGGTATAATGATGCCCTTCTCATATGTTGGTGAAACTGAAGTAATTCAGTCCTGTTTTCAGTCCACACGTATTGGCTTGACTGCACGTCTCGGTTCTCCTGCTTTTCCAGTAAAACTATTTAGAGGTTTCTACTCTTCTCGTGATCCAGGTTGGCAGGTGTACTCCTCCACTTTGGGAATAAAACATGAATGACCCAAAATTACCCCTGGCTATAAAACTGAAGGCAATTTACTAAATATGTATTGCGGTGATTCAGGCCCCCAAATCTGTTTTTCCCCCTAAAGCATAACACACAGTGTAATGTTTTGCTGTAGCTCATGTTAGATTGGTTTGCTGCATGTTTATATTTGTAAACTACGACTAAACTACTTCCATGCTGCTTTTTCAGTGACAGCCACCATTATCCTAGCCGTGAAGGTAGAAGAGCAGAGAGAAAACATGGATGGACAAGCATAAATGCCAAAAACATCAAAAGAGAACACAGAGAATGTGAAGCATTGTTTTCCAGCATTGCACAAACATGTTGAACTGAAGCAAACAAACGTATTGCAGCTAATTTTAACTCCCATCTATCAGCCGACGTCCTGATGTGTCCTTTCCTGGAGTCCATTTCCAGTCATTACAAACCGCACGCTTCAGATTCAGATGCATCCCATGTAGATAAAACTATTTCTGAGCAGCAGAAGTACTAGGTTAGTCGTGCCACATCAAATCCCAAAGCGGTGATTATGTGTAGCCGAGCAGCAGGATGCCAGGCTCGTTCTGACCGCTGAGCGGCGGCCCGACTGCAGCTGCGGGATGGACTCGAGCATCCAGGACCTGCAGAGCCTTTCCTGACATCTCTCCTCAGAGCTGGAACTGCCTCCTGATGCAAATCTGAAACACATTTTTGTGTTTATACAGGCCATCATGTAAGGCAGGCATAAAGCCTTTTTAATGAAGCTTGACGCTCTTTTGTAGCCACTTCAGAAAACGCCAGCAGACTAAGGAGTTCGCCCAAAGTGCGGCATGTTTCACGCTTAGCTCATGAGCTTTCCGCATTCGGTTTTGGACAGGGAGCGTCCATGAAGAGTTGGAGGTGTCTTCACAGACAATAGATTTCAGCGTTGGCTTTGTATAAGTGGAAACGTTAGACGCTTTTAATGTTTTGTTTTTTTGTTTTTTTTCTGATGCACAAGTTTTGATGGTTCCGTGAAAATAAGTGTAGTGTTTTTAGCGTTTTTGTCATTTGGCAATTGGGTTTGTTCAGCTTCCATTTGGGGCTTGATACCTTATAATATAATCCTCCAAAAGCTGCACTAGAAGCTTAAATAGAAACCAACTGCTCGTTGGAGTCACAACTGAGAACAAAAACTTTTTTCCATTTGTTGCTGTTGATCATGTTGCTCTTGCTTTGGACACTGTAATACTTTTCTTGTTCCTCCATATTCAGGTCATGTTCTTTAGTTCAACATTGGTTTATTATGTCTGGTTAAATCTTCACTCAACAAAAACCCAGTAGGATTTTTCCATTGGCTTTTTGCAGCAAATAAACACTGTGACCAACAGATGTCAATGATTACTGCATGTTTTGTTCATCATGATAATCTTCACAAATGGACACAATGCTGGTTCTGAGGCATAAATAAAGTCAGAAGTAAAAAGCTGAACATAGTCTATAAACAAGTCACATGACTTCAGTCTCACCACCATCAAGCTTCTCACAATATTTTCAGTACACAAATGAAGACATTATTAATAAAACCTTCTGTCACTCCATTGAAGATCTGTATACAAAAACTACAGCTTCACATCAAGCAAGCATGTTTGAGCTTCAGTTTACCATACATGACCCTGGACCACAAAACCTTAAGTAGCACGGGTATATTTGTAGCAATAGCCAACAATACATAGTATGGTTCGAAATAATTGATTTTTCTTTTACGCCAAAAATCATTAGGATATTAAGATCATGTTCCATGGAGATATTTTGTAAATTTCCTACCGTAAATGTATCAAAACTTAATTTTTGATTAGTAATATGCATTGCTAAGAACTTTTTTTTTTTGCACCCTCAGATTGCAGATTTTCAAAATATTTGCATCTCAGCCAAACATTGTCCTGTCCTAACAAAAGCTTATTTATTCTGCTTTCAGATAATCTATGAATCTCAATTTCAAAAAATGGACCCTTATGGCTGGTTTTGTGGTCCAGGGTCACATATTTGATGAGCTGTACACGTATTGGTCAAGGTTTATATGAGAATAAAAGCCTAAATTGAATCTCTCCATCTTGATTGTTTTGATTGTTTGACTTACAGCTTTTTGAAGTATTGGCATTTCTGGTCATTTCTGGTGATTGCTTTATTGACACATTTTTGTCTAGGTTCATTTGTATGCTACAAACCATTAATGGAGCTGAATGTGTTTTCTGCAGGAGGAGTGTTTCCTCAACTTGGAGGCTCCCATCAGCAGGGTTTGTGGGTATGATACACCCTTTCCTCACATCTTCGAGCCCTTCTACATCCCTGACAAGTGGAAGTGCTTTGAGGCTGTCAAGCGTATGATCAACTACTAAAGCACAGGTACGTTTTATTTTTTCTTTCTGTAAGATGTATTGTTATTTTTTTAAGCCTGTAGAGACTGACATATGAAGTACTTTTTTTTTTTGTAATATATAAAATGGAATATTTAAACTGTATTGAATCTTAACACTTTTATGGCTTTTATGGCTCATAGTATGATATAGTGAAAATATGGAGCTCGTACTCATACAAACTGAGCAAAAATATGCAATTTGGTGCAGATATTAGTTATGAAATTATAGTGCTTGTAATATAAGTCAGTAGGATTTATGTAGGATACTTACATAAAATAATAGATGTAGCAGTATTCAGTCTATATCTCCAATAATATGTCTTAGTAAGATGAGATTTAAATGATCAAAACATTTAATGCAATGCAATCCAGTGATGATTGATTGAGAGATGAACAAAAAAACATTCCTCAAAATCCTGATGGTCATATTTGATTTTTCTAAAAAATTATGTCTGGATAATCAAGTAAAGCCAAGCAGCTTCAGTCCAGTAAGTGTTCATCTTAAAAAAGTATTGCCATATAAATTTATTCTTATGTTAATTTTATTAAAATCAGTAAAGATTTCACAGGAAAAAGACACATGAAGCACAAGCTGAATAATTCTTTTAAAATAGCTTTTAATTAATGAAAAGTCTAAATTGTCAATCAGAAGACAGAAGGCATAGATTGTGTGTAACCGGTTTAACAGCAATGTTTTGATCAAGTTGATCATGCACATATGCATATTAAATATGGCACACCAGTCTTTATAGTATTATACTGAATCATCGCCAAGTACAGATTGACACATGCTCTTATAACTCAAATGTGATGCAGTCTGGAAAAATACGTCGGATGTCACGCTGGGACATTTTCAGGAAATTGAAAAATAGGTAGAATGGTAGAATTTTTTTTTTTTTTTTTTTTTTGGTCAAAATTAGGTTTTCATTAAATAATTATTCTGTAACATCTTGTTTATCATCTTTGAAAATATCTTGACAAAATTGACTTGTTTAGTGCAGAAAAATAGCGATTTATTGCAGCAAGCAGAAATTACTGTCTTGCTCTTATATTATAAGAACTGGCTGTGGAGGTGCTTTTTCTTAACACCACGGAAAACAGTTAACCCATCGAAATAAACCCACAAGACTGTGCTACACAAGCTTTTGTGCTTAAAGTATACAAATTTGTATTTTTCAAAAAAAATGACAGATAGGTAAGACCCTTCTTCCTCGGCTGGGATCGTTTAGAGCCTTTGAAGCTGCATTTAAACTACATTTTGGAAGTTTGAAATCGGGGCACCAGTGAAGTCCATTATATGGAGAAAAATCCTGAAATGCTTTCCTCAAAAACCATAATTTCTTAACGACTGAAGACAGAAAGACATGAAAATTATTATACTGTCAGAAAGACAGTAAATTATTTGTAAATTGTTGTTCTGGAAGAGGAGTTCACCTTTAAACCTGTTTTTCTCAAAATTCCATTCCTGAAATTCGTAGCTATCAGCCAGCTTAAGATAGCCATAACTTTTATTATGTAGCTACAAAATAAAAACAGTTTTGGAAAGGGCTTGAACCTAGCTTTCATATGGTATCAAAACCTAAAAAAGGTAAAATTTCACCATGTGTTGGGTTTTCCTAAATCAAATCACAAATGTGTTCAAAAATGCAGTGCAGCATCAGCTTTAGTCTTTACTGTTTCTACTAAGACCAGCACTGTGTTGACAGCGGTGCTCCATTGCCAGATTCATGCGGCTTGCGTTCATGCTCCAGGATCGGTTTATATTTGGCTGTTACAGGTCATTACACAGTTGGGACACAGTTTGTACATGCTGTTGCCATATAGAACAAGCAAACCTTAAGTTGTGCGATCCACAACTACTGCACACAGAACTAGAACTCAACCTATTAACATTTGAACTAGCTTTTGCTTTTTTGTTCACAGACGACACCGATCAAGAACTCGTCGTCCTCAACATCAGTGAACAAACCAGTCGTTAACACCACCATCACAGCTAACTCTATTTCTACCTGTAGATGGGACCATGTTACCGGACAGGCCGTCATTTTTGGGGAAACGTCCTTGATCATGTGTCCAGAGGATGAAACGTGGTTTCTAAACACTAAAGTGGACGTCACATGTTTGCTGTGATCTTCCATCTGTATTCTCACTGTTACCTCGATGTCACCATCTTCCATTTAGTTTTTTTGTTATTAAACTTAATTGAGGCTGGCTCTTGTGTGTTACTGTTTTATTGCTGGGTTGCTGAAGGTACCATCCTGTTTGTAAAATCTTTGATTGAATAAATCATCTCTGTTCTAAATTCTGGTGAGCTGCTTTGCTGTTTTTTGTCGACACAGATGCCAAACAAGGCTTGAACCACAAACCGTGGACAGAATATGGCGATAAATCGGCGTCTTTCATTTTGGTGGTGTGTGACCGCAGTGGCTCAGTGCTGGGCGCGGCGCTCAGATGACCTCAGGTTGAGTGTATTCTAGCGTCCATCGCGCTCACACACTGTCATTACTCACTTAAGCATATTAAATCCGGCCCCAGTTATCTTCACACAGACGCTCTGCTGAGATCAGCCTGTTTTGGCCGGATCTACAGTCCTCTCTGAGCTTTGTGTGAGGCGTTCTTCCTTGACAGAGGAACGCGCAAAACGTCAGATACGTAGATGACTGACATTCTTGAATGAAACTGTCAGCAATGTCTGTCCCAGATTGACAGATATAATTAAGATCCATATGCAATAGAAAAACAATGTCAAGATGTTTAAAGCACTGTATGTGGTCTTGCTTTTTACATGGTTGCTTACCAAATAAATACAGTTAGTTAATAAATACTCAATAAATTGATCTCTGTTCTGATTTAAAAAAAAAAACATGTTTGCAAGACATAAGTGATTAAATTGACAATTTTCATATTTAGGTAAACTAAAAATCATGTATTTAACTTAAGTCTCTAAACACACTAGTATTAAAAACAATGCAAACAAACCAAAAGGTTATGTAGTCAAATAAGGCAAGGACAGCCTTATTCAAGCATATTCAGCCTCGCCATGTAAATTGCATTTTCTTTCCATCTAATCCAAGACTGAGGTTTTTGAAGTTCTTTTAAGCCATTTTATGGCATCTGTAAACATCAGATATCTGAGGTGCAGTAATGCATTTGTACAGATGGATTAATACTGATTTCATCCATAGAATACATACATATAGATGTGTAGTGTGTGTGTGTGTGTGTGTGTATATATATATATAGAGAGAGAGAGAGAGAGTTTAGATGCAAAACCAGCCAAAAGCCATCTCGGTCAAAAATGAGATAATGATACTGAGTGAATGCTCCTGACACATAGTATACGTCCATCAAATACTTGTTCTAAATACTAAATTCCAGCCTCAGCCCAATCAGAAGTACTAGCACTTAGGATGTCAGTAGGATGACAATTAGGTGTCAGTTTATGCCCTGGTTTATTTAAAGAGCAGGGATCTATTAAAGTCTGATCATGTTTGTGGAAGTGAATCATGGCACTAACAAAGAAGATCTCTGAGGACCTCAGAAAAAGAGTTGTTGCTCATCAGGCTGGAAAAGGTTACAAAACCATCTCTAAAGAGTTTGGACTTCACAAATCCACAGTCAGACAGATTGTGTACAAATGGAGGAAATTCTAGACCACAGTTACCCTCCCCAGAAGTGGTTGACCAACAAAGATCACTCCAAAACAAGATATATAATAGTTTCCGAGGTTGCAAAGAACCCCAGGATAACACTTAAGCAACTAAAAGCTCACATTGGTTAATGTTGAAGTTCATGAGTCAGTCATCAGGAGAACAATTAACAACCATGGTGTGCATGGCAGGGTTGCAATGAGAAAGCCACAAATCTCCAAAAAACACTGCTGTCGGTCTGCAGTTTGATAAAGATCATGTGGACAAGTCAGAAGGCTATTGGAGAAATGTTTTGTGGACGGATAAAACCACAATATAATTTTTGGTTTAAATAAAAAATATGTTTGAAGAAAGAAAAATTCTGCATTCTATTACAAGAAGAACCTTATCTCATCTGTGAAACATGGTGGTGGTAGTATCATGGTTTGGCCCTGTTTTGCTGCATCTGGGCCAGGACGACTTGCCATCATTGATGGAACAATAAATTCTGAATTATACCAGCAAATTCTAAAAGAAAATGTCAGGACATGAACTAAAATCTAAAGAGAAAGCGGGTGATGCAGCAAGACAATGACCCCAAGTGCACAAGGCATTCTACCAATAAATGGTTAAACAAGAACAAAGGTAATATTTTGGCACGGTCAAGTCAAAGTCTGGACCTTAATCCAAATAAAATGTTGTGGAAGTTCCTGAAGCAGCAGTTCTAAGGAGAAAACCTACCAACATCACAGGGTTCAAGTGTTTCTGTACTAAAGAATGGGCTAAAATTCCTACAAGTCATTGTGCAGGACTGATCAGCGGTTACCAAAAACTTTACCTGCAGTTGTTGCTTCAAAAAAGGGTCACATCAGATACTGAAAGCAAAGATTCACATACTTTTGCACCTCACAAATATTTAACACTGGATCATTTTTCTCAATAACTAAATGACAAAGTATATATTTTTTGTCTTGTTTGTTTGGATTCTCTTTGTAAACTTTAAGGACTTGAAAATCTGATGATGTTTTGCGTTATATTCATGAAAATTCTAAAGGGTTCACAAACTTTCAAGCAGCACTATATATGATCTGTGTATATGTGTGTGTGTGTATATATATATATATATATATATATATAGAATATGTATGTATGTATGTGTGTGTGTATATATGTATATATATAATGTACATATATATAATGTATGTGTGTATATGTATATATATATATATATATATATATATATATATGTGTGTATATATATATGTATATGTGTATGCGTATGTGTGTGCGTGTGTGTCAGAAGGTTTCATTCTGTGTATTAAAAATAGATTCTTGTGACAAACTAAAGTTTGTTAAAGTTGAACTATTTGTTAGCATTTGTTATTAGTAATGAAACCTGTTTGTTTAACCCGTGTGCTGGTGTTCTTGGTCAAAAATGACTGAATGAATTAAGTGTTTTTGTCAACTTGTTTCCTTTCAGTTAGCACAGGTTTTGTATTTCTTTTGGAACTTTATTTTTGAATTCTTTTTCAAATAAAATACAACTATATACAAAAACCCATATATATGCAATCCATTAGAAAAGAAGCACTAAATTAAAGGACAGTGGTTTCCCTCATCAAGTCATATAGACAGGTTATTATTTTATTGTTCCCATATGGGAAAGTGTAGAACATTAGTATCTGGCCAACACCCACACTGTAAAATGCATGATGCATTACAATGAATTTATTATAGAGGATTTATTAGGGAATGTACTGTAATAAACACAATGATCTGAACATAAGGCCACAATTATGGATGGAGTTAAAAGTCATTGATTTGTTGTATTTGGCTACTAAAGAAGCATCTTCTATTTTGCTGAAGATCTTTGAAAAGTATGAAAAGTTGTAATTTATTGCTTAAATGCTTAAAAATTTGGCATCCATGCACAATATTACAGTGGAAAAAGAAGTGTTGACTATTACAGTCTATTGAAATTGTGATTAATTAATAGAGGTTTTAACATTTTTACAGAGATAATAAGAAAAGGTCATAAAAATAAAGCACACAGTTCTTGCAATCAGTTTGGTTACTATTTTGAGAAATAGTAAATGGATTAAATAGATTAGATTGCTTCTGACAAGTAGTTAGTTCATGCGACGAATCTGAATTATAAATGAAGTGTGGTTTGTAATGACTAGAATTACTCCTCTGCTGGTTGACAAGAGCTAAATCAGACATGATGTGTGATGTAAATCTGATGTATTTCGGAAGGAAACAGGATATTCAATGAGAAGAATGACAATTTTATCCATCAGTAATTGATTGGAAGGTTAAGTGTCTCTGTATGACAGAAGGTTGGAGGAGAGGGGTTAGAAATGTAAGAAGAATTCATGACATGAGCCAGAAAAGAAATCCATATCAAAGGTGGATTTTGATGTCAAAGGCAAACATATTTTATAGCATAAAAAGTACCAACAGCATGTTAAAATATGTCTTAAACCGTGTTGTGCAACATTTTGAATTGAATTTAAAAGTTTTGATAAAGCTTTTTAGGACAGATAAATCACCAGGGTGAAAGAGCACGTCATTTCCCACAATACAGTACTTGATTCTTACAGATTCTGTCATTCGATAATTTATGGCCAAATCAATTCAGATTCACACTCATGAACTGAAAGAGAGTCCATTCCTCAAATAAATTATTACTAGAAGGTAAATGGGTGCAGATAAAGATGAGGGGAAATGGGATGTAGCCAGACGTTTTTGAGACTGATTTACTGTAAGTTATGATTGTGTTTAAACTTTTATCAGTTTTATTTTTATATGCACAAAAAGACAATTTGTTTTCTCATCCCCCTCAATCTCATTAAGGAACAGGGCTAAGGGGTGAGCTAAGGGGGCTTAAGCCCTGAATGTTTTTATTACCATGCCCTGTACACATCATCACTGACTTCATGCTAATTAAAATTATTTCTATTAGAACCACAGATTTGCTCTCTGCACATGTGCACAGTGTCTACTTACATCATTCACTCCTGACAAGATCTGCCCAGTGAGTATAGTACTAGTACTTCCGACCAACCGTCAATAAGAAATTATATGGTTTATACGATCCAGCCAATGAGCTTAGATCTTTTGGAAACAGGCAGTTTGTTTGGTGTGTACCTTACTAGATCAATTGATTTGGAAATTATTTTAAAAATATTTAATGTTTAAAAAATCAAAGATTTTTAAAATTAAAATCACATATAAAAATCTTTCTTGATATTTATTAAAGGGGTCATCGGATGCTAAGTTGACTTTTACATGTTGAAGTGAGCAGAAGTGAGTATAAGCATAATTTTTTTATGAATCTTTGTGATCATCTTTTCTAATACTGTGCTAGTTAACAAGTTTAGCAGCTAAAGTAAACAGGCTTGTCGCTCCACAGAGAGAAGAGAGGGGCGGGGCGAGCAGAGCTCATTTGCATTTATAGCAGCCTCGACCAGAATGATGATTTTTGAAGAGCTGATTTTGGCAAGGTAAAAAGGGTGTTGTTTTACACAACCATTGAGAATTTTTAACCAAAGTATTTTATAGACTTTCATTAAGAATCATATCAACTTCAAAAATGGGCATCTGATGACCCCTTTAAGAATCCCAGGGTTCATAAATGGGAGATAAGCGTTTGTTTGCAACACTGCTTGTTCCCTGCTGTCAGCAGCCAGGAGTGGGTCGTCCAAATAGGCAAACTCTCCCATGCCCTGATGACATAATGGAGCCAACGCCACTTCTGCATATTATGTAAATATGCGCGGTGCTAAGGACAGCCCGAACAGCAGGAAATTCATATGCAGTCTCCTTGAAGGAGAAACTCAAAGGAGGAATGATGCATTGGTTAAATCCACTGATGTAAACCAATCCCGGGATGCAGGGAGCACAGTAAGTGACGTACTATAAGCATTTTGAACTTGTTATGTCTGTGATGCCTGTTCTGCTGTCACAAATCCAGGATAAGCCGTAAACCCCCAATTTTCTTTGGGAGGAGGATGTAACAGCTGTAAAACCCTTCCTCTGTTCTCCCTTGTGGGACCGCCTGAATTGCCTCTTTTTTGAGAAGAACACGGCCGGTTTGATTGTTTTGACAAATGAACACATGAGGCATTGGATACTGAACACGGAGTTTCTTTATGGACAACAAACTCTTGCAGGATCCTTTCTTCACAGAAAGAAGAAAATGGCTGCCTCTGGACTGACATTCTTCCCTCTCCTGTGGGCTAGGGACCAAACTGCCTCTTTTTTCCTTCAGAGAAATATTCTCCTTTTGGAGGGGACCGATCGTGCTTTCCCAACCCTGCCTGCTGCTTAGGCTGTGTGTACGTGTCCACCCAGCTTCCCAAGCCCTGGGCCTCGGCACTATTGCTGCAGCCGGCTTCTTGGCTGGTGGCGGTCAGGAGAATAACCTGCTGAATTTCTTTGGCATTGAACCCCTCAGAGACTCTGCCTTTTTCTTAGTCTTCAAACTGTGCTTGAAACGCATTGAGGCCCTCTCCGAAGAGTTTGGATGGGGGGATGAGTACGCTGAGGAAACAATTCCGATCTTGTTCAGGCCGGTTTGCCAGGGTCAACCAGAGATGGTGTTGTGCCACCACAGTACTGGCCAATGCATGATCCAATGACCCAATGACACCTGCGTACAACGGGTTGCAGTACGTTGTCAGGTGTACTACAGTAGTGGGAGTACCCACAATACCATTGTGAGTGGCCACCAGGTATGCACCAAGCTTTCCCCACTCCTTCGAACTCTATAAACTGCTTCGGCAACGAAGATGTGAGTGTCGGACACAATCTGGATAAAGTGGTAGGCATGTCCTTACTACTGTTTGCACCAGAGACAGATAGAACCCGCCAAAACACAATCTTCTCAGTATCGGAGGGGCAGGCCACTCCACCGACAACTTCACTGCCAATCTCTAAAACAGATCAACAAAGAGATTCCTCCGCTGCCTCACTTCCACCCATCGCATTGGAGGGCAAGGGGGAAGCCAGGATTTGCCCTGGTTGGAAAATGTCGCCAGATAACTCCTCCCTTGCATCAAGTGAGATGGAGTCATCCACATGAACACCCAAAATCCTGAATAAGCTCAGGAGCAATCCCAGGAACATCCTCCCAACTCCCTGTGGCCTTTCAGATAGTAAATAGCCACATTACATAGGACAGGGGTGAGAACCTTCCTTGTGCTTGGACATTTGGCTTGAAAAGAGTTTATTAGCCCTTAGTTAGCAAAGCTAGACTTGAACTAAAAACCTTCTCTTATTCTGCCTTAGCTTCAACAAGAATCACCACTGTGGGCTCTTTCTTGTGAAAATGTGGCATGATGGTGTTCTAGCAGCACAGTGAACTCAAGAACAAAGGTATTGACGGGATTCATTCATTGCCCTTTCAGGCGTAAATAAAGGTGTCTTCAGAGAAAAGTGTGAGCGCGATATCTTCTAGTTAAATGTAAGTGAACCGATTGAATAAGAACAGTTTCCTACTTTTCTCCTGAATGAATTATCCATTTTGAATGAATGAAATGAATAAATGATTTAACTACTTACTTATTAAGACATTACCTACTGGCAATTCTAGTTTATATTTAAAAGATTCATTCTGTTTTTTTCTATTATTTAAAATTTTTATATTCCTAATTTATATTTAAAACATTAGTCTTTCAAAAGTATTTATGCAATATTTAAGTGCAGTGTAAATGCACATACAAGAGATAGACCTATGCATCTTTAATACTTGCTTCTTTTAGAAAATTGGGCCACTTAGCCAATGTAACTATGTAAACATATTTTATTTTAAGTGTTTTCTGTGTATTCTGGCACATACATGGATGTCTTTGGGCTAAGCCGCGGGTATCCACTCACCCTAGAACTGCCCATGTTGAGAAACCTATAGCCACACTTTGGACCACACATATGAATTCCCACGTTATGCAGAAAAAAAAGGATCATTTGTACCCTTGAAAACAGGAAGAGCGGTTTAATTGAGCCTGACGCACCCGGACTGACCCTTCTCTCCTACTGCGGACTCGAGGACAACCGCTAATGCTAACTAACGGTTGCTAGGGAGAGACTGAAACACTGGGCAGTGCAGGTCATTTGGCTGACAGCTGGACAGAGCGTTTGTTTACACACGAATGCCACACTGTTGGAGACAGAGGACAGCTCTGTCTCATGTGACGTAAGCGCGTCTAATTGCGTGTGGCAACAAAATCATTTCCACCTCTAATTTAAGGATCCTTTCATATAACACTCTGCACTTAATCCTAATAGCAAACAGGCTACGTCAGACCTGTGAGCCGCATGCGTGACTTCCATTGACTAGACAGATTTATACTGAGCAGTAATGATGTGCTGGGGAATTTCAGTTCTTCTTAAAGTTATCTTAAAGGAAGAGCATAACAGCATCTATCCACAGGTGGCTGTTACAATTGGGGCTGGGAATGAATCCAGGGAATGAATTTCAAGAATGGATGGAGTTCTACTTCAGTATGTAAAGGACTTCCATCTTTTATCCTCATAATAACCTCCAAACATCATGCACATTTCATACATAAAATAATGGGATTTTCTGCATCTGTGGATTAAAAATATAATATATGTCCCAAACTAGGGTCCCCCTAGTGAATCTTGGCAATTTCCACCAGTGGTTACAATGAATAATTTCAATTAGATGCAGATAGGCTAGTAGCATAGTAAAATTTGTTGATGCAAAAAACAAAAATTAGACACTTGTCTATATGTATTTTTATGCAAATTTTAGGATATTGCATTAAAAATGCCTGATAATCACCAAGATTTGTATAACATCTTAAAATGTGCATTAAAAAAAACAATATGAGGCAGACCATTTTTTATCCTGTGTGCATAAACTACAATGGAATTTATAAAATAAATTTATCCAAGAGCAACACAAAAATACACAAAAAAATGTTGCTTCTTCAGGTCATGTTATTGAATAAATGGAGTAACCAACAGACTGATGTCATTGCATACCATCTAAAATGTTGTTTTAACCATTCTGAAATGCCTAAGCCAAGTCTGTCATCAAAATGATTTGGTATAAATACCTCCCAGAACTGTCTCACACGAGTGTGTTTACAAACAGCGTTTGTTATTGTGCTTCATCTGCGCCTTCTGAAGAGCAAGACATTTATAATGTAGGAAACAAGAGTCACAGTTTTCCTGGTCACAGTCATTTTTTATTATTAATACTTTGCGCCATTTTCCCAGGAAGTAACAGTTTTGTTCCTTTGAACGCATGGGATGGGAACGGTTTTTTATTCGCAAATGATTTATGTGATAGTATAATTTTCTGCATAAGTTATATTCACAACATTGCATTATGGAAACATAGCTCATGAAACACACTTATCACGTGCTTCAACAGTGATAATGCATATGCATGCCAAAACATGAACAGTGTACACATAAAAAGAAAAATGCAATGCAGTCTAGCTAAAGAACAACTCTGCACTCTTGAAAAAAAATGTGATTAAAAGGTTCTTCACAGCGACGCCATAGAAGACCAATTTTTGGTTCCACAAGAATCATCTTTTTCTTACCTTTTTATAATCTGAAGAACCTTCTTTTGCCACAAAGAACCTTTTGTGAAACAGAAAGGTGCTTCAGATGTTAAAGGTTCTTTAAAGGTTGTTTTATTTTTAGATGTAATACTTTGTATTTTTTGTCATCTTATATGTATAAATAAACATATATAAACATAATGTATATGTACTGCATATAGTTTCAAAGAGCTTGTAAATATGGAGTCTTGAATTTCAAAACCTGACATCAAAGGCAGGATTAGCAGTGAATAATGGACCTGAATTAATACGTTAAGTTTTCAAAAGCCCACACTTATGTCCTAATGGAAAGAGTCTGCTATGGCAGCAAGCAGTTACTGAAAATACTGTTGTAATGTTGATTAACAACTAAATGTATGTACATGGTTTTGATTCTTTTGGTGTTAATTTGCCAATCCCCTTGTTGAATCTGTTTGTAACAGCTGACATTTCTCATAAGATAGGATGATTTAACCCCTGTTCAGATGTGTTCAGACTTGCTGTAGTACTTTTCCATAATCTCTCCATGTTTGCCATGAAAGTCTCTTTTCCAGTGTGATGAGCTGGAAATAATAAATGTGAAGGAATTAAAAGAAGGATGATGTCATTATGATGAATTGTTATTATTTATATATTTAGCTCTGTCATCATTTGCTCACCTTTCATGTCATTCCAGATGTTCATGCTGTGTTTTTTTTCCTGCAAAACACAAAAGAACCACAGAGGAAACAATACATTGCCTTTTTTTATAACAGCTCATAGACTTTGTCAAGCTACATAAAAGACAAAAAAGCACATAAAACAATCATAAAGTATAATTCTTTTAACCATAGTGTACTAAAAGTTAAATGTTCCCAATCTTCATGCAATAGCTTTGTGTCAAACCCCCCCAGATTCACTGGAAACATGCCTGTGGTAACATTGCTACAAAATGATATTAAGTTGCTTCTAGCACACTGTGACACTTTTAAAGTGAAACTGCTAGTAAGTGGTGCTAAAAGCATGTTCAGTTTTATCCAAAATGGATTAACATAAATCTGGTTTTATGGTCCTGGTGGTTATATGTATCATGGCAGTTTGGAAATGAAATGTCCAGTGAGTGGCACTTAAAGGTTAATACTCTATTGCATTTGAAATAAAGGTAGCATCCACACTACACATAACCGATAGTGTGAACAAAAGCAAACACTTTAACTTTGGACACTTTAACACTTTAACTTCATATATATATATCTCTCTATTTGTGTTGTACCGGGTGTGTCACCAAGCAAGTTTACTACAGTAGTCAACATTTGAAATGGATCAAAACCTTTCATCAAAGGTGTCCTAAAACCAAAACAATACCCATTCTTGTCTTAGGACAACTTTAAATAATTTTCCACTTCAAATGTTGACAACTGTATGTCAGAAAAACCAAAAATATGGAGCTGATTATGTGAAGCAAATGTCAAATCGTATTAGTTCATTAGAGGAATACTCCACTTTTTTGAAAATAGGCTCATTGTCCAACTCCCCTAGAGTTAAACAGTTGAGTTTTACCGTTTTCAAATGCATTCAGCCGATCTCCGGGTCTGGCGGTAGCACCTTTAGCATAGCTTAGCATAGATCATTGACTCTTCTGACTCTTCTGTAGTTACATCATGTACTAAGACTGACGGAAAATGAAAATTTGCAATTTTTTAGGCCGCTATATGGCTAGGATCTATACTCTCATTCCGGCGTAATAATTAAGGAACTTTGCTGCTGTACCATGGGTGCAGCAGGTGCAATGATATTACGCAGCGCCTGAAAATAGGCTAACTTCTGTTAACATAACCAACGTGACCACCTGCTTGCACAGGGAGACTATTTTCAGGCGCTGCGTAATATCATTGCGCCTGCTGCACCCATGGTACGGCAGCAGAGTTCCTTCATTATTACGCCAGAATGAGAGGACAGTTCCTACTTCCTAGTACACGATGTAACTACAAAAGAAATAATAAGAAAAATACTGAAATTCTTTGGCGAGATGCTAACAGTCTAAACGGTCTAAAATGATTTATGCTAAAAGACCCAGAGATCGGCTGAATGGATTCGAAAACAGTAAAACTCAACTGTTTAACTCTATGGAAGTTAGAAAATGAGCCTATTGTCAAAAACAGTGGAGTGTTCCTTTAATTATGCACTAAGATAAAACTGTTATAAGGTCATAACATAGTATGGTGCAAAGAACTTTGCAAAAAATAAGTCTTTATCTGCCCGTAATCATAATGTGTGTGAAATGGCAAAAAACGTTGGTGTTTTACTGCCTCTAGTGTTCATTTCAGCTGGAAACTGCAGTGAATTGTATGTATAGACATATTTTTGGAGTTTTTCAGTCAAAATGAAGATTTGAAAGCCATCATGAGACTTTTTTTTTTGTCCTATTTAGAGAGCCTGACTATCCATTTGCTGTTTTATGGAAAAGAAGTGCATGAGAATTCTTCAAAGATTCTTCTTTTGCGTTTAACAGAAAAACAACATACAGAGTTGAACCATTTTCTCACTCATATATGCAGTATGAAAGACACAAATGATACCTGTTTTGTAAAATCACCCAGCTGCATGTCAAGTTTTTCTGACCACAATGGCAGTAAAAGGTGCTGAAGGATCCAAAGCGGTGGAATTTGAGTCTGAGTTTGGAGAGTCATTTGAGGTCAGTCAGGGCAGCATATGAAGAGGGAAAACGGTCTTCTTTCTCTGGGGATTGGATCAAAAAACACACACATTCACACAGAGAGTGGCTTCTATCAGTACTGGAAGCAGAACAAGTCCAGACAGCCAGTGTAAACGGGAGCTTCCTCGCTCTTGGTCAGATCAGGACCTGTTCTTATGTGCTCTGAATTAAAACATATGTAGGACTTTGACGAGAGTGTCTGATGTCACGTCAGTAAAATGAAATGATATTGATACATGTGGAAACCATTTTCTCGCAATATCCAGTGCGGCGCTGTGCTGCCAAATCGGAACTGGCCGCTGTGGCTTAAAACACTGTATTAATGGACTCCATCAATGATGATGAGCTTTGCTTTTGAACTAAAAGTCAAGAATGGAAAAAAGAAGCACTCAGACATTTTAAGAGCTTTTTCAGATAGAACTGCAATAGTAAAAGCTAAATATTTACCAGAAAATCAGGAAATTCCTTATAATGAAACAATATAAACATTTACGGTAGAATATTTGATGAGTCACACACACACACACACAAAAAGAATATTCTTCTTGTAATTTAAATTGAACCCTGGATATTAAAGGAGAAGTCCACTTCCAAACAAAGATTCACATATAATGTACTCACTCCCTTGTCATCCAAAATGTTCATGTCTTTCTTTCTTCAGTCGAAAACATTTAAGCTTTTTTCTCAAAATAATGGACTAATATGGTGCCCCGATTTTGAACTTCCAAAATGCAGTTTAAATGCGGCTTCAAACGATCCCAAACGATCCCAGCTGAGGAAGAAGGGTCTTATCTAGCGTAATGATCGGTTATTTTCATAAAAATAATACAATTATAAATATCCTTTTTAATGCCAAACGCTCGTCTTGTCTTACTCTGCCTGAACTGTTTTTTGTTCCTGTTCACGACAGTTAGTGTATGTCGAAAAACTCCCATCTCATGTTCTCCCTCAACTTCAGAATCATCCTATATCGCTGTTTTACCTTACCTTTTAACTGTCTTGAGTCAGAATACACAGAGTTCAGGGAGAGCAAGGCAAGACAAGACAAGTGTTTGAGATTAAAAAGTATTTAAATTGTATTATTGTTATGAAAATAACTGATCGTTACACTAGATAACACCCTTCTTCCTCAGCTGGGATCGTTTACAACCGCATTTGGGATCGTTAGAAGGTGCATTTAAACTAAATTTTGGAAGTTCATTTTGGGCATCATATCAGTCCATTATATGGAGAAAAATGCAGAAATGTTTTCCTCAAAAAACATAATTTCTTTGCGACTGAAGAAAGAAAGACATGAACATCTTGGATGACAAGGGCGTGAGTACATTATATGTGAAGTGTTTTGGAAGTGTACTTCTCCTTTTAGACTTGTACAGCTTAATATAATGTAAATGATGTCTCTTACTGAAATATGTATAGTAGAAAACCCGTTTTATACATATTTTGGGCTATGGGGGGCACCTTTATGATGTTAAATGGTTGGTGAGCTACTGGCGCTACCTGTTGCTATTTTTTACAGCAACACAACTCAGAAAATAAAATACTGATACGATGCCACATTGTGCGGCTTTAGGTTGTCATTTTCGGTCAAAAAGCAACAAAAGAAGCAATGTAGATCTTCACCGCTTTTATTATTGATGAGGAGAAAAGAATGGGAAGATGCTTTTGGATGAGTAAAACTTACTAAAGAACATTTCATGTCATCGAAATAACAGCACGCCCCATAGTCCAAAATATGTATAAAATGATGTGGATTTTTGAAATAAATAAGTCTTTTATGGGTTTTCTACAACGTATTGCAGTAAGAGACATCATTTACGTTATATTAAGCCATACAAGTCTTAATACCCGGGGTTCCCCTGAAGCATTTCTTTCCATCAAAAAGTAAAAGACTCGTGTTCTGATCAAGCTCAAACTTGATGAATTATAATCTGCTTAATCATACACTGGCAGGGACAGGATGGAAATAAAGAGCTAAAGTTAGTCATTGACAGTTACAGTATCCTACATGAGCTTGTCAGCTTGATGTTAGCTGATATTTTTCTTCATATTTTTGTTAACTTGAACATTTGATACAGTAGTATCATACTGATTTCTGTAACTTGATCAAACCAGATGAAATATTTTAGACTGACACAAAGCAGTGTTAGCACATCAGAATTTATCACATCCATTGCATACACTTACTGACCTTTGCTCATTAAAAATGATGTCACTTCCTGGAGAAAAATGTCATTAAGGAATTGCCTTAGTCAAATGGTTTTACAAAACACTACACCGCAGTCACGCTACTCTGAGAATGTGAAATTCTCTGCAACAAACAGGATATGATTCCACACCAATCAGACATTCAATATGAGTAAATCTACACTTTCCTCTAAGTTTGTGTACTTTGGATTCAGCCATGAGGTGAATCTGATGTTTAGATTTTCTATTGCATGGCTACTTATTATACAAGCACAACTTAAAACTTGAGCTTGCACTCCTCTCTTTGCAGGATTAATGAATAAAAAATATGATCATGCAGAATAAGACTTTAATATGTGCTTTATAAGTAGGGTAGCGCAGAGTTAGAGCAACTAACGCGGGGTCAGTTGACACACATGGTTTAAATATTTCCACACATGCTAGCTTAACTAAATTTATGGTATTTACTAGATGCCATAGCAACACTATACAGAGAAAAAAGTGTGCCAAAATTCAAAAGCCTCTTAAAGATATTGCTGAATATTTATTTTACCATAGTAAAAGTACATTTCTGGCTGAAGTAAATTTTTCATCTCAGTTTTTAGTATTTATTTAAAATGAGACAAATCTGCTATTGCTTTAATCTCCAATCTGTTATTTATCAGTTTATTAATGCTTGGCAAACCAGCAGAAGACAGAAACTACTTTTATATTATATTTTATATTTTATATTATATTGATGGGGAAAGTTGTAACACTGCGTTACAATCTGCTCCGCTATTATTAAACTATGCTATTCTATGAAATTAGCCATGTAATTTCACTATTTACTTTTATGGATTTTAATGTGGTCAAATGCTCATGTTACAACGTGTCCCTCACATGTTACAATGTACCCCACCTATGGGGCATGTTGTCACTTTTCACTTTCTTTCTTTTGAGGTAAATAACAAAAAACCTATACACTGTAATTATGAAACAAAGTGACATATTTGTACAAGACAAGTGTGAAATTAACGTGGATAAAAAATTATACTCTGAACCCCACGTGGATTTACACAAACTGAGAAATTCAAAAAGTGTTAGGTTGTGCCCCTCTAATAAAAAGGCAATATGCTAGTTATATGCATGCTAATATTCAACTAGTTAATAAATCTCTAAAAATAGTAAGTTCACCTTTCCTTTTGGTTATCGACTGCAACTTTAACTGCTCCTAATTTTTTTCCTTTCTTTTTTTTGTTTTTTTTGGGTTTTTTTTTTGCATTTGCTTTTGCATTTTTGCCTGTTTTATGTAGTAAAACAGAAAAAGAAAAAAGTAAGAAAAAAAAGATTTAAGGGGTAAACATATTCACAAGTGGAAATAACATTAGCTATCAAAGTTAAAGTAAATATTACTTTCGACCAGTGTTGGGGAAAGTTCCTTTTAAAGTAATACATTACAATATTGAGTTACTCCCTAAAAAAGTAACTAATTACGTTACTTAGTTACTTCTTATGGAAAGTAATTTGTTACGTTACTTTTTAAATCTGGGCAGGGCTTGCTTGTTTGTTTTTAATATAAAAAGTTATATTTTTGGCAAATGTAAATGCCTTTTCACACCGAAAGCCTCAGGCTTTGAGAAAAGTAAATTCACCTCTGTACAGTAGACAGCAGAAGAAAAAAATGTCAACTCTTCAACTCTTCAAAAAAAAAAAAAAAGGAAAACAAATGTTAGATTATCTTGAGTAATTTTTATTATTAGTATGGCTGAATTGGATCATCGAAGGTCGGCAGCAAAGACATCGGTTAATAAAATGGGATTAAATGCATAAAGGATATTTGTATTATTTAACATATAATTATTGCAGGTTTGCGTCATATTCTGAGTTGAATTTCACTGTTTTTATTCATTTTGAGGAATACTGAATCTGAGATGAATTACTTATTTGAAAAAAGTAACTCAGATATTTTCTTGTCAATTTAAAAGTAATGCGTTACATTACTAGTTACTTGGAAAAAGTAATAATATTACTGGGAACCACGGTGGGTGAGTACGACCCTGTTATGTGTCTAGCCTCTTCTGCTGTATTTCTGGGACCTGTCTGTTGCATTTCTCTTTCTGTTAGGTAGGTCCTCTTCGAGCACCCCCCTCTGGTCTTTGACTATGGTTATGGCCTGCTTGTCTAATTGGATCGCCTTCGTCATATCCACATCGAAACAATCATGGCCACTCCTGGCCTTCAGGTCCCCACTAATAATAGTAATAATGCATTACCCCCAACACTGCTTTCAACCACGTATTACAACTAAGGGCAAAAATAGTATCACATTGAAACCGAGTTTATTAAACTTGATTTAGCTGTTTAACAAATGAAAGATTTTAACTCTTTAAAAATGTTATGTCCAACCATATTTACACACTGAACAAATAAAAAAAAAAAAAGACAGCCCAAACTACTACAAACCTAAGGGCTACACTCACTTTGACAGTCAAAACCATTAAATGAGGAACATAAACCTGCCTAGACAAAGGATATTGTTCTGTTTTTGCTTTGTATATTGTTTGTTTTTTCTTTCACCAGATTTCATGTGTTTCGTTTTCATATTTAGCCTGTCCCGATGTGAGCTCTGTGCCCAACGAGGAGAGACGGTCTCTAATTAGAACAGCGGAGACTCATATTTAAGGCTCTCTGTGGCTTTTGGGAAAATTTTAGGTTGAAAGGACAAAGAAAGAAACAATTTCTTAAGTGGAGAGTTTGATACGCTCAGTAAACATGGACATTCAGTGACAGACACTGTCAAATACATCACACACCTGATCAATCAGAAGCTGTTCTGTGGCTTTTTTTGTTGACTTTGCTCAATTCACAAACTGAAAATAAATAAATAAAATAAGTAATAATAAAATAATGATTTTTTCAAATTCAAAATGTTACATTTTACAAGAAGATACTTCAAATGGTCACATTTAATTCAATGTATTACTTTGGCAATAAGATGTAAAAAGATTATTGAAGTACATTTTACAAAAACTGGTGAATGCTTTACTGGAAGGATCATGACCAAGGGCCAGATTTGCTAACAAAACCCTGTTTTTGAACTGCGTCCTCTAGAGGTCGCTATGGGGAACGCCATCTCTGTGACCCGTGTCTGAAGCCTATATGCAAAAAAGACAACAGTGTTGGCCGGCGACAGCCTATGACGTCACTTCCAGCGCGGCTCGTCGCTGCCGGTGCGTCACTACCGGTGCGACCACAGTATAAAAGGACACCGGTAGAACACAACATTCTCTTCTTCGTCTTCACTGACCTTTTGTCTGTAACCAAGTTCGAATTGAGTGCATGTTTACTCACCAGAGGTTTTAAGGACGGCACGCATGTGGCGATGTGTGGTAAAGAGCCAGCGCTTTCTGCTCCCGAGGGAGTTTTATTGCGCTCGTTTTATTCTTTGCTTGTCCCTTGCGAGGCATGCTCTCATACCCGCTTACACGGGGCTCGCGGGCTGTGTGTGTGTGTGGTGAAGAGCTGCGCGTTCAGCTTTCGAGGGAGCTGAATGCGATCGTCGCATTCAGTGCCTGTTTCTTGCGAGAAACCGGCACGCTTTCATACCCGCTTTTACAGGCTCGCGGGCTGTGTGTGGGTGGTAAAGAGCTGCGCATCCAGCTCTCGAGGGAACTGAATGTACTGGCATTCGCAAAGGAGGGATCGCGATGCATTCGCAAAGAAGGGAGGTGAGTCTTCACTTTATACCCGAATTTGCATGAGTGTGTTCACCTCTCGCAGCACTAACAATGTATTCGCGGCAGTGGCTCCGTTCCGCTTGATTCCCGAGGGAGCTGAACATATGCTGCGTGTTGCGGTTGTGGTGTTAATTTTCTGCCAATATTCAGGTTTATGGACAGAAAATAAAAGGGGACCTCCCTGGAAGCATAGCTGTCTGAGGATAGCTATGTGCTGATTGGGGCTTTGCGAATGATCGGATGCAATTGCCGGTTGGTCATGGATAAACCGTGGTTCTGTACACTCCATCTGGCTGCATGCGGCGGGGGTTTGCGGCTGGTTGCGAGGCCGGCATTGCTGCCGGGATGCGCGTGGTGGTTGCATCCAATTGTTTGCACAGCCCTAGTGTTAGTTAAGACCCTTGTTTGGTGTTCTTGATAGCAGCTTGTGGAACCTGCTGAGATGGTGCTGTCTTCTCTTTTTGGGTTTATAGTTTGACAGTCCACTGCTGGTGGATTTGGCAGTTGCATGGTCCCCTTTCCTACAGCCAGCTATCTGAGGATAGCTAGGTGCTAGCTCGGTGATCGCTCCCCTTCCTAGGGTTCCTAAGTAGCGGCCTCTTTGAGCTCTTACCCACAGTGTTGTCTCCCCTGCTAGGGTTGTAAGTAGACAGTCCACTGTTTGTGGACAGGTTAATCTCAGCTGGTTCCCTTCTGGTAGCCTTCTTAGGCACATGGACTATGTACCCTTTTGTTAACTCTGTGATTGGTCCCCTTCCTAGGGTTTTTTAAGCAGCGGTCTCCCGGTGCCCCTGCCTAGATGGTGCTATCTCCCCTGTTAGGGTTGTAAGTAGATGGCCCACTATGGTGGTCTGGGCAAGCTTCTCAGGAAGGTCTACCTGGGCTAACTGGAGTCATGCGTGGGAACCACGGTGGGTGAGTACGACCCTGTTATGTGTCTAGCCTCTTCTGCTGTATTTCTGGGACCTGTCTGTTGCATTTCTCTTTCTGTTAGGTAGGTCCTCTTCGAGCACCCCCCTCTGGTCTTTGACTATGGTTATGGCCTGCTTGTCTAATTGGATCGCCTTCGTCATATCCACATCGAAACAATCATGGCCACTCCTGGCCTTCAGGTCCCCACTACAGCACTACATCTAGGGCTTCAGTCCTCCTACCAGGTAAGCTCTTTGGAAATTATTTTTCACAGGATGCTCCTGGACACCCCTGGCGGGACACGCATGCCTTAGAGGCCACCTGACTGAGACACTCTGTCTGCGTCCTGCCCAGAGGGGCTTCCTGTTTTAGGGTATCCACCCAATCATCATACAGACCTATCCTCATACCATCTTGGTGATTTAGTGAGTCGCCCCTCTGAGGAGTGGGCTTGACCACGCTATTTTTCACCATCGTATGAGTGGAAGGTGTTTCTGCAGGAACCCTTCTGAGTGCTCTGAGGAGCATTGGCTACGGTCTAGGCCCTTGTTCGTGAGGTTCTGCGGGCCTTGCTAGAACGAAGCCTACGCTTTCTATCGAGATAGTAAGCACAGGTCTGCCTGGGTTGGGAGTGGATCTTGCCCCCTCAAGAGAATACCCACTACACAGCCCGAGGGCTGGGGATGCTGCTGCTCTCTATGCAGCCATACAGTGTTGATGGATTCGTCTCTGCTGTGATATCTGATATCCTGTGATCAGATCACATCTAAGGCCTCTTTGACAGGGCATGACGATGCTCCCCTCGCTGCGGGAGGGTTTTCTTAGAGCTTGTCACCCCTGGGCGGATCAGGTATTCCTCCTGTCTCTCAGGAGTTTGAAGCCTGTCCCAACGCACTAACCTCTCACTGGTTAAGTGTATTGGCTCCATGGCAGTATTATCAGACAGCTAGCTACGGCTAACTGCCTGTCTGGAGTAGCGATGCTACCCTCACCTTGAGGGTCTGCTCTGAGCATTGCCCCAAGTGGGCAACTGAGGTTCGCCCTTACTGCCTTCCCCTTGGAGCCTTGTTTGGAAAGCCTGCAGGGCTCCGCTCATTCTGAGGGTCATCTACTAGCACACCGTTTCCAAGCGGTATTTCTAAAATCCATTTTTATGGTAAGGCCCACACGAACCCTTGGGCGCTTTCTCAAATCCATGTATATGGTAAGTGCACACGTGAACTTTGGGGCACTTTTCTAAAATCCACATTGTGGTATGGAATGCACCGGAGTTCTGCGTCCATTCTAAAATCCTTTACGGTAGGGATTTACACGCTTATGGCCCGTGCCCTTTCTTGAGTTGGTTGAAACCCCGGTTACCTTGGGTCCCACTCCTTGTGAGCATCTGCCAGGCTAAAGTAATACTTGCGCTAGTTCATGTGCACCCTCTATGATATGGGTTCACGCTCAAACTCGTGCCCATTCTCTGAGTTGGTTGTTCCCGGACACCTTGGATACCACTCTACTTGCGCATCCTGAGCAGGTTGTTGCTACCTATGTTCTGTAGGACGGTTTCTGAGGGAACCTATGTAGAGCCCACGGTAGCCCCCTGTGTGACAGGCCAAACCTAGGTGAAACCCTAGGCATTCAGCCATATCCCCTTAAAGGAATGTCTTCTAATTCCAAGCTTTGAGCTCTACCCCGGGTCCAGCATATCCGACCCCTTTCAGGTAAGTCTTGGGTATGCAGCTCAGGCTTTTTGGCCGAAGGGGATAATGTCATTGACAGCTGTCACTACGTCTCAGGGGCAACTCCCTTAAGCTTAAGGCAGTTGGTACTTAGTGCTCGCCTCTATGATGGCATGCACTCTCCTCAGCATGGCAGCGTGGGTATAACCGTTCCCCATAGCGACCTCTAGAGGACGCAGTTCGAGTTCCTCGAAAGGGAACGTCTCAGGTTACGTATGTAACCCTGGTTCTCTAAGAAGGGAACGAGACACTGCGTCCTCTAGTCTCGTCACCATGCTTCGGACGTAAGCTTCAGACGAAGAAGCGAATGTTGTGTTCTACCGGTGTCCTTTTACACTGTGGTCGCACCGGTAGTGACGCACCGGCAGTGACGAGTCGCGCTGGAAGTGACGTCATAGGCTGTCGCCAGCCAACACTGTTGTCTTTTTTGCATATAGGCTTTAGACACGGGTCACGGAGATGGCGTTCCCCATAGCGACCTCTAGAGGACACAGTGTCTCGTTCCCTCCCCAGGGAACCAGGGTTACATACGTAACCTGAGACGTTTTTTACTATAGTAATTTGTAATACAGTTAAACAGTGATAACCACTGTCATGCATTCTTGTAGCTCAATCAGCAGAGCAAGATCATAGGTTTGGTTCAAGGGAATTCATAAATGGATAAAATGCATCAGAGTCTTGAATGCAGTTTTGCTTTAGATCAAATTAATATTGCATTCTAAATGGATTAGAAAATAATAACGATGATGGTAATAATAACAATAATAATAATAGGAATGTTTGACATAAACACAAGAACTTTGTCTGAACCACAGCAGTAATTCTCCGCGACTAAAACACCAACACTTTAAAAAGCAAAACATCTTTGATAAATGTCAGTGCTCAAAGACTGTATGTTTATATATCTAAATTAAAAAGCAGGAAGGCTTCTGCAGCTCTGTAATTGGGCAAATTACTCATTTTAATTTGCATCATTTTGATTTCTCACAGCCTAAAAGCACTAAAAAAGTGTTATGGTTGCGACATATTTGAACATTTCACATTTAAGTAGCAGTAATGTACAATTAAAAGGCTACTGCTAATGCACAGAGCCAGAGAGTTGTATATTTAATTACTCGTGGGTGCTTTTTATTTTTCTCCAGAGCTGTAGCGTTTAACCGGCCGCTCTCTGTTCCCATCAAAAAGGTTTCATGTAAAGCGTCAGTCAGCACATGGTCTGACTGCCCAGATGTGTGGCTCAAACATGCTGCTAATCGCAGCCCTCGCGGCCTCTGATCTCACACACCGAAGGGAGCCGCTCTGGCCAATAATGTGTCCTCTCACTTCGCTCGCTTTGCTCGTGTGTGTGTTTTCAGTCCAGGGCTCATTTTGAGAGAAAAATATTTAGGTTAATCATTCCAGGAATGTCATACTTCCAGGAGGACGACGGCATTGAGAGCGTGCAGCTGTTTGCTTAGGGAAACCCTGAGGCTGCTGAACTCTCCTGAACACGTGCTTGATCCCGGGAACACCGCATCAGATGGGCTGAGATGTCAGAGCACGTGTGTGTGTCAGAAAGCAGTGAGAAGAAAGGTGTTGCTCACTGTTTGAAGGTGGTCTGTCATAAATTTATCTGGAATTTGTATTTATCTATGGAGTCTAGAAGCATTTTTGTTCACATAGTTTGAGGTCTGATCCAAATTTCCAATCTGAAGGCATCTCATGCACATCCTGATACAAAACCTCTTCCAAAAGGTAGGAAAGAACATTATGCTGTCTTCCAACATAACTTGTTTAGACCAAATGAGGCAAAATCATCTGTACCTTTTGCCCTTACCCTTAGGTTAAAAAAAAAAGTTGGCAACAGTGGCAGAAGCAATATTGTACTTTGTTCTCATGACCATAACCTGAGCTGTTGCATGATAGATCACAATAACATCACACTGAGACTTTACACAACAGATGAGTCTAATGAGCTTGTGGTCATCATGAAGTTCCAGCACCAGTAATCATGGTTTGGTTATAGTTTATGTCACTCTATATATTTGTGTCTTATGTTTCTAATGTTGTTGCTAATGGCACGCACCAGCTGTGTCGCATGTTTAAAGCTCAAAAACCCATTACAATCCCCTTGGGTTACTGTTCCACCAACAAAAAAAGTATAAATCTGTCTGGATGCTCATCTGGGAAGCCACAAACAGGCCCCTGCTGAGTCACAATGTCTTGTAATAAAGAGATCATGCTCGTCCCTTGATATTACATCATAACTGGCAAAACTACACTCCCATCAAGAACCATCTGCAGCCCTTACCCATCATACAAGTCACATCCTAAGACACTGTGTGCGTGTGTGTTTTGCCACTTCATTGATGAAAACAGTGAGAAACAAGGCTGATTCTTTCCACAGTCACCAAGATGTATTTGATCATATAAGAAGAGGCAGCTAAAGAAAAACCAGGTCTACCTAAAACAAACTTGAGGGGGAATTAAGCAGATCAAACTGTGATAAAATGCATAAAAGGTATTCTTTATGCAGTCAGCTCAAACATACTTTTGAACTATTCATGTAATAAAATTTACTCTGTGCATGTTGTGTGTCTTTTCATACCACCAACTTTGTAAGAAGGCCTCCTAGGGAGGAAAAAAACACAAATGAATGCACACACACAGACACAGACACACACACACACACACACACACACAAGATTATAAAATGGGTCCCATCAGAATGTCCAAAAATTAAGTTCTCTTAATTAGAATATAATACATTTTAAAATGCTCATAATCAGATTAAAGTTACTTTTTAACGGATTACATGATTGCATATTCACACAATGGCTGTAAATTATTAATATTGTAGTTTCGAATCCATTGCGATATGAACTCAAGTTCAAATCCACCTTCTGACTAATTTTTTTTCTCCCTTTTCAATCTCATTTCATACCAGAAAGGCATTTATTTTTAATAAAAATGAAGGAGATAATCAAAAAGTTGAAAATAAACTATTGGGTAGTGTTAGGGTAGGTGTAAGGAGGGCTTACATGTATATTGTCCCAATGAGGTGTCATCCATTTATTAATTTTAATTAAAATGATAATTTACACTCAATATGTTATTACTGCATACTGTTTTATAATGTACCACTGAACTGCAGATAATTGCCACTTTTTGCAATAAGTAGAAAAAAACTGCTATTTTAACATTATGTAAATCTATAGAATCTATAGTTACAGCACCGCCCACTAATATGTACTAATATGAGTGTAGTAGCGTTTTTAGTACACTTTGAAGTATAGTCTCAGTAAACTACTAGTTTAGTAGTTTTATACTGCAAGTATACTCAGAAGTTTTCATAAGTGAACTGTACATCATACTTCAAGTATACTACTATGTCCCTATTTAGGTATTAATTTGTATATGTTTTGTTAAATGAACATCTGAACTTACAGAACATCAAAAGAAAGAACAGGGTATCTGCTTGTAAACAAAAACATTTTATTCTAGCTTCTAGCTTTCCTTTTTTTAAAACACTTGAATGTGGGTAAGTTTCATAAAGAAAAAACAGAAATAAACAACATTTTGAACAAAAAAGTTTATGAATTGGATTCAGAATGATAATCAAACTTCGATCAACACCCCAAAGCTTAACAGTTATTATTACCTCTTTATTGGTCGACATTTTATTCCATAATGTTACAGTTTTAATGCTCTTTTATGTCGAAAAAATGTTTGATGATCGTGTTAGATTACACGTGGAAGCATGTTGTTTCAGTTTCTTCTTCACTTGTGTTTTTTGGAAATTCTGTACAGAAGATCTGTAAATCGTATAACAATGAAAACTGATTTCTAGGAGCACAAGTGTATCTTAAATATATTTAGACTTTTTCCTAAGTTCCGAAGTATACTTCAATATCATTTTAAGTATATTTCTGAGAAGTACATAAGAAGTAGACTAAAAGTATACTTTCCTGTTTTTAGCTTAAAAGAAGTATACTAATAGCACACTTGAATAAACGTCTTTTTCGTAAGGGATAGCCACAGTTTCAGGTTTCAGAACATTTTAGAGAACATTCATAGTCTTATTTTTGCACGTTTCCTGATTAGGGCCAAGGCAGAGCACTAAATCTCCTCAAACCACATGCGTGTCTGAGTTATATCATTGTCTTATCAAAATGCCTATTTCTTCCGAAGGATTCAGTTCTGGCAACAGGATGACATAAATCTTGGATCTCACGGATTCACTGGTTGTCTGCACACATGTAAGGCAAGACGGAAAGCTTTTGCCTGTGATTTGGATACAGTTATCTCATGCAACATGAACTGTAATAGCAGACGACAACATCACTTAATTTCCTGGTTTTCGGGTTGCAGAAGTCTTACTGAGTGTTTTAATGAAGGTCAAAGCAAGGAACTGGTTACAGGCAGCTCACATCAGACTAAAGCCCCAGCCACATGACTCTCCAAAACCTCATTCTCAAATCTTTGAGACTCTGCTGGTTGGCAAAGAGGAGGTCACACTGCTTCTTTCTGCTATTAGAACCAGAACGGCTCAGTAATTCAAGGCCCTTGATGGAATCACTTTATGCTGGCTTAAAAGGCTTTCCTGAAGAGACTGTATTAAAAAAGCCCCTGCTGTGAACACACAGGACCACATGGCCCAGCAGGCATCATAATAAATGAGGGATGCTGTATCTGCCAGTCTATAACTCTTGAAGACTCGGTGAGAGATTCTGTCTCAGATTGGTATAAATCTAACCAGGTATATTAATGAGACCGAGCTAGATGTCACACTTTTGACTCCAGTCAGTATTTCTTATGGATTTATTTTTTTATTTTTTGTCAGCATCAATTTCTTTATGAACACAAATAATAGTCCTGACTTTAATAACATCTCCACTATTAATGCCTAGGAAAAAACATACAGTTTTGTGACAAAATGCCCCACTATTACCGCATGGGCTTTTCAGTAATATCCAAACAGTGAAACTATTATAAAACACTAAACTTTTAATGATCTAGCAAAACTATTTAAAAGGCAATATACAAAAATGCTGTATAAAAAATAACACAAAAATTCAGATGCAACTTTTACATTTCAGTGGAAGGTTTTTACAGTGGAAATAGTTTATAATATAAAGTATGCTTAATAGTTTTGTTATATAGAAACAATTGAGCACCTGTAGTGCCGTCTGGAGCTGTGTGCTGAGCACAAGGACTCAGAAGTGAAAGAGTGAGCTCAAATAAGTACATTTGTTTTTATTGTATTATTGTGGTTGTATTATAATACACTGAATGCCATGATAAATAAGCACTGCCTTGGTTTCAGTAACCTTATAACATTTAAAAGAAACATTTTTGCTACAGTACTATCAAGCCTGACATATGAAATAATAATCAGAAAATCTCAAGTAAAAAATCATCTTAGTAAGATTATGTTTAAATGCTTAGTTCAGGGGTGCCCGACCCTGTTCCTGGAGATTTCCTGCAGAGTTTAGTTCCAACCCTAATCAAACGCACCTGTCTGTAATTATCAAGTGCTCCTTGAGATCCTAATTAGTTGGTTCAGGTGCATTTGGTCAGGGTTGGAGCTGAACTCTGCAGGAAAGTCGATCTCCAGGACCAGGGTTGAGCACTCCTAGTTTAGTTTGATGTTCAAAACATCCCTTACAAAAAAGAAGTTTATTCAAGTGTGAATAGGTAAAATAGATAAGTATACTTTCACTGTCAGGGATCTCCCCTGACAGTCTTGTCTGTCCCATCCCTGTTTAATGTTTCCTTGTTTGTGTTGTGTTTGAGCACATGGCTTTGTTTGTGTTTGCCATGTGCTCCCCTCGTCCTGCCTCCTTGTTACCAGTTACCACGCACCCTTGTCTAGTTCTTGTTTATCTGAGTGTTGTCACCTGTTCCTCTCTTGTTTGGTCCTTGTTTGTCTGAGTGTTCTCACCTGTTCCTTGTGTTCTCCACTCCTTTATATTGTTCTCCCTTTCCCTCTTGTTTTGTCAGTTTGATGTTTTAGTTTGCCATGTTACTGTGCTTAGTCTATGTTTGCTAGCTTGTCTTACTGTTTGCAATACTGACTATTTCCTGACAAGTTGTTCACTTAGTACTGTCTCTTGTCTGTATCTAGTTTTATCTTGTCCTCTCCAGTCCTGCAGGCCCAGCTCCTGGTCTGCTTCCTCTATCTGCCTCACAACTGGACGTTTGTGGAGCCTGTGGGATCATGAGTGTGGAGGGGCTGCACCTCAGGTTCCTGTCAGGCCTCTGCTGCTACTACCAGCCTCCGGTTTGCTGCCTTCTCTCCTCTCTGGTGGTCGGTCTTTCTGGATTGGACTCTGTGGCCGCTCACCTGCCTGTCTACGAGTCTCTCCCTGCTTACTGTTTGGACTGCGTTCACTTCCCGCCTCTCCCACATCTCCTGTCTTGTCAAACTTGATGACATTCTGCATTTAAGTCCAGGGGTGCGTTTCCTGTACAACGACGTAACTCGCCCATTAACCTCCATAGTACGATGCATTGTTGTGGAAAAGAACTAGCTAGTTACGACTGTTTCCTGAACACGGTCGCATCTCCGTCGTTTGTACCACATTAGTTCAACAATGTAGGGCTGTTGTTAATGATGTCACAGAGTAATAACTTCTGCTATTTAACTGATTAGAGATCTCTAAATTGTGCACTATTCAAAAAACACTGCTTACAGAGGACGCGCAAAAATACATAGATTAAAATGCATTCATATTTAGATTGCACTGCATGCTAGCTTGCTTACTGTGCATAACTTATTGAACCAATATGTCTTACAAGGAACTACACTTCTAACCACAAGTCGAGAGCTGTAGTTCCAACCACGTAAGTTTGTGATGCTGTTTGGCAATGTTCGTTTGAACTATGGTTTTGGGAAACACCAAATCGTTTAACTATGTTGGTAACGACGGAACTTGCGACCATAGTTTGCTAACGATGCTTTTGGGAAATGCACCCCAGTACTGGACTCAACAGAATGAGTATCAAGATCCTGCCACCCATCAATACCCAGTAGAGACTGGCCCGCCACGGGGGGCTAGCAGCACTTCGCCAACAGGGCTGGGATATTGTCGCTTTTACCCCATTTTTCTGGACTATGTCAAGGGGGCTTGATTATGATGACACCACCCTCAAGGACAAATTCAGTGCCTGCTTGGATGATCCTGTGCCTAAGTGGGAGATGGATAATCTCAAGATTTTGAATTTCTGGGACTTCTGGGACAACATCAACTTGTCGAAAGCGGAGGAGTAGAAAGGCCCATGCAGAGCAGACTCGGGTCCCTAGCTCAGAGGTTCAAAAGGATACAGATCTGAGTGCCCAGTACCCAGAGGTCCTGGAGGACCCGACTCTTGTCCTGAGTCCAGCGGTCCCTGAAGTATCAAGTCCAGTGACTTTTTCGAAACTATTTACTAACTGACTCTTGTCAGTTTATGCCTGTTGTTATGGCCAAGGAGGTCTTTCCCAAGCTGGCTTCAGAGGATGATATTTCAGTCAAGCCTGTCTCAGTCACTCCAGATCCAGTTGATTATACGTTTTTTTTTTTTTTTTTTTTTTTTTTTTTTTAAGCTTTTTGTTCAAATGTATTTGTTTTTATTTATGAGACTTACCCACATTCAAGTGTTTATAAAAAAAAAGAAGGCATTAAGCTAGAATAAAATGAGTTTGTTTACAAGCAGATGCCCTTTTTTTTTTTTTTTTTTTTTTTTTTTTTTTTTTTTAATGTTTTGTAATTTCTGATATTCATATAACAAAATACACTGACCAAAATTAAAAACGCAACAATTTTGTTTTTGCCCACATTTTTCATGAGCTGAACTCAAAGGTGTGCCTTAGGCTGGCCACAATAAAAGACCACTCTAAAATGTGCAGTTGTACTCTATTGGGGGGTGGGGGGGTGGGGGGGTGGGGGGTCGGGGGTCGGGGGGGTCGGGGGGTCGGGGGGTCGGGGGGTCATACACCTGCCCATACCATAACCCCACCGCCACCATGGGCCACTCGATCCACAATGTTGACATCAGCAAACCGCTCACCCACATGACGCCATATACGCTGTCTGCCATTTGCCCTGTACAGTGAAAACCGGGATTCATCCGTGAAGAGAACACCTCTCCAAAGTGCCAGACGCCATTGAATGTGAGCATTTGCCCACTCAAGTCAGTCACGACGACGAACTACAGTCAGGTCGAGACCCCGATGAGGACGACGAGCATGCAGATGAGCTTCCCTGAGACATAAATTATATAAAAATTATAATAAATACATGCACTTGTAAATATTTCTTAAATATACACATGAATGTGTTTGTATTTATATATACATAATAATTACACACACATATATTAGACAAACTCAAACTTTTATTTTGTATGCGACTAATTGCGATTAATCGTTTGACAGCCCTAATACAAATTAATATCTAATAGGGACATAATACCATACTTAAAGTATGATGTAAAGTTCGCTTAAAGAAAACTTACGAGTATATTTGCAGTATAAAACTACTGAACTAGTAGTTTACTGAGACTATACTTTAAAGTGTACTAAAAATGCATGAGTATTTAATTAGTAACTATCAGTATAAATTACTAGTTATAAGTTCACTTTTAGTATACTTGCAGTATGAACTAAAAACATATATGTAAACTAGTTGTGTACTCAAAGTTTACTACTGTTATACTTAAAGTATACTTAAAAGTATACTTTCATATACTAGAAAGTGGGCCAATTTAGTCCCAAAGAGTATTGAAATAGTACACTTACAAATATACTACTAGTATACTGATATTTGTATACTTACTACATAAAGTATACTAAAAATATACTTCACTTAAGTATACTTAATAAAATAAACTTGAAGTATACTTCTTTTTGGTAAGGGATATAATGCAATGCATTGATATTTCACACTATGGCTACTGTCAACATACTTCAAAACTTCAAAACAGATTTGTAACAAGTTGAGGGTGAGTAAAGGAGTTTTCAATTTTCTTTTATCCCTTTAAGAGTGGCGTTTATGAATTTTAGCTGATTGGTTTTAGGCTTATAATAAACAGATAATTTCAAAATAATTATTTACTCAAGTACGTCTTCGCTATCTGACTGTAACCCGGCTGGCAAAGCTAACCATATCAGCTGGTCAGACTCTTGCGAAGGAACTTAATGAAAATTTAAACAATGATGGATGCGGACAGTCTATTTGTATCAGGAGCATAAACAAGACTTAAATATACTTCCATCCATCTACATGGAAAGAAAACAAACCGACAGGCCTCTTTAAAGAGGCTTCAGAACATTGACTCTAAAGCATGCTTTAAATTAGTGGGAGGGATCGTGACCAAGATTGAAAAATAACGGCAGCACTCAAACAGCTGCCTGAAATTAGCACTCGAAAGAAACTGAGAAAAAACGCTTCTGATAATGATACGTTCTGTTTCCTACCGCCTAAAAAAACAAAGCTCTTTTTTACTGTGCACCTCTCAAGAAAATACTTTTTGATTGACACTTCATAACTTTCACTAGAGTTCTTTATTGCTTTAATTTTTCTGTAAGTTGTTTTTTCCTTTAAATGAGATAAAGTAAGGTAGAAACCAGATAACTTTAGTTAAATGGACGATGGATGTACAATGTTGTGTTCCTTTCACAGGCCATGAAATTGTATTTTAATGTATTCTCTCTGTCCATAAAATGTCTATTGCAAGCATACATTAGCATTTCATCGGCTGTTCCAAAAGCTATTCAGTCTGATCCGAGCGTACATGGCACATCACAACACCTGAAGAGATACTTAGCCCATATTTACCCTAAGACTGATTCAAGAGATCATGTTCTCTTGAAATCAGCATCTTAATCTGGAAAATTTCAATGAATGAAGCCATGCTGATGCAACATTTATTATTAAACCATAAACATTATATAATGCATAACAGATTATTGGCTAATATTTATTCAAATTGCTACAAATATGAGATAATGTGCATATAAATATTTACTACTTATTGAACCTTAAATAATGATTAGCAGAACATTAGTTAACATAAATTAAAATGCTTTCAAATGCTATTTATCTTTCAATTTACACTTTTCAAAATCTACAAATACATGGTTCTGGCATGAAAATCTAGACGGGCGCAATCCTGATAGGTCTAACTCAATCTGACCTAATGACATCATTATCACATAGCACAGCTGATTGGTTCTCTCCTGTATCAGTAGCCAATGAGCTCACTGCTCAAAATTCAAATATATGACTAGTGCTAGTTGTAAGCAGTTTTGCAGCATGCTTCAGAAACAGCTGAAATCAACAAGTGAAGGCTCTTTTAATTCATATCCCTGTGTATATTGCGTGGTCTGCCTAACTAAATTAAAAAATGAGCACCTAACCTAAGTGTCATGTTAGCAGTTTGTATTGTATGCAGCAGCAAAATTTAAGCATGTTAGCAGCAGCATTTAGCATCTGTGTTTATACAGCTGGAGCAAATGCCGGTTTGGTCATGTAATCGCTCTGAGGACACACCAATCATAATGGACATGAAAACAGGTTAAATAAAATTAAATAAACATCTTGTGTTTGTATTTCAACTGGTGTAGGCCATATACATAGGCATATTTTCAATGTTCACGTTCGTTTCTCTAAGGTCGACGTTTTCATTGTGATGAGCGTGTGGTTGATTTCAGGTGCATGCGCTTATCGCAGTCATTTCAGGGAGAAGGAAAGAGCTATGGCTAAAGATCAATATGTCTATGGTTGTTGTAGTGAAATGCATTATGAGTTGCGTAGTTTCCGGAGAAATGTGCTCGTGTGAAGCGTGCTCTTAAATCAGTGCCATTGGTCTTCCTTATGTTCTGTTTGAGGGCTTTACAAATGTTTAACCGATGACAAGCATTCGAAAGAGCTTGTCCATATACCATTGGATCCTCAAACTGTCAGTGAAACCTTGTAACTTCACCCCGCCTCCATTCAGAATGACGCGCCAAGGAGACCGCCCTCCACTTATTTGCAATGCAAGGGTAAATAAATAACTAGTGTATGAATGAGTACAGCGTTTTCTTTATTCAAACACTATATCTGCAAAGGATAATTTTTTTCTGTGTGTTTGAAGAGCAGTGAAGAGTCTTAGCATCTATTTGTAGCCAATATACGTTTGTATGTTTCAACTATCCTGTGCATATAGCTCTTCATTGATTATATCATGAGATTTGGCCAAGTGTATGAAAAAAAAAAAGTTATAACCTGTAAGTTGATGAAACCGTATTGTACGATGCACTTGGTACAGCCATTCTAATGACAGACAAAATGCAGATCTCTGTCATTTGTTGGTCAAAAACTTTAACTCCTTTTGATCTTGATTTTTATAAAATGTTAAGTGCAAGTGTCTGATAAACTACAATAACAACTCTGATGACACAGTGTTTAATTATTGGAAAAATAAATAAATAAAACCTTTTCCCCTTTATATGCCCTTGTGCCACTGCCATATCCTATGGTTTTGTGAAACGCCGCCACTGCTGTGCAGTGAGAAAATAGAAAGAAAGAACATTCATATTCTGCTTTTATTTTGGTTCATTCAAGTCAACCCACTCAGAAGTTTCATGCTCTGTAACCCAGATAGCTTTCATTTGCACGAGAGGATAAAATGGCATGTATCGGCTAACTTGTCCGTCTCATCATTGAACGAATATAAAAGAGTTGTTACGCTGCCACTGGGACTGATGAAGTGGAGAAAATAACAGCAGTTTGCAAATGACTAAATTATGATATTTGCTCACGTGGATGCTGGGGGTCTTATCTGTTGGATTGCAATGTATATCTATTTTGTTAATCAACATTACACATAATGCGCGTCTAATTAGAGTTAAGCCAGTCTGCGTCGTAGCCCAGGCAAATATAGATAGTAATGTATGCGGTTCACATGGCTTTTCGAAGATAGATTTGCGTTGTGGGGGGTGTCTTGTCTCCTTGTCTGTTCATCTTCATGTGTGTGTGGATACATGCAAGTCCACTGATACAGCAGTTTATCCTCATATTCAGCGGCATGTATATATTGGCTTATATTGTGTTGTGTTCTGTGTCTCCTGTTTTGTGGGGGAATATTTCTATATGTTATATGTGCAGCAGCAGTATTTCTTACATGCTCACAGCAGCATGTTGTGGATGTATTGGCAGCAGAGTATGTGAGCGGAGTGGAGCGACAACAATTTCCCCTCCGCGCTCCGAACATTTTATAACCGCTCCGCTCCAGCTCCACTCTGGGTTCACCGTTTTCCACTCCCGCTCCACTGCTCGCTCAAACACCGCTCCGCCTTTGCTCCGTGTCTAAACTATTTTAGTATGTTTGAAATACCACAGTTCTGTTCATAACGTATAATAAAAAAAGAAAATAATAGTAATAAAACAACAGGATAGTTTTAAAGCGGCTTATTGGAACACTAGTGTGCAAACTTTTTTCCTCATGCCAAGCTAATATGGTTGTCAACATTAAAAGGTATAAGTGCTGCTTTTTACAGTGCAAATGTTTGTGATGAAAATAACAGTACATTTCATCAGTTATTTTATGTACAGATTGCTGCATTTCTTACAGATTTCTTCTCATTCAAAATCGGATGCAGATGAAGTACCACAGTAAGTTTACATTTGTTTGAATGCATTATTGAGAGAGCGATTGCGTGTGAATAAGTATTGTACTTGTTTAAATCACGCTTTCACTTTAAAGTATTCAGTATCTTGAAGGAACAAACTAATTCATTGAAAATATATAATTTTCTGCTAATGTCCATTGCCGTCATCCTAGTCTTCACATTCTTTCTGATTTGAGTGATCTATCTCTATCAAGCTAGCTAAATAGGCTATGTTTGACACGTGAATTCTTGATAAATATGCAGTTAAATTATGGGTCATTGTCATGAATTGTACTCGTGATGGAGCGATGCTGGAGTGCTCTGGGAGCGAGTAAAAACCACGACGCTCCGACTTTTAAAATTTCCGCTCCTTACTGCGTTAAAAATCACATCCGCTCCCATTCCGCTCAGCTCACAAACTCTGATTGGCAGTAGCAAATCTTGGTACTTGCTCTGCCGCAGCAGCAGCAGTGTAGTAAATCTATTCCACCAAGACCAAATACATTTACATTGTCATGTACATTACCATGCCAATCCCTCTGAGAGTTGTCATGATAGAAATGATCTTAGCAGATGTTATAACATGCATTTAAATCCATACAAATGTCTTTAAACTGGTTGTTTAATGTGATTAAAATGATTTATATTTAATCCGATGCACTTCTTTTTTCTAAATAATTTTCACAAGTGTTCCCAGGAGGACTTGAACACTATTTTATTCAATGAAATCGTTTGGGGTCGGTCCAAAAAGTCAAAAAGTGTTTTTTTTTTTTTTTTTTTTTTTTTTTTTTTTTTATGTATTTATTTATTTATTTTTTTTTTTTTTGCGTTAAGCCATTATCAAGCTCTGAAAGAAAGAAAGAAAGACTACCGTTGGACTACCGTTACTGTTATTAATGTCATCATTGTAAGGAAAACTGATGTGTGAACATAATTAATGACAAAATTAAAATTTTTGAGCAACTATTGCTTTGAATCTGAACATTTTGAACCTATTTGCCAGCAACTACTAAGTGGTCCAAATCCCTTTTGTAGCATTTCAAAGCAAGTATATAAATATCATGATATAATATTTTTGCTATCCAGCATCCAGCCCTTCTCTGGCATTTGAACTGCCCATCTGTTTCATCTCTTGGACATCGCTGAGAGTCTTTGGCATTAGGACCATAAAGAAGATGAGTAAGTGAAACATAATTGAAGCAAGCACTGACTGTTAATGCTGACTCTTAGCCACACTACTTCATGATGTGGGTTATGTGCTCATATTAGCCTTTGGCACTAGTTGTCTTTGAGGGCAGTTTGACGGGTTTATGCTCTGCCTTACTGGCCTCCATGTCTGCATCCACACATTGGCCAAGCCGACGTTGCTCGCTCTCAGCTTGCCAGGGCCTGCAATACAGCTGAGCTTCAAAGACAAAAGATAACCCATCGCTCTGCATCTACAGCCGTGTGTTTTCACTTAAAGACTTAGACTTTTGGCTGGAGGTTGTTCTTGTGGATGAAGAACAGATTTAAATCCCAATTCCCTTAAGCAAAACATACAGAATAATGAGCTGTCAATAATCATTTGGCAGCAAGAAATGTAACGTATTCCTTTGTTCTATTACAGTCAATATCTTTGACCTCATGAAAGATGAAATGTTGTGTCAAACATGTGGCCTGTTTAAGATATACACTGGTATTTGTGGTCTGCAGCATTTGGCTAACCATGCCGTTTCTTTCCGTATAATAACTTGAATGGCATAAAGTAGATTAAAATTACATTAGATTAGGATAAAGACCAGTGTTAGGTGAAAGATACAAAACTTGGAGCGATTACTTAGCCAGCACTTGTTTTTTTTTATGGTTATAGCTGACAAACTGACAACAATGTTTTTCCAGATTTTAGGTTACTGTATATAAGTGAACATGTATGTTTCAGATTCATGCTTTTACCTTTACCGATTCATTTAAACTGTCCTGCTGTGTGACAAATTGCATGTTAAAAAGTACAAATATACTCTTAATTCACTGTAAAAAATATATATATATATATATATAAAAATATGTATATATACAGTGCACAGCATAAATGAGTACACCCCCTTTTAAAATTTAACAAATTCAGCAATTACTCTTTACTTAGATGACATGTTAGCATTCTTTGGAGATATAATCCATAAAATTCAACAAGCCTGCTTGATCAATTACTGAAGAAAAATTTCCAAATTATTCAGCAAAATAAGATTTACTTATCAAAGTGATAAAATGTTGTGTTGCAAAAATTAGTACACCCTCCTGAAAGTTACTAAATAAAACAAAAAATAAATGGTGTAGAATTAAGGCTATTTTTGATCAACAGGTAAATATATTGAACCAAACCTTTTAAAGACAAGTAATTTCCTGACAAGTGAAAGTGTTATATAGTCCACTGAATCATACTCAGACTTAATGCTGGCAGCAACGGAACAACTTGGGAGAGAACTGCCAGGTGACTTATTTCTTAGCATAAAAGAGGACAATGCTACAAGATGACTACCAAATATTGTTTTAAGTGCGACATTCAAAAACAATGGACTTTTTGAAGGCTTTTTCTTTTTTCTTCACTTTAAGTTTTTGAGTTTTTGCTAGAAAAAGAGCAGGAAAAATACCATGCAAGTGTCTCGGAGCCAGCAAAAGCTATGAAAAGAGTAACACTTTATCTCACAGAGTACACCGCAGCCTGTAGAAGTGACATGGATGGTTGTTGTCACCACAAGAATTACTTACTGTAGCCAAAGCACAATAAACTCATTTAACCTATTCGGAGGCCCATATTTACGAAACATAGACTTCTGGGAATCCATACTCTTGTCTCAAGAGACCAAGTCAATCATTTCAGATCCAAAAGCATCCAAAATATTCTGGTGTTGCTAGAGGAGGAGTACAGTGAGAAGTGCCTGGTACCCACAGTGACATTCAGTGGTAGTAAAACTCTTATATTGGGATGTACGAGTGCTGAAGGTGTGAGGGAGTTGTGCTTTATCAATGCTGTCATTAATTCACACACCACTGTGTGATGTAATACAAAGACTTGAAACAGAAGATGCTACCCTCCACTCATTCCCTGCATTGTTGGGCATTTTTTTTCAACATGAAGATATTCATTCTCCCAAGGTGAAAATCCTTCAGTGGACATGTATTTCACTCAATCTTAACGCTCTTGAGCAGCTGTGGGGGATTCTGTAGAGACGGAGGAGGTGTAAGGAGTTTGTCCTCTATGAGTTAATCAGGACAGATGTGAAAATTTGTCATGAACTTGTACACTCAGTGCCAAGAAGTGTCAGACCAGTATACTTAAAGTTCCAGGGGACATATTAAGTACTAGAACATTATACATTTGCTGAATTAAATCTAGGGTGTACTCATTATTGGAATCCTTCATTTAAACAAAATTGGCTAATTTACTTATCTTACAGAAAATATTGGCATATAGTTTGTTGTTTTTATTAAGTATATGTTTAATACATTTCAATTTTGTTTGTGAACACCCATACGTCCTTTTCCCTTGCCCTTTCCTCCAGCTCATCCTGGGGGATCCCAAAGCGTTCCCAGGCCAGCCGAGATATATAATTCCTCCAGCGTGTCCTGGGTCTGCCCCAGGGTCTCTTCCCAGGTGGAAAAGCCTTGAACACCTCCACTGGAAGGCAACCAGAAGGCATACTTACCAGAAGGCTGAACCACCTCAACTGGCTCCTTTCAATGTGGAGAAGCAGCAGCTCTACTCCAAGTCTCTCCTGAATGTCTGAGGCCAGGTCCCTCAGGGTTAGCCCAGATACCCTGCAGAAAACTCATTTCAGCCACCTGCGATCTCATTCTTCAGATCAGCATCCAAAGCTCATGACCAGAGATAAGGATTGGAACATAAATCGTCTGGTAAATCGAGAGCTTCGCATTTAGGCTTAGCTCTCTCCACACCACGACGTCCCAGTACAAAGACCACTATACTGCCGCTGCTGCACTGATCCACCTGTCGCATGCTCCAGCCTACCCTCATTCGTGGACAAGACCCCAAGGTACTTGAACTCCTCAACATGGGGAAGCAACTGCTTACACGGAGTGGGCAATCCACACTTTTCCGGCTGAGAAACATGGCCTCAAATTTGAAAGGGCTGACCATCATTACCGCTGCTTCACACCTAAGTAAGCGCTGAAGATCAGCCTGATGAAGCCATCAAAAGCAAAAAGCAGAGATGCCACCCTAAGACTCACAAACTTTACATGCTTAAGATCCTGTCTGTGAACATCACAAACAGGATGGGTGACAAGTGACAGTCCCGGTGGAGTCCAGCACTTACTGTAAACAAGCTTAACTTACTGCAGAGGAAGCGAACAAAGCTTTCACTCCGGTTGTATAACATGCAGCTCTACTCCCAAAGCACCCCCCACAAACTATCCCAACGAACACAGTCATAAGCTTTCTCCAGATCTACAAAACTCATGTAGACTGGATAAGCAAACTCCCATGCCCACCTCGAGGACTCTTGTCAGGGTTAAGAGCTGGTCCACTGTTCCACGTCTGGAACGGAATCTGCATTGTTTCTCCTCCAGCTGAGGTTCGACAATTACTTGGATTCTCCTCTCCAACACTTTGGCATAGGCTTTCCCTGGCAGGCTGAGGAGAGTGATTCCTCTATAATTGTAACACACCCTCTGGCCCTCTTTTTTTAAAAAAAAACAGGCATGTCAACCAAGACAGCCTTCATACAGGGCATTCAGCATCTCAGGGCAAATCTCGTCCACCCCCGGCACAGTGCCACTTCTGAGCTTTTTGACTATCTCAGTGACTTCCGCCAGGGAAATGAGGCAGAAATCCTCATCCAACCCTGCCTTAATGTGTCAAGGAATGTCCTCTGGGTTCAGGTGATCCTCAAACTATATCGCCAGGTGTGGTCAGCAAGTCCCCATCCCAACTTGCAACAGCCTGGACCAGTCTATAGTTTGCCACCTGTCTGATGGTTTATCAGAACATTTTTGAGGTTGTCCAAAAGTCCATCTCCATGGATTCTCCAATTTCCTCCCACACGCAAGTTTTTGCTTCCTTGACCACTGCTGCTGTCTGCCGATTCCTGTCGGCAGAATCGGGAGACCCACAAGTAAACCAGCCCTTAAGACCTCCTCCTTCTGCCTGCAGCCTCCCTCACTGCTGGCAGTGTTCTTAGTTTTGCTGCTACGACAGGCACCAATGACCTTCCAACCACAGCTCTCAGCAGGCTTTAAACAAGGCCCACTTAGAGTCCATGTCTCCAGCATCTTCCTAGAGTAAGGAAAAGCTTCTTAGGAGGTGGGAGTTGAAAATATTCTGGACATTCCCAGTAACCCACACTATAGGATTGGGTTTCCAGGGTCTGTCCGGCAGCCTCCCCGCTATCTTATCCATTTCATCACGAGGTGCTGATCAGTTGACAGCTCTGGTCCTCTCTTTGCCTGAGTGTCCAGAATAGCTAGAACCAACTATATCTAGCTGGTAACACTCAACCTTCCAAAGTCAGTTTAATTTAAGTTGAAATTACTTGTTTAAACTAACGGTTCTAAAAATTTTAGATGGCAATTTTAATATGTCAAGTAGCTAGACATTTTAAGGTTGCCAGATATTTTGACGGTTACACTATATTTTAAGGCAATGTTGTTAGACTGTAATTAAACCTAGAAGACCTGAGTAATATTAATTAACTATACATACTGCAGTAAGGGTTTGGTGTAGGGTTAGTTGCATGTAATTATGCATTTTGTTACTAAAATAAGTACATGCAACAATTGTAACTACAAAACCTTAAAATAAAATGTTACTATTTTGACATTGTTTCAAACAGATAGACTCCCGTATGTTACATCCACACATGCTTATGTAAAACATATTTTGCATTTAATAATGAACATGAATGGAGTAACATAACAAATTTTATTAAAAGTAGAAGGTAAAAACCCTTTTCTAATCTTATAATCTTAAAAAAAAAAGTTAAATTTGCTTACTATTCCAGTCTTGATCAGCAAAATTATGAAGGATCCCGAAAAGATTTACAAAAGGATTTTGTTTCAGTCCACAAAAGAATTAGAATTTAATGGAAGTCTGGGCAAAAATGCCACCAAAAATGGACAAAAATGCCCCCAGATTTGAGATAAATGGCAAAAAAATGTGTATAAGTCTATTATTTCGGTCATAGTGTTCTGTTAAAGTGATATATGCAGCATTACATTTTATTTATTTGTTTGGCAGCATTTCTGTTGCAATGAGCAATTAGATATTTAGAATAATGTAAAAGTTCATTTCTGATCTTCTGAGAAACTGGTGTTAAGTCTTTTTCCAATTTAAAGGTAAAATGTAATTAGTTGCATTTTTAAAAGGCCTTAGCTAATGCCAATATATATTTACATTGTATTTCACGATAAGGATAGTTACACTACATATATGGTAACCTTTCTGAAAACCTTTATCAATTTAGTGAAGCTGAACTTGCTGCAAGAGTAATGAGAGGTTTACCTTGGCCATATACAGCTGACACAAAGCTCATGCAAATGTAGCCAAGGCTTCTGGGATACATCAACCCTGATGGCACCGAGGGCGTCCTGCAGCTCAAAGTGACCATGAGCGTGTGACAGCAGAACGATTTCCTATTATGAGCTGGGATCTTTGCTCATGACGTGGTTGTCAGGACGTGTTCAAGGCTGGGACGAGGTGACACAACGCAAGGTACATCCAGTAATCTCCACAGGATAAAGCTTCAGGAAAGGTGTCCTGCAGAAAAAGACAGAACGTCATGTTATAAAAGCTTTCTTCTTCCTCTCACTGATCCCACAATGCATTGCAGCACATGAAGGCCACATCCATGAGAGACACACACAATTAGTCTACTAGCTGCTGAAGGTCGATGTAAGTGCAAACTCAACAGCACAACATCCATCAGTCACATATTAGAAGTAAGGAGCTCTAGTTTTTCTATTCAGGCTTGCATGAATACCTGTAGCCCTTATATATCACTTCTTGTGATTATATTTATTGCATCCGTGCAGTTGTGTAAGTCTGTTGCGTAACTATTATCAAATAAACTGCTCTCAATTAATGCATATGGGTTTATTCTCAAAATGTGTAGTTTAAAATATCCATGTTTTCATTTACTGAATTATTCTACCCACTGCCACATTTTTATATTTAGTATTCAGCAATTTTATGAATTGCTGCATTGATGTGATTTTTGGCATATGCTGGTTTGTGATTTACTTTAAAGCAGTTTCCACCCAGTAATTGCAAGTAAATATGTTGTAAATAGGTTGTAATTATAAAGAAAGTAACATTTAGTAACATTTTTACAGAAAATATTTAGAAACAGAATATTGGTTTACTTACAATATTTTATAGAAAATCTTGTTTTTTAAAAGTTAATTAAAACGCTTAGAAGTGCTTAATTTTTCAAATGGTAAGTATTTAGGTATAATTAAATGTGGATACTTTTAATCGAGTCTTACAGTTTTACAACCCGCTTACAACCCCCCTGATCAGCATTCTAAAAGAACCAATTAAATGAATGATTCAGTGAATCACTTATAAAGAGCATCTCTTATCACCACCTACTGAAATAATTCATGCATTTAAGGCAATAAAAGTCATTTAGCTTATAGTTTTCTAAGGATTTTATTGCTTTGGTGTTTTTATGAGTTTGACTGCCATGGTCATGCATACTGTAATGCAACAACAACAACAACAAAAAAAACAATCTAAGTATCTAAAAGGAGGGAAGGGTGCAGCAATTCAGGGCACAAAAAAGTGTGAACAACATATACAATGCAGCAGATGTGAGTGTGACATTTATTGGTTCAAAGGAATGTTGTCTCAGAGAAACACTTCATGTCTGAACTGCTGGAAGAAATCGTATCTCATATTTCAGAGCAAATACTTGAATAAAATGCATTTGGAAAAGTCTGATAGATCAGAGAAACCAAATTCAGTGACTCACTTTGTTCCTTTGTTTGTGAATGAACCAATGTCAGAGGTATCTGAGTGATATTACTTTACTACTATACTTAAAGGGATCATCAGATGCCCATTTTCCACAAGTGGAAAGTGATTTTTTTGGGTCTTAATGAAAAATCTATAATATACTTTGCTTAAAAATTCTCAATGGTAGTGTAAAACAACACCCTTTTTACCTTGGCAAAATGAGCTCTGCAAAATTCATCCTGTTCTGGTCGAGGTTGCTTTAAATGTTAATTAGCTCTGCTCGCTCTGCTCGCCCTGCCCCTCTCTTCTCTCTGTGGAGTGACGAGCCTGTTTACTTTAGCTGCATTTAGCCACGTTTAGCCGTTAAATTTGCTAACTAGCACATTATTAGGAAGGGCGATTCCAAAGATTCATAAAAAAACCCTTATGCTCACTTCTGCTGTAGGTGAAGCTGTGCACATAGAACACAAACATAAACGTATTAATGTAGATCGAGAGGCGCATTCCCTTCACAAACAAACGTAATCCACTGCATCTTCAGTGGCTCAGATGTTACAACACCTCAATCGGAGATATTAGGTGTGTTCGACTTCATCTACGGCTACAGACGGCGATCAACGAGAGTAGCCGAGAGCATTCGGGGGTGGAGTTGAAAACGGAGGCGTCAAGTTGGACACCTTCTGCTCTCGTTAGTGACGCTCTCACGATGTTTGCATACTCTATCACTGATGAAGTGAATTAAATGCAATATTTATCAAATACACAGACTTTTCAAAAGAGTTTTCATGAGCAACAGAAACACGTTTCATATCCTGCTTAATACAGCGCCATCTGAACAAGAATAATGATCAACATAAACATATACTATTTAAATACTAATACTTGTTACGGGGTATGAGAGACGTGAGGCGAGCGGATCCACTTGCGAGCCTTTATTTAATGGACGAGACAGATACATAGTCGAACAGGCAGGGTCAAACAGGAGCAAACAGGAGAAACGCAGGCAAGACGAAGAGAATAATCCTTAACGAGCGATAGTCCAAGAGGCAGGCGGCTAGACAGTCGTAGACGAGATAACCAGGCGGAAAAACAAAACACTAGGAACAAGAAACTAGGAAACGATATGAACGGGAATACAACAATACAACAATCCGTGAAGTGCACTGGGGAGGACCGGGGCTTTATAGAACGCCTGATTTGTCACGGGGGCTGAAGCAATCAGTGCGGTGGAGGATGGGAGATGCAGTCCGGAGTGTGGTGCAAAAGTCAGAGTGTGTAGGTGAGGTGAGAGTGACATCTGGTGGTGAGCGGACAACGGGATACCGACCAGATTCGTGACATGGCCCCCCCCCCAAGGAGCGGCTTCCAGACGCTCGAAGGGAACAACAGACCAGGGGAGCGGTGGGGTGGGAGCGAGACAGGGTGAGGGCTGGAGGGCCAGGTCCATGTGGAGGGCCCGGTGATCGAGGCAGGACCGACAGAGCAGGTAACCTCCAGGGTGGGGCCGGAGGCGGAGCAGGAGGCGCAGGAGCCCTCCAGGGTGGAGCCGGAGCAGGAGGCGCAGGAGCCCTCCAGGGCGGAGCAGGAGGCGCAGGAGCCCTCCAGGGCGGAGCAGGAGGCGCAGGAGCCCTCCAGGGCGGAGCAGGAGGCAGAGCAGGAGGCGGAGCAGCCCTCTGGGGCGAAACAGGAGGTGCACCAGCCCTCCGGGGCGGAACAGGAATCCGCGTCTCGGTCTGGGACCTGGGGAAAGCAGGGACAGAGGAGGTAGACAGAATAGGGGAAGGAGGCGGAGCAGCCCTCCGGGGCGGAGCAGGAGGCAGAGCAGGAGGCGCCGGGGCCCTCCAGGGCAGAGCAGTGACTTGCGTCATGGGCTGGGACCTGGGGAGAGCAGGGATAGAAGAGACAAACAGAAGAGCAGGAGGGACAGGAGCCCTCCAGGGCAAAGCAGGAGGCACCGGGACCTTCCAGGATGGAACCGGAGGCAGAGCAGGTGGCGCCAAGGCCCTCCAGGGCGGAACAGGATGCGCCAGGGCCCTCCAGGGCTGAGCAGGAACCCGCATAATGGATTGGGACCTGGGGAGAACATCTTGTGCAGTGGCTCAGGAAAGATGGCTGTAACTTGACTTAAGACAGGGGCGATCGCTCTGACTTGACTTGACACAGGAAACACAGCTGCAATTTGACTTGACTTGGGAACTCGACTTGACTCAGGAAACACAGCTGCAACTTGACTTGACATGGAAACTTGACTTGACTCAGGAAATGCAGCTGTAACTCCATATAGCTCTGGTATGGCAGCTGTGACGTGACGGAGCTCTGTTTCCGCCGCCATCTTGTGAACAGACTCCGCCGTCGCCGCCATCTTGTGAACGGGCTCCGCCGTCGCTGCCATTGTGTGGACGCGCTCTGACGCGGCCGCCATTTTGTGAACGGGCACCGCTGTCGCAGCTACCGCGTTAACGCGCTCCGGCGCGGCCGCCATCTTGTGCGCGGGCTCTGCTGACGCCGCCATAGCTCGAGCACGCTCCGTCACGGCCGCCATTTCACGAGCGATCCAGGCGGAAAACCTGTTTGTGGCGTCGCGATCCGGCGTTACCGCCAATCTGCGAGAGGGGTGTGCGGCTGCACTGTCTGCCTTGTCGCGTACCTCCTTCGCGACCCCCACAGTACACGGCGAGCCCACACACAATAACGCAAAGTTCAAGAAAGCAGCCAAAGATGAGCGCGGACCCTCGCGCCTGAGTCTAGCCTTTAAGTGCTCGGTTGCGCCGTCGCAAAAAATCTCAATTATAATACAGTCCGGTTGGGTGGAATAATTTGCAAAAACCAAGAACTCACGGGTGTACTGCTCGAGTGAACGTTGTCCTTGCTTTATCCGGCATAGAATCCTGTCAGTGTCTGTATCTGAATGTCCGGGGGTGAAGCTGCTGGATCCTGTTGTGACGGATTGTTCTGTTACGGGGAATGAGAGACATGAGGCGAGCGGATCCACTTGCGAGCCTTTATTTAATGGACGAGACAGATACATAGTCGAACAGGCAGGGTCAAACAGGAGCAAACAGGAGAAACGCAGGCAAGACGAAGAGAATAATCCTTAACGAGCGATAGTCCAAGAGGCAGGCGGCTAGACAGTCGTAGACGAGATAACCAGGCGGAAAAACAAAACACTAGGAACAAGAAACTAGGAAACGATATGAACGGGAATACAACAATACAACAATCCGTGAAGTGCACTGGGGAGGACCGGGGCTTTATAGAACGCCTGATTGGTCACGGGGGCTGACGCAATTAGTGCGGTGGAGGATGGGAGATGCAGTCCGGAGTGTGGTGCAACAGTCAGAGTGTGTAGGTGAGGTGAGAGTGACATCTGGTGGTGAGCGGACAACAGGACACCGACCAGATTCGTGACAATACTAAGCGGGGTTATTTATGCTTTTATCAGTGTTTTATGATAGATCTGACTCAATATAACATTGCGACTACAGTAAAAACAATTTTATTGTTCTAAAAACACAGATTTGTCAGCATTATCGGACTTGAGGATGTTAGAATAAACCCAAAACACACGTTGATCGTTGTCATGCGGTGAATCTGGCCAATCGTGAAACAGCCATGTGGTCATCCGAGCTCCTGCAGCCGCTCTGCAGCCGCTCTGAAGCACTGTGCCGGTTGAGTCAGTCGGCTGCTCTCGAATCGCGGTACTTTGATGCCACACGTGACAGTCACGAGGCGTCAGCGCCGCCTCAAGTCAGACAAAATTTCTAACCGGTATGCAGTGCTTCAAGTCAGAATTTGATTGAGCTGCGCAGCGCTGCGTTAAGTCGAACACACCTATTGTTGTCTTACTTACATCCCTGCTCCGGCATTGAAACAATGGAGGTGGGACTGTTACAGCTGATTTAGGGCGGGTCTGAGGTAAGACGCTCATGTCAATCAACTATCGTGGGAGCGGCCTCTGTCGGTTTGACGCCACACCGACAGGCCATCTGAGAATGGCTTGATTTACAAAATTTATTATTTTTAGAGATTAATTAAAAACAGATTTAAAACTGTGACATGTAAGGTCTCAGATAAAATCGCTAAACCTAATGTCCTCTTCAGAGGACAAAACTCTATAGCTAAACGTGCAATTATTAAAAAGCGATTCCAATTCAAACATATAAGACTAAAAATACCGCTACTCATAGTTTCTGACTTTTTCTGTGCATGAGATTGTCATGTTTTGTTTTTGCTGGCTCTTGAAGCTCCGCCCTCTTATGAAAAGGGGGCTGGGAGCACCAACTCATTTGCATTTAAAGGGATAGACACAAAAACGGTGCATTTTGACTCATACCCTAAAAGTAATTTTAACAAGCTATGAAAAAAATCTGTCAGGTATTTTGATCCTATCCCTAACTTCAAATAGACACTCTGGGGACATTAGAGACTTATTTTACATCTTTAAATAGGTCACCTTTAAAAATGAATAGTTTTTTGTTTGTTTGTTTGTTGTCTTGTAATATTTGTGATGTCTTTTAATATATATATGTATAGATGTACTCTGAACTTTTCATATATATATATATTAATAGTTGTACTTTTACTCAGTAACATTACAAAGTATAAAATAATAGTGTGGTGTGTTCAAAAGGTTACTAATGTTAAAGGAATGTGTTAATGTTGCACTTTATTCTGTTGTTATTAAATGTTCTGTGTGAGTTGTGACAAGCCCCGCCCCCTGGGTGTGTGTGAGGGAGTACTGGGGAAAACGGTGGATCAAGGGTGGTGCTTTGGATAAGTCAGGGTGTGTAAAAGCTTTAATAAACACCTTATGTATTGCAAAAGCCTCGTCATTGTCCTGAGAACGCTACAGAGCTTTTTTTTTTTACACTCCTAATCAATGTTTTAAAAGAATTGGTTAAATTATTGATTCAGTGACGGACTCATAAAATGACCTACTAAAATAACTGAAAAGCCATTTAGCATATATAGTTTTCCTAAGATGTATTATTGTATGTATTGTATCGAATGTATTATTTTGGTGTTTTAGTTCTTTTTGGAGCTTGACAGACATAGTCACAAACTGATAACTTAACTGATACTAACAATCTGACATTGTGAAAAGAGGGTAGTAATATTTAAAATAGGCATACAGTACAATACTACGAAAACAAATAAACAACAACAACATTAAGACAAAAGGATCATCTCTCCTCTAAAAGGAGGGAAGGATGCAGCAATTCCTGGGAACAAAAAAAGTGTGAACAACGTATTACAAAGCAGCAGATATGAATGTGACATTTATTGGTTCATAGGAATGCTGTCTCAGAAGAACACTTCATGTCTGAATTGCTGGTAAAAATTGATATTTTACAGAAAGTAGTTTAACACATTGCATTCTGAGAAGTCTGTTAAACCCAGAGAAATCAAGCTGAAAAACACACAAATAAATGCATACATACTTTTTCTCAGTCCTTTCTGCCAGATGTTAGAGAAGATTCTGCCATATAGCTTCTAGTATAATATCTTATCAGAGGGGCATCGTCGTTGTCCACTTCGGCCTTCATGATAGTAAAAGCAGAGCATCTATCAGTAATTCATGCCACAGAACATTCTTTGTCAGAACTGAGGCCAGAATCTTCTCATCACTAATATTGTTGCATGGCCCATCAGATAAGCATCTTTACACATGACGTCAGATGCAGTGGGAAATCCAGAGACTTTACAAGACATAAGAGATGAGCCAAAGGAACATTGTTTTTCATGGTGATTGGTCATTTTTCTGGGGATAGTGAGTGTGGATTCGATTATGGATTAATTATGACTGACTATTGTAAAAACTGCCCGACCAACCTCAGATGTTTTATTATAGTGTTTGCAAAACAGCAACTGTAGTGATATTCCTCAAACACCCTTGTCAAGGTGTGTTCTAAACATGCCTCTAGATACATTTCTGCAAGACTGTAACGTTTTGTGGCAGTTTTAAAGTGAAATGTCCAGAGAGTGGTGCTAAAACGCATTCAATACGTGCCGTGGCATGTTTTTATGATGTTGGTACAGGCACATATTGCTCTGTTTTTATTACGCTGCTTGAGATGCGTATTGAAGTTGTTTAGAATTCAGATATCTGGGGAGTGTCGCTAAAGGTTAAAGGAGAAGTCCACTTCCAGAACAACAATTTACAGATAATGTATTCACTCCCTTGTCAACCAAGATGTTCATGTCTTTCTTTCTTCAGTCATAAAGAAATTGTGTTTTTTGAGGGAAACATTTCAGGATTTTTGTCTATAATAATGGACTGCAATGGTGCCCCGAGATTGAACTTCCAAAATGCAGTTTAAATGCGGCTTCAAACGATCCCAAATGAGGTTGTAAGGAAGAAGGGTCTTATCTAGCAAAACGATCAGTTATTTTTATTAAAAAAAATACAATTTAAATACTTTTTAATCTCAAACGCTCATCTTGTCTTGCTCTCCCTGAATTCTGTGTATTCTGGTTCAAGACAGTTAGGGATGTCAAAAAACTCTGATCGTATTTTCTTCTTCAACTTCAAAAATCATATTAAAATACATCCTACACAACTACATTTTGGAAGTTCAAACTCGGGGCACCATATCAGTCCATTATATGGAGAAAAATGCTGAAATGTTTTCCTCAAAAAACACAATTTCTTTACGACTGAAGAAAGAAAGACATGAACATCTTGGATGAAAAGGGGGTGAGTACATTATCTGTAAATTGTTGTTCTGGAAGTGGACTTCTCCTTTAATGCTCTGTTGTGAAATATCCCCTACACCAAAAGCAACCCTAAACCTACCTGACAGGTGTTAACAAATGCAAGTGACATAAAGACCCATTTGTTGATGCAGCCGTGCTATTTTAACATCTTTATGCAGATTTGATCTGTTTTGTCGAACCGTAGTTCCACAGGGTTCGTATACCAGAGCTCTTCATCACTCAAGTCCAACGCCGTATCGAGTGAGTTCCCGAGCAAACCTTACTGAATTAGAAAACTCTGTAAATGTGATGACAACATTCAGGAGTATCAGTTTTCAAATCACACAGGATGTTACAATTGTTTTGAAGTCATGACATAATATTCTGCAAGTAATTGTGCGAAAATCAAAACTATGTACCTGTACAGTAATTCATAAGTAAAAGTGATAAAAGAAATAAAAGGCAACTGCAGTGATTCCTAAATATAGGTACGGTTTTCAGTTTGCAGAAATGTATATAGAGGCATGTATTTCCGATGAGCCTATGTTGGTTATCATAGTTAACTAAAGCTAAAACTATAAAAAAGAGTGATTCATGAAATAAACAATAACTGAAAAAAATAAATTGGTATTAAATGTAAAGATGCTAGATGCCAAAGCAACATTTCTCATTTTACTTTAATTCATCTTGATGTAGTGCAATAACTAAAACTGAAATGAAAGTTAATAAAAAAAAAATAAAACTATATAGACATATTTTAAAAACAACAACTAATTAAAAAAAATGACAAAAACACACAACTGAGCAAATTACTAAAACAACATGAAAACTGAAAATACAAAAAAGGAAATAAACCATAATATCTCAGTGATACTAAAAATAACACTGGGTTTTACACTTTAGCCTGGACACTGCTAAGTGTACAGACTGCATTCACATTTAAATTTATAATTAAAGTTTAAAATGATAATCACAATGTTGTTTAATGTTACAAAGATATTTAGCAATGTTATGTTTGCATATCGAATTGGGCTTCTTTTACAGTACATGTATTTCCATAATAAATTTCAAAAAAGAAAGTAGTTTGCTGTAAAAGTACCAGAAACTGGTAGAATAGCCAATACATACATACATAAATACATTCGTACCTGTACATACTACAGATAGATCTGGAGTGGGAAGGGGTGAATGAAATGTTTCAAGAAGAAAATGGTGAGGTATAATATTGCCTTGAAGAGATTTACATAACTGTTTACTAACATCATGTCATCTGAAAGCTGTATGACTTTTTCCTGTCGAAAACTGAAGCAGATGTTCAGCAGAATGCCTTGAGCTGCTCTTTTCCATGCAATAAAAGTGGATGTAACCAGCAGCTGTCGAGCTTCAGATGATCTACTGAAACTGTAGGATGATTTAATGTGAGGAACAGACTGAAAGCTGTGCTTCACTCTAAACCTTCCCTTTCACATTCAAACTAGCACATGAATACAATAGCATGACACCAAAGATGATACCAAACACCACTGGGTGTTGCATTATAATACCCTTAGGAAATGAACCATGGTTTTATGACAAATAAAACCAAACAAACATTGATACTATAGTTAAAACATGGTAATCAGGTTGGGAAAGCAGATAACCAGCTTTGACTGGTTTAAACTGGTTTTAACAGCAGGACCAACATTGATCAAGACTACTGTAATCCACTAGCAAAGACATGTTATTTACCTCTTGCCTAATAGTGCCACATCCTGTCTTTACCACTCATGAATGACAAATATAGAAGCAGCAATTACAGAATTTCAAGGTTATAAGAAGGTACTGTTAAAGATACAGATGAAACGGACTGACTTCAGTGTTCATAATGGGGAAAAAAATCAATCCACAGCTCAAGGTTTAGCTTCGTTTTCTTTAATGTCTCACCATTGAAGAGTTTATCAGTTGGACTCGTTTGTACTGAGCATTTCATATAGCTGACTTTCATCTAATGTTACAGCTTAACATCGACATCAGTCACTTCATACCCTAATTCTCCCTGACTGTTTCTGGAGAAATCACTATACTTAAAATATGTGTACAAAAACCTGAGTAGTAAAACAGAACACTTTTATTAATACAACAACAAATATTGTCTTTACTGCATCCATGTGTGTCAAAAATGCAAATAGTTTTTTAAACATAAATTAATAATGCAAAAAAAAAAAAAAAAAAAAAAAATATAAATGTCTTTTTTTATATTGTCAAGAAGAATTGCCTTGTCATTGACTACATTTTAATTTCTAGATCCATGAAAACTTATTTATTAATATAGTTACTTACTTACAAAAGCCATTTTCAAAGATAATGTAAAAATATGGGCGATTTGAAGTATCTTTCTAGTTTTATATATGTCCATTTATGTGGGATCTTGAGTCTGTGAAGCAAATTTGTTTTTACATGGAAAAAAAAGTAGAATTTTCACTCTTTAGCTCAAAGGATGGTGTTTTGAATAATGTATTTCATATTTTTCTGCAGTTGCTTGGCAACCATACATCCCATTCATCCCTAAATTACACAAAATGCAATTAGCCACAGACCATGCATGCAACATTTTGGTAAGTTTTCTGCATAGACAAAAAAGTTGTTCAAATGAGGAAAAATAATAAAAGCCCAGAGGAAAAGCAGTAGAAAATAGCTTATGCTGGATTGGTAAAGAAAGCAAATAAGCACACGTAAACTAGACATGTACTTAGATGTTTTTTAGATATGTATTATGGCCTCAGCAGAATAAAAAGTGTCTCGCAGCATTATTACATAATGGAATTACAGAGTTACGTCCACTTAGTTGTTAACAACTGTATCCGGCGAGTGAGTGAAATGAAAAGAATATTCTTTTCTGGAAGCTCCTTAAACTTGGAAAACACATCTAGTGCCACTTCATCTGCTGACAGAGAAATAAATATACAGAGAAAGCAATGAGTGAAAACCTGGGAATCAGATCAGCTGAAGCAATATGCACGCAATAAACTCAATAAACTATCCTTATTCGCTGTCTACATCTAGTCGGCATGTGTTTGTTGCTAATCTGAATTCATATTGGTTAAAGCTGGACATTACAGCTGCTGAATCACACATAGCAGCAAAACTGTCCTGCACTTAAAAACATTTGGATGTTTCTGGCCGCCGGCAAAAGGGACTTGTGTTTGTTCTTTTCTCGGTTTAGAAATAAGTTAAAGGAGGGAGAGTGTTGTTTATATGAAGATGGTCTTTTGTGTCTTTTAGTGTATTTTTCTTTCATTACATCACTGATGAAGCATCCTGTATAAAGTGCAAAGATTATAATGAGGTGTTATGTGAAGGTTAGTAGCATTTCTCACCAGGTGGCAGATGTAAAGAAAATAAACCATAATTATGTTGTCTGTTTTTTTTTTTGTTTTGTTTTTTTTTAATATATATATATTATTTATTATTATTATTTATTTATTTTAAACCAGCCTCAAAAGGAACTCAAAAGTGTATGCAGATGAACGTGAGTTTGCAAGTGCAACATTTCGCATCAGAGAAGGACGTATACATTACCAGAGATTGAGTTTTGCCTTTCTGATGAAACATTACCCAGATAGCACATGTACGTCTGCAAGATGTCTGTTAAAGATCTCTTGATCTGGAAAGCATCTGCTGTGTACAAACGTCTGGCAGACATCTCTAAGATGTCAGTTTTACATACATTCTAAATCATAAACATCTTAAAGACATCTAATAGACGTCTATTTGACATCTGATAGGAAACGCCCAACAGACGTATTGCAGCTGAACAAACTACGTCTCGCAAATGTCTTGCAGATATATATGCAGACGTCAAATAAATGCCTCCAAGATGTACGTGTGCTATCAGGGTATGAGGTCAAATTTTGGATTTTTCTTGAACTCTTTCTGTAGGTTACATTGTTACACCAGTAACATTGTGACTAACAAGTGAATCATTGGCTCATTCATTCAGCCTGTACAAACACTGAATCAATTATAAACAAAGCTAGTGACTTCATGAATAAGTCATACTGAATCAGTCATTCACTTCAAAAACACTGATTCATTTATGAGTGAGCCACTGAATCATTCAGTCAGCCGATTTGTTAAAAAAAACTGATTCATTTTGGAACAATATAAGTAAATTTATGAGTGAGCCATTGAATCATTCACTAAACTGATTTGTTCAATAACACTGATTCATTTTAGAAAAAAAACAAGTGAAAGTGTGAGTGAGCCACTGAATCATTCACTCAACGACCAGTCAACAGAGAAGGCTGCAGCGCGTGCGTGTTTTGCATTATACTTTGTTTCTATCTGTTGTTTAAATTGTCCTGCACTGCGAAGAAGGATTTAATTCCTTTTGTAGCTATTTCTATTTTTAAACTTTCGTTCTAAATTGTAGTTTTGATTGCACTCATTTGTTATTAGGATAATAGCCGTGAGCTAAGGAGAAACTTATTTGTATTGCGCCAATCCTGCACTTATGTGCGTACTGTCCCGCATTTTAGTTTCGAGCTTAGCTTCCATTTCAGTCGTTGCCCAGCTATAGACATTTGGGGTTGCTAATTAAGAAATAAGAAGGCTGTTTTCACTGAAGTGTCATCTGGCTGTGTATTTATTTGCAGCGGAAGCATTCAGCCCTTGTGTTCAACCTCCTCATGTGAAGACCGACAAGGGTAAAGTGTGCAACTTTAACTGAGCAACGAAACCGGCAACACACTTTCTGTCCTCTCTTTCTACCTCTATCATGTGTTTCCAATACATTCTGGTTGTCTCCCAACAATGCTCTAACATCACAAGAGCAAACTTGCTAACCTGCGTCCTGTCGTCACATCTTCCACTGCACTTCTTTCTTTCTCTAAAGTAGATGATGAATGTACTTCAGATCACAACTACAACAAAGAGAAGAAAATATGAGAAAATCTGTTTAAAAAACAATGAATGCTGTTACATAGTACAAACAATAGTATATAGTAAAGCTGCATGCTTTACTTTTAATGTTTCTACTCTAAAAGTGACTAGTTCCTTGTTTAGTTTTTTTTCAGTAAGTTGTCACACACTGAATTTTAATTATTACGTTTCAAATAAATCCTTCTGAAGTTGTGTTTATGTTTATGTGTAAATGCGGGTGTCACACCCCTGTAGACTGTTTTGTTGGTTTTTCCCTCCTGTGTTCTTTTTTGGTCTTTCCTGTTCCGTTTCTTGTTAATGTCGTCATTGGTTTATCACTTACACCTGTCTTGGTCTCATTAGCTACCATATATAAGTTTGTTTCAGTTCCTTGTTTCTTTGTCCGTTCTTAATGTTGCTTCTTGTGACTTTCCGTCGTGTTGGCGCGTGGTTTCCCTGCTGTTCCTGTTTGTTCCTGTTCCCTTGTTTGGATTATTCTATTAAAACACGTTTCTTATATCTCCTCGTCCCTGCTACTCCTTCCCGCACATGACCCGTGACAGCGGGGGTGGGGCTTGAATTTTTTTTATTCTGCAAAAGGGGGCCCCGGCAGAAAAAGTTTGGGAGCCAATGTATTAAAGCAATATTGCACAATCATGCCATCTCCCTTTCGCTCAAAAAATGCCAAAAAACAGCCCAAGTCTTCCTGGCTAAAAGGACAAGTAATACTTCTCGAATTCTGATTTGACACACAGTTTCTTAATGTTTTCAGTGGACAGTCAAAATGAACAAACTGGCATCTTTGTTTACTAATTCAGTGGACTGTGGTTAACATCACAGTTTGTCCATAAGTCAACCAATGGCCCAATGATGACTTTGACCTTTTCCTGTGTTTAATCAATCATCAAATATATCTTCGCATGATACGGATCACATCACCTGCAGAGATTGCTGGATCCATGTGCGTGTTCATTTTTATCTAAAAGAGAAAAGAGGTGAGAAAAATATAGAAACAGTTTTCTTAGGCCATTTATTCAGCCCAGGCTGTTACTATGGCGCTAAAAGGATCATTATCAAGTAAGGGCCATTAATGTGTGTGTTACATTTACATGGGCTACTTTTCTCCTCGTGCTTATCTCTAATGAAGCTTACCCAGCCAGGTATGCCGTGTCTCTATAGTAACCTCCAGCAGCCCTTTCATGATAAAATCCCAGTGATAGTTTTGTTTTCCTCTTTTTATCAAAGGTCCGCGTGTGTCACTAAGAAGCAGAGGATTGATACAACAGTTGACGTCAAAGCATTGCCTCCGAGTGAAGTTTGTTTATCGTAGTGTGAAATGCCCGTAAGCGCAGTGTGTGTGTGAAGCTCAGGGAATGTTTTGTCTGTTTGAGATGACCTCAAGATTACACGAGACAGTCGAGGGAGAGCTCTGGTATCAGAAATGCCGGGAAACATTAGTATGAATGCACAGAATTCCAGATGAGTCTCCTTCAGTTCTCAGACGCATGAATGCGGTTTTAGATGCTAATCTGAATTTACAAATGACATGCAAGTTGCCTCACAGTATTGCATTACAATATTGCATTACTCCTTAAAAATTAAGTAACTGCATTACTTAATTACTTTTTATAGAAAGTAATCCATTACTCTACTTTTGAGTAACTTTTTCTCATCTGGCCTGGGCTTGCTTGTTCGTTTTTGATATAAAAAAGCTTTGTTTCTGGCAAACGTAAAAGCCCTGTAACACCAAAAGTGAAATAAATATGCCTCAGTCTAAAGGAGTAAAGGCTGAGAAGAAAAGGAAACACAAATGTTTATCTAAAGTCTTTTTTGCTCATCAGTATGGTTGAATTGGATCTGTGAAGGTCAGCAGCAAAGACACTGTTTAATAAAATGGGATTAAATACATAAAGGATTTCTGTGTTAACATATTTAATTATTGCATGTTTGCATAATATTGCTTTACTCCTACTCTCGATTTCTCTCAACATAAGGACAGGAGAGCTGTCAGTCAGTATATGGGAAACATGGCATTGCACATTTTAAAAAGTAACTCAGATTTTTCTTGTAAATTAAAATGTAATGCATTACTTTACTAGCTACTTGAAAAAGTAATTTGATTACATAACTTGCATTACTTGTAATGCATTACCTCCAACACTGATGGAAACTCTGAAATATGCATCCAAATGAAGAGGCTTTAGTTATAACTCCTTTCACAGATCACTCTTCACTTACACTGAAAAAGATTTATGCTGTGAAAATCTCATAATATGCAACATATGGACTATGAAAAACGTATTAGGAAGAACAGGGACAGTGAGCCCATTTGTCCTTTCTGTATACTAATGTCTATAAAAACTAATGCCATATAAACCCATATGTCCTCTGTAAACCCTCCTTTATTCAACACAAACTACTGAACTCCAACAATTCATAAGGCTCCCCAAAGAATCACTCGGTAATAAAATATTGAGATTTTTTCCCATGACTCCCATGTTAAAATAAACAAATTTAAAAATGTAGAAAACTTTCATCTCAATGAATCAGAAGCTTATGTAATGTAAAATGAAAGAAAAGGGATAGATGACCCAAGAAACACATTTCTTGTTATTTACTCAACCGCGTGTCATTCCAGAATGTTTTACAGATGGATGAGTCTGGTTGAAATGAAAAATATTAACAAAACACTACAGTCGGCATGAGGTTCTTATTACAGAATGCAAATCACAATGGTGACAGTCTAATAGTTTGGTTATGCTTTCCCTGTGGATCAGGAGAGCTTGATGACATTGATGAAACTATGAAATCAGTGTCATACGATAAAATCGTAGAGGAGAATTTCAAGGTATCATTCTGTGAAGTGTTAACTGAAGCTCAGCCGAAAGGTTTTGTAATGGCTAAATTAGCACCCATTTTTTGACTTTGTTTGCCAGATGAGGTCACTAAAACCTGTTGCTATATGAAAAGAGCTAGGATTTGCCACAAGAAGAAACAGAGGATGAGCAGACAAAGACAGAACTTTCATTTCTGAGTTAACCAAGCATTTTTGGGGTGATTTCTTATTTGACAAACATATATTTTTTAATAATATTACTGGGCAGAGAGTAAGAGAGATGAAAATGCTGCATCATAGCTTGTGCTCAAAGCACCACATGCACAGCGAGACAAAAGGAAGAAATTATTCCTCTTATTAGTTGCACTTGTTCAAGGGCAATTGAGTTGGCAACTTAAATTGAGCTATGTTTGAATTCACAATTATCTACTCCGCACCTCAGTAAACATTCTTATACGAAAACATTGTTCTGGCATTTTACAGTTGCATATAACAATTGCATGAAAGTAATATGGATATTGTTGATACCTGGAGTAACAGCACTATTTGATATTCCAGGATACGGTTTTTTCTTGTAACATATTCAAATGTAACTTTGGTGCCAATTACCTTACATTACTTCACTCAAATCAAAGTTTTAGAGTTCAAATAAAAATTGTGTAATTATGTACAGTCATTATTACCATTTCAACCCTTAACCCTTCAACCCTTACCCTAAAATCAAAAGAAATGAGAATCCGAGAGGAAAATATGCTCAGTTGTGATGAAAATAATGTCACAGTGCAAGCAAATAGGCTTCATTTCCTTTATGCAAATATAATTTCATACTACTTTTCTGTTGATTTTAGAGTGAAATATGAGCTGTTATCATGAGGATGACTTTTAAATGTAAATACAAACAACAAACTGAAGGACTCATCTTCCCTAAATCTGTGCTCAGTGTTTGCGTGCCAAGGACAAAATTTCAGTATTAACTTTTATACATATAATTTATATATATAATTCATTCTTCAGAATATTGAACTTGAGAAGCGCCACAATACAAATACATTTCATGTTAATTTGTCCTTTATGTGTCCCATTGGATAAATGCATCTACTAAAGTATCTGCAGAATAGAAGTTAAATGTAAATGGTTATTATGTGTTCAGTCACAAAGTAAAAAGCTGATGCGTAATTTCATCAGCATTCTCATTCATCTCAGTTGCTCTTCCTCTGCAATGCATTTGGGCATGGAAGTTATTAAGCCACATATGTCATGTGATTAACGACTAACATCCAAGAAAATATTCAAGACTGATTCCAAGGCAATGAACATACTTTGAAATATGGACCTACAGTACAGTTATACTATTGCATATACCGTAACAGCAATCCTACAGTAAGATCCGCAGCATGTTGAGAGGGTGTTTTTCAGCACCATGGACTGGCAGTCTGATCAAGAGTGATGGGAAGATGAATGCAGTACAATGCATTAAGACACTGGACAAAAACCTGCTCTCCTCTGCCAATAGCCTAAAAAAGGAAGTTTGTGTTTCACCATGACATTGACCCAAAAAACACTGCCAAAACAACACTAGGGTGGTTTGAAATGAAGAAAATTGATGTCCTAGAGACACTCAGTCGGAGCCCTGACCTCGTTCGGCCTCATCGAACATCTGTGAAAAGAGCTCAGAGTTGCTTTGTACTGTAACCTGCATCAGTTCCACTGATTTTGCAATGACGAACTGCTCTGTGTTGCTTCAGCATGTTGTGACTGTAGAAAGACTGTAAAAGGCAGGATACATAAATATTAATGGATGACATTTCAGTTCTTTATTTTTTGTTCTTTATAGGTTTATAATTTTATTTTATGTTTAGAGTGCACTGTTGTAAGAATCTGGGTAACACTTTATTTTAGTAGTCCACTTTGGACATTACTAACTATTAAGTAACTTTGCAACTACACTGTAAAAAACAATTTGTTGAGTCAACTTAAAATAATTTGTAACCTGGCTGCCTTAAAATTTTAAGTTCAGTCAATTCAAAAAAGGTTTATTCAACTTGAAATGTTAAATTATACTAAGTGACAACTTAGATATTTGATTTGAATAAACTTAAAATTTTAAGGCAGCTGGGTTACTTACCCATCTGTTAAGTTTAGCAAACACAAATATCTTGTTACTTAGTACAACTTAACATTTCAAGCTGACTAAACATATTTTAGTTGACTGAACTTAAAATTTTAAGGCAGCAGGGTAACAAATTATTTTAAGCTGACTCAACAAATTGTGTTTTTTATTTTTTACAGTGTACTCGTCAACTAGCAGTCATTAGAGTATTAGTAGACTGTCTGGTTAATATCTGCTGACACATTATTTTGATGATCTCCCAGTGGACATTTTAATGATTATAACTTTGCAAATTCGTCAACTTATTTTATTAACCATAACCTGACAGTCTACTAATATTCTAATGTTCGAGTTAGTAAACATCTAGTTGTACTAATACTCAGTAAAATGTCTAAAATGTCTCTTAGTAAAAAATGGACTCGAAGTAAATTGTAAAATGTATTTAATTATTTAGAATCACAGACTACAAAAATGTAGTTTAATTACATTCTAAATATAAAATTTTAAGTTTAATTCTTTAAAATAAAGCACTTATCAAAACTGTTACATGGTGGGTCAGCAGCAGCATTTAGTGGTCAAATGTTTAGTAAAAAAAAAAAAACTCATTTTATATTAAGTGGCCTTAATTACTATGTACTTACATCAAAAAATAAGTACAATGTAGGGATTTGGTGGTATGTTTGGTGGTATGGGTAGGTTTAAGGGTTGGTTAAAGGTGTAAGGGATGGGTCAACAGTGTAATTATAAATGTAATTACAGAAATTAATCACAGATGTAATTACATGCGGGCATTTTTAAATCTAAGTACAATGTAAATGCATGTATGTATAATGATTCATTTCAATGTAAGTACATGGTAGTTAAGGCCACTTAATATAAATTAAAATATCATAATAAGCAGAATAATTAACAGTCAGATGGTTAATTAAAGGTTGATGCATTGCTGAGATTTTCTTCAGCTTGCCTGAGCACTCTTTTTTTCTCACATAATTACAATTCAAGTCAATATTTGATGTCCATATATTCATTTAGCAAGTAGTTGTGTAATAAAGTACTGGATAAAGTACAGTCAGCCAGTCATTATCACAAAATAATCCCCTCAAGGGTGACATTTAGCATCAGGATCCTGATCAATTTATTGTTTTACTTACGCTAATGAATATACATTACCTCTTACATAAACATTGAAAATGACTGTCTTTTAGAGATTCTAAAGTGTTTCGTAAACACAATAAAATGTGACACCTCCCTGTTGAAAAAGCAGCATATGCTGATAGTTTGAGCTGTTTTTTTCAGTTGGTCATGAGCTGGTTTAAGCTGGTCCTGGGCTGGTTATAAGCTGGTTATGAGCTGGTTCTGTGCAGGTGCTTCAAAACATACCTAACCAGCATGTGCTGTTTTTTGTTGTTGTTTTTTTTTTCAACAGGACAGAAACAAAGTGTGGCTCCACTACACATGACACTAATTATTAACAGCATTAATAATTTGACACAGCAGCTCATATAAAATAATTTCCGTGTGCTGACATGGATATCTTTACAGTCACTCACTGTCATTTCCCCCAAATATCTTTCTGGCCCAATACCTCAAAAACAAGACCAAAGATCAACAGAGCAGGAATGTGACTCGATTACAGCATCTGGCGATGTTTTCAGAGCCCTCAAAACTAATTAAAAACGCTTGATTCTGTTACTCGCAAAAGTTAATAAGATCATGGAATTTAAAGCAGCTGCACTGGGAAAAGTTGGCCAAAGTGGAAAAAGCTCTAACGACATGGAAAGGAGATGACATATCGGTGATCCCACACTGATGAGGCACATCTGCACATGAATACATTTGTCTCCTGTCAGTCTTCATTCACTGTTATTCAAAGTCTGAACACTTTTTGAGAAATGCTGGTTCAGCGTCAAGAATCTGACTGCTATAAAACCCTTGGAAACTACTGATTGCATATTAAATCATGTCTCACATATGCTATAATATCGACAACTTCACTGCTAATTAATTCTCTCTAAACACAAACAGTTGCTTAAATGGGTGTGTATTTTTTAAAAATGAATTTAAAAGCAGAGGTGCTGCAGTGATTATGTGTTTTTGTAGGCCATCCCATATGTTTGCATCACTCTGGTTCACTGACAAAAAAAAAAAAAAAGTAGGGTTTTTCCATTGGCTTTTGGATTATTGCAGAAAATAAGATCTGTGACCAATTCAAGTTTTTGATTCTTTCACGTTTCATATATATAATATACAATATGCAAATTAATAATTAAAGTCACAAATTAAAACTTTTATGAATTTTGAAGCATAAATACAATCGGCAGAAGTAAAAAGCTAAACATGGCTATAAACCAGGGTTTTTTTTCCCTGCGTCCCAATGTTCATATTATCCATCCTAAATATTATGTGAGATTACACTTTGCTGAGTCAACTTAAATTAATTTGTAACCTGGCTGCCTTAAAATTTTAAGTTCAGTCAACTCAAAAACAGTTTATTCAACTTGAAATGTTAAATTAGACTAAGTGACAACTTAGATATTTGAGTTGAATCAACATAAAATTTTAAAGTAGCTGTGCTACTTACCCATCTGTTAAGTTTGGCAAACACAAATATCTAAGTTTCTACTTAATACAACTTAACATTTCAAGTTTATTCAACTTATTTTAGTTGACTGAACTTAAAATTTTAAGGCAGCAGGGTAACAAATTATTTTAAGCTGACTCAACAAATTGCATTTTTTATTTTTTACAGTGTAGAATAAGTGTGTCCTAAAGCTTGTTGAAAAGAGTATGTGATGCGATCTGGAAAAACATGTCGGATGTTGCGCTGGGAAGTTTTTTTTTAGGAAATTCAAAAAATAGGTTGAATGTCATTTTTTTGGCCAAAATTAGGTTTTCATTACATTATTATTCTATAACATCTTGTCTATCATCTCTGAAAATATCTTGGCAAAATTCACTTGTTTAGTGCAGAAAAATAGCGACTTGTTGCAGCAAGCAGAAATGACTGCGTCTTTCTCTTATGTTAAGAATGTGCTGCGCAGGTGCTTTCTCTTAATTCCACAAAAACAGTTAACCTATCAAAATAAACCACCTAACATTTAATAAAGGAGTATCAATCCACATTCCGCGCTGGTCCAGTGTAAACTACAGCACACAAAGTTTTTCTTATTGATTTATTTTCTAATATCATGAGATAGCGGAGCGCAAGAGAGAACAACGCAGTCTGAAGTACTGGGTACATTTCATGTCTGTGAAGTATATTCTTATATATTTTCATCAATATAAAGCCCAGATGCTTAATTTTCTGGTACACAGTTATATTTTTCCCAATCACATTACTCTCTCTCTCTCTCTCCTTTGGCTTGCTCCCTTGATCAGGGGTCACCACAGCGGAGTGATCCGCACAGCCGATTTGGCTCGTTTTACGCTGGATGCCCTTCCTCTGAGCTTTACAAAAAAGGCCAATGAAATTGGCGAGTGGAGCTTGCGTGCAACGGCACTCCCCCGTACATACGGGTATATAAGATGGCGGCGCGCATCCACTCATCAGGTTTTTGCTGAGGAGCCGAGCCACAGCCCGGCGTCAGTGCAGCCTAGGGTTGTGGCAGGGGATGTAATGTCTCCGTTCCCTCCTTCAGGGAACGAGGGTTACGTACGTAACCTAGACGTTCCCCTTCAGTCGTTTCACTACGACGTTACATATGGGAACAGACCCATGGAAAAGGCCACAACCCTAAGGCTGCGTTACGCAAGACACCAAGTGCCGACAGGCTGACGTGACGGAAAGTGGAGTCAATACGTAACCTTCCCAACGCCCTAGGGACCAGTAGAGGGACCCCATAGGGATGCCAGATGTACTGAAGCATGGGTTGGGGGGGCAGAGCACATGTGGTTTGGGCATGTGGAATAAAAAACTGAGTATATCTATTCTGGCTATAGACATATGAGGGAAAACACAGCCTTCTGGCTGACTGTGGAAAATACTGAGACATTTAGCCACAACCTTCTGGGCGAAGGAGACCCAGTCGGAGCACAGTCGCGGACTACTCCGCACCTAGTCCTAACTGCGGGGCATGGAGGACCCAGGTTCACCGGAGGGAACATACTGGGAGATAGCGCACGGATCCCGTGGGAATGGCGCAGCAAGCCGACACCTGCCGGCCTCCCGCAATTTACCTGTTGTTACCTTAACACACGGGAGGACACGGGCTCGACGCAGAGATTATAGAATCTCGCGAAGGTGTTAGGTGTCGCCCAGCCCGCAGCTCTGCAGATGTCTGCTAGCGAGGCGCCGTGCGCCAGCGCATAGGAGGAGGCAACACTCCGAGTAGAGTGAGCTCGAACTCCTAGGGGGCACGGCTCCCCCTGGCTTTCGTAGGCCAGGGAGATGGCATCTACCACCCAATGGGCCAACCTCTGCTTGGAGACAGCATTTCCCTTCTGCTGTCCTCCGAAGCAAACAAAGAGCTGCTCGGAGCGTCTAAAGCTCCGGGTGCGGTCCACGTAAATCCGTAAGGCACGAACGGGACACAGCAACGCTAAGGCCGGGTCTGCCTCCTCCGGGGGCAGAGCTTGCAGGTTCACCACCTGATCCCGAAAGGGTGTGGTGGGAACCTTGGGCACATAGCCAGGCCGGGGTCTCAGGACAACGTGAGAATCAGCCGGCCTGAATTCCAGGCACGCTTCGTTGACGGAGAAGGCTTGTAGGTCCCCGACCCTCTTGATGGAGGCGAGCGCGGTCAGGAGCGCTGTCTTAAGCGACAGGAACTTAAGCTCGACTGAAACCAGCGACGGAGAGATCCCAAGAGGGTATGAGGTGCGGTCTAGGGGGGTTAACCCTACGCGCACCTCTGAGGAACCTCACGACCAGATGATGTTTCCCGATGGATTCTCCATCGACTGCATCGTGGTATGCCGCTATGGCCGCGACATACACTTTGAGAGTTGAAGGGGACAGCCTACGCTCCAACTTCTCTTGCAGAAAGGAAAGCACCACTGCGATCGGGCATCTCTGTGGGTCCTCCCGACGGGAGGCACACCAGTCAACGAAGAGACCCCACCTCAGTGCGTAGGCCTGCCTCGTGGAGGGGGCTCTAGACTGAGTGATAGTTTCGATCACGGCCTGTGGAAGGCCGGCGAGGTCTACCGTGTCCCATCCAGAAGCCACACGTGCAGGTTCCAGAGATTGGGACGCGGGTGCCAAATTGTGCCCATCCCCTGAGAAAGAAGGTCCTTCCTCAGGGGAATCTTCCAGGGAGGGGCTGTCGCGAGGAGCGTGAGGTCGACGAACCAGGTCCGGGTGGGCCAGTATGGCGCAACCAGCAGAACCTGCTCCCCGTCCTCCCTGATCTTGCACAGTGTCTGTGCAAGGAGGCTCACTGGGGGAAAGGCGTACTTGGGCCCCGGAGGCCAGCTGTGTGCCAGCGCGTCCCTGCCGAGGGGGAGCCTCGCTGAGGGAGTAATAGAGCTGGCAGTGGGAGGATTCCGGGGGAGGCGAACAGATCTATCTGGGCCTCGCCGAATCGACTCCAGATCAGCTGGACTGTCTGGGGGTGGAGTCGCCATTCTCCAGGGTGGGTGGGCTGCCGTGAGAGCTGATCGGCTGCACGGTTGAGCTCCCCTGGAATATGAACGGCACGCAGCGATTTCAGCCGCGTCTGACTCCACAGGAGCAGATGGCGGGCGAGTTGCGACATACGACGGGAGCGTAGACCACCCTGATGGTTGATGTATGCTACGGTCGCAGTGTTGTCCGTACGGACAAGCACGTGCTTGTGGCGGAGCATCGGAAGAAAGCGACGCAGCGCGAGAAGCACTGCTAGCAACTCCAGGCAATTGATGTGCCAAAGCAGTCGAGGTCCCGTCCAGGAGCCCGAGGCTGCTTGCCCGTTGCATACAGCACCCCAACCCGTGGAGGAGGCATCTGTGTGAACCACAACATGCCTGGAGACCTGTCCTAAGGGAACTCCGGCCCGTAGGTAAGCAGGGTCTGACCACGGGCTGAATAGGCGGCGACACTGCGGGGAAACGCCAATCCGGAGTGTGCCACGGTGCCATGCCCATCTTGGGACTCGATCGTGTAGCCAGCGCAGAAGCGGTCTCATATGAAGCAGGCCGAGTGGCGTTACTGCGGCTGCCATATGCCCCAGGAGCCTCTGAAATGTTTTGAGAGGAACCGCTGTTTTGTGCCTGAAAGATTTCAGACAGTTCAGCACCGACTGCGTGCGCTTGTTGGTGAGGCAGGCTGTCATATTGATCGAGTCCAGCTCCATGCCGAGAAAAGAGATCCTCTGCACTGGGGAGAGTTTGCTCTTCTCTCGGTTGACCCGAAGGCCCAGATGGCTGAGGTGCTGGAGCACCAGGTCCCTGTGTTCGCACAACTGTTCTCACGAGTGAGCCATGATGAGCTAGTCGTCGAGATAGTTGAGAATGCGAACACCCTGCTGCCATAGCGGGTTCAGGGCCCCCTCCGCAACCTTCGTAAAGACGCGGGGGGACAGGGACAGGCCAAATGGGAGCACTTTGTACTGATACGCTCGACCCTCGAAAGCAAACCGTAGAAAGGGTCTGTGTCAAGGCAAAATCGAGACGTGAAAGTACGCGTCCTTCAGGTCTATGGCCGCAAACCAATCCTGGTGTCGAACGCACGAAAGGATGCGTTTCGAAGTGAGCATTTTGAACGGCAGCCTGAGAAGGGACCGATTCAACACTCGAAGATCCAGGATTGGTCGTAACCCACCGCTCTTCTTGGGCACGATGAAGTAAGGGCTGTAAAACCCCGACCTCATCTCGGCTGGAGGGACAGGCTCGATTGCGTCTTTCGCCAGTAAGACTGCAATCTCCGCACGCAGGACAGAGGCATCCGTGTCCGAGCGGACAGAAGTGAAAAGGATGCTCCTGAATTTGGGCGGGCGCCTGGCGAACTGAATCGCATAGCCGAGACATACCGTCCGGACCAACCACCGGGACGGGCTGGGCAGCTCTAACCAGGCTGCCAGCCTGACCGCCAGTGGGATCAGCGGAGCGTTGACCGACGTGACCGCGGTGGGGCGGCCTGCGGGAAGGGGAAGGGGACTGGACCCAGAAGGATGAACGTCCTGGGGAGCAATCTGACTGCACTGAGCAGCACCTACCTTCTTCCCAGGTTCCCGCGCTGGCGAATGTTGGCTCCGAGTCCGAACCCGAGGAGACATGATGTCTGACAGGAACAGAGCTCGGGGCACTCGAGGGCTGAGGAGGTAGAACGCGAACGAGCCGAATAAGGGGCCCGCCACGCCCTGACCAACTCATCATGCACCTCCGGGAAGAAAGGCACTGGAGGCGAGCGCGGCGATGCCGCAGACCTCGTCCCCAGAAACCAATCATCCAACCTCGAAGGATCGGGGGGAGGCACCTTAGGGACCTCCAACCCGATCCCGTCGGCGGCCCGGAGGAGCATAGCCGACAGCTCAGCTTCCGCCTTAGACGGGACAGCGACCACGGAGGGGCGCTGCGCCGCCGAAGCGCCAGCTTCAGCTGCCGACTGTTCACCCTGCTGAGATAGACATCTCTTCCTCTGGGGGAGCACCAAAGGAGACGCTCGGCCCGCTTTTAGACGGGGGAGCAGTCTGCTTGGGCATCACCACGGGACCACGTGGTGGAGCGGAAGCCCGCGGGGTTTTGCCCGGCGGAGCGTTCTGCACCGTCACCTGGAGGTCCCCCAAGCGCCTCGCCGTAGCAGCCCGAAAAACCTTTACGACTCGACGACGAGGGGAGCCGTCTCACGAACGAGAGGCGGGACCTCAACGTGGCCATGGACATACGCTCGCAATGAGCGCATGAACCATCCACAAACGCTGTTTCAGCGTGCTCTCGGCCCAGGCACGTGAGACAGCGTTCATGACCGTCTACAGAGGTGAGGAAACTACCGCACCCAGTAACGCACGGTCGGAAAGCCATACCGGGAAAATGGCTCTCGACGACCGCAAGGAAATCGCTCTTTTAGATCCCGGTTCGCCCAGGGAGGACGCGGCACAACCATGCGCTCAGTTGCGCTCGCTGGAATGCGAGAAGCCGGCACTCCGCGCTCGTTGTTTAACAGGCAGCCGGCTCGCAGGATCTGTGCAGCAGCGGATCGTTTCTCTACGCGCTGACGGGAGAGAGAGAGAGCGTGACTCTTCTTAGCAGGATTTCTCTTCTTTTTTTCTTTTCAGCTCGTGCGGTGAAGGCTCTGAAGCGAAAATCTGATGAGTGGATGCGCGCCGCCATCTTATATACCCATATGTACGGGGGAGTGGCGTTGCACGCAAGCTCCACTCGCCAATTTCATTGGCCTTTTTTTGTAAAGCTCAGAGGTGATTGGGCACTCAAGCGAGTTCCCATATGTAACGTCGTAGTGAAACGACTGAAGGGGAACCATTGTTAACTAAGTTACCCACTAGAAAACCCCCTCAAAAAGGAATGGTTTGTCCCATTCTCACATAATTTGCAGTTTGATGATATTTCCTCTAGAAGCACATGGATGAAACACTAAAAGTTACGTTCTCTCTATTTCACAATATTGGTTAAACTAGCAAACCTGTGTCAAGACTGGATTAATTGACTGTCAACAGTGTTACACAAGTATTATTACTGCAAATTTTACCAACACAATTTAACTAACACTTATGTTTTGTTTATGAAAATATATTTGTAAACATGCATTATGCTCAGTAGTTCTAGGCTTCCATGTTGAGTAAAGGCCCAAAACACTAAAAATGTCAACTAAGTTACCTGTCAACTGTGTTACCCAGTAAAGGTAACATGGTGGACAGTAGCAAACATAGATAGTATTTTATGCACATATTCCTACAGATCACATTTATTTATATAGCACTTTAAACAATACAGATTGTTTCAAAGCAGCTATGTAAGGTCATGTTTTGGTTTTTGGGAAACAGCAGAACTTTTTTCTTCACATTGTCAAATTCTAAATGTACCCTTAATTATAGAATGACCCTGTAGCTGCTCACTTAAACTATCTTACTCGTCTAAATCGAGATGAAGGATCAGATGATGAAGTTACTAAACAGGAGGAGTCCGATGACAGCCTGTTATATGGACAGTGCGTGAACAGTTGTGCTGTGCTCACATTTCTAATGTAAACTACAAGGTACACTATCCGTCCTATCTAAATATACAAGGAGTGATCAAAAGTTCAGAGACTATGCCCATGATAAACAACAGAAAACTGTCCTCTTCAGGGTAAGTCTGTTTGTGTAATGATGCAGTACAGCGCTCCTGACAGCTGTCGTTAAAAGTGAAAGTGAAAGCCGTCTCACTTTAAACCTGTTTTTCTCAAAATTCCAATCCTGAAAGATCACAGCTATCAGCAAACTCAAGATAGCCATAACTTTTGTTACGCTCAAGCTATGAACAAAATAAAAAGGTTTGGAAAGGGACTGAACCCAGCTTTTATATGGTATCAAAACCTAAAAAAGGTAAAATTTCACCATGTGTTTGATTTTCCTAGATTGCATCACACTTTCAGTAGATTTTTGAAGTGTAGGAGTGCTTCATTATACTGAAATTGATGCTTCCTTGTTTCCTCGATCCTTTGTCCTCCAGCCCATGACCTGGAAACCAATTAAAGTCAGCCATCTTGAAGGGCATCTCATTTATCTAATTGCACCACAAGGAGGCAAGGAACAAGGAGTGAGGGACCTTCCTAAGGAGTCATGAGTGAGAATACACAGGTGTACCAATCCCACGCATCCTAAGGGTTTTGAGCTTAGATGCAAGGAAAGGAAACGAGGATGTACAAATAAGAAATGAGAAGCACCCTGGATCTGCGCACACTCTAATGGCTATCTAATAAGGTTGTAACGGTACACAGATGTCACGGTTTGGTACGTACCTCGGTTCGAGGGTAACGGTTTGATACGATTTTGGTACAACAGAAAAAAACAAATCTACTATGCTAGGTTTCTTTTCGTTATTTTAAACAGACAGTAGTACAACTTACAAATTTTTCCACCTACATGTGAAAATACTAAATATTTGTCATGAATCTGGTTGGTGACCTGCGGTCCGTTCACCACCAGATGTCGCTCTCGCCCTGTCGTTACACACTGACTGTTGCATTATACCCCGGACTACATCTCCCGTGACCAATCAGGGGCGCTATAAAAGCCCCGGACTTTCCCCATGCTGAGGACGGAGTATTGTGATTATCATTGTGATTATTGTTGTTGTTATTTGCATTGTTGTTCTCTAGTTCCCTAGTTTCCGTGTTCCCTTGTTTCCGAGTTCCTAGTTCCCTGTGTATAGCTTTCTCGCCTGGCCATATCGTCTCGTCTGTCTCGCCGCCGGCCTACGGACTACTCGCTCCTTTTACGGACTATTCCCTTGCCTCGCCCTTTGGAAAACGTTCGCCGTGGATCTACCCTTGCCTGTGTTATTGACTATTCTGTCTTGCTGTCTACATACCTGTTTGCCATTGTTCTGACCCTGCCTGCTATGACCATGTCTTTGCCTCGTCCTGTTAATACAAGAAATAAATACTTGAAATATATGTAATTTAGTTAACTGATAGACAAAGGAAAAAACTGTGCGACACGTAATGTAGCCTATATTTGCTGAGTTTCAGTTCAGTTTTGTGACAGAATGGAAACTCAAATGGCAGAAAGCAACACTTTATTTGTTTTTTGTTTAAGTTGATTTTGCTAGTATGAGGAAAGTTGAAGTAATCGCGCCGGCACACACAAACACGAAATATATCAGTTCCAGGCTTGTAGCATTGCTAACTTGACAGTGCAGTTGGTACTTTATCAAAATAAAACACAGCAAACCAAACATCAGCGCCCCCGCTTCACTATGTCACCGTTAAAACGCAACTGAATGGTTCGGTACAAATACATGTATCGTTACACCCCTACTATCTAATATTGCCCACAACCCATTGCGCTTTGGAGAAGGATTCGGTTCAGAACTACAACATGAATAAAGTGTCAAAAAAACAGCTACAAAAATGGAGGATGTGATTGACCGATAGTTAAGTAAAGAGGTTTAGATAAAGGGGTTTGAGTTATTAATAAATCAACATTTAACCTGGTAAGAAATATTTATTCAGAGTGTCTTTTTACACTAAGTGCAAATAGCATGCCTTGTTGGCAGAGGCTATTTACATTAACTCCGCCCACAAATGTGTGATTGGGCTAGTTAACACCACAAAAGGTGATTGCCACACAACTGCTCCAGTGGCATAGATGGTAAAGCACATGCTGTAGTGTTTTTGACGTGATCACCCGGAGTTCAAATCCGCCTTATACCAAACTTTTTTTCTCCCTTTTCAAATCTCATATCACATTGGAAAGGCATTTATTTTCAATAAAAATGAAGTAAATAACTGAAACATTGAAAATAAACTATCAGGTAGGGTTTAAAATTATAATTTACGCTCATTTATTGCATTCTGTTTTATAATGTACTGCAATACTGAGGTGCAGATAATTGACACTATTTGCAATAAGTATTATAAATAGCAAAAAATCCTGTTGTTTTAACAATGTAAATAGAATCCATCGCTATTTGCACTTAGTGTAAATAGCATCTGTCACTATTTGCACTTGGTGTAAATGGATGCTGCATTATTTGTTTAATCTTATCAGTGTTATATTTCATCTGCAACAACAATGTGAACATTATTAAACATTCATTTGGCCATCAAAGGGGTCATGAACTGCCTTTGTTTTTTATTTTGTACTGTTCTCTGAGATCTACTTGTAATGTTATCAAGATTTTTACATCAAAAAACACCATAAATTAGAATAGGCTATTTTCTTTCCTGCTTTTATCCCTCCTCATCAGAACACTCTGTTTAAATAGGTGTGACGGACTGTAGACTCGTAAACGCCCACTGCTATGATTGGCTAATAGCATACATTCATCCTCATAGATGGATGCCACTGTGATAAAACATAAATAACTCAGTACATATCAAACGATCTGTATAAAGAGATAAAGCAATAGTGACCACATAATGAAAAGTTACTCACACTGTCGGATCCAATATAGGCAACGCAGCATTGTCTTTTAGTTTCGATCTTTTTGAAAATCCTGTGTCAAATTCTGTCCCTCCGGTTACTGACGTAACGTCTCGGTTACATCTGTAACCCTTGTTCCCTGAAGGAGGGAACGGAGACGTTACGTCATAACTGACGTATTTGGGGTCTCCATTGGGAGGCCAATCACCTCTGAATAAACTGGAAAAGGCCAATGAAAATTGGCGAATGGATTTTGCATGCCAAGCCACTCCCCCATACATACGGGTATATAAGATGGCAGTGTGCATCCACTCATTCAGATTTAAGCTGAGGAGCTGAGCCAAAACTGAGCGCCCCAGCGCAGTCCAGAATTGTGGCAAGAGGATGTAACGTTTCCGTTCCCTCCTTCAGGGAACGAGGGTTAGAGATGTAACCGAGACGTTCCCCTTCAGTCGTTCTCTACGACGATATGTCATAACTGACGTATTTGGGGTCTCCTCTGGAAAACGCCACAAGTCTGAACTGCGTCACGTGATTGAGATACAAATACTGACAGGCAAGCGTGTCAGGACAGATGAATCTCAACACGTAACCTTCCCAACGCCCTGAAGGCCAGAAAACGGGCCTATCAGGGGTGTCAGGTGACTGAAGCAAACGTTGGGGGGCGGAGACACTTGACAATAAGTCAAGTGGAAGAGAAGAAAGATGGAAGAATATGGGGGAGTAATAGAGAAATAGCCACAACCGGGAGGGGTGAAGGAGCCCACAGTCCAGAAACTCCGTCCCAATCTGAACTGTGGGGGCCAGGAGGACCCAGAGTTCTCGTAAGGGAACAACTGGGAATAGCGCACGGATCCAAGGGAATGCCTCAACCTCAAGCCAGAACCCTCCTTGTGCACATCAAAAACATGGCCTATATAATGCAGGAGGGCCATGGTGTGCAGAGCGGAGGTGGCAAGGCCTGCAGCACTGTGAGGCTCAGCCAGGGAAGGCGGAAACCCACCCTCGACCTGATCGTCGCGGCCACTTGGAGGAACATGGCCGTCAACCACAATGGGCGGCCGCTCGGCCGAATCCTCGGCGTCAGAAGACGAACCGCTCCGCTGATGCAGCGATAGACATCTTAACGTCCTCATGAGCACTAAATGAGACGCAGGGCTCGTCTTTTTGGCAAGACGAACCGGCATCGGCATTCAGAAACTCGATGGTAACACGCTAAGAGGAGCCGGACCTCCGCGGGGGCGAACCCGACGGAGAAGCCCAGACTGTAATCCTCAGGTCTCCCATGCTTCTAGCCAATGCAGCCTCAGGAGTCAGCGACCCGCGAAACCGGAAAGGGTAGAGCGCAAAGGTAGCCCACATAACAAATGCACGAGCGCGGGCATAACCCATCCACAAACGCCATCTCAAATGCATTGTTTACAACCCAGACCTATGAGACAGCGATTGTGTCCGTCATGAGGAAGTAAGGAAACTATCGCTCCCTAAAAACACACGATCGGAGATGCGTCTTGAAAAAGACACTCTCAACAACCGTGCTTCATTGAAAAACTCATTTTCGGGTTTTGGCTACCAATACATAATTCCTGCAGCACTCCACAGTACAAATACTTTGTTACTGTACGTAAGTACAGTTTTTGGAAATTTCTATATTCCTCCAGATCCTTTATTTACATTTGCAACTTCAAAGTGCAAAAATTATAACAGCAAGAAAACCTTTACAGATCATTCATCCAATTTGCAAATCCAGTTTATTAATCTTTTGAGCAGTTTGGTTCCTGTGAATCCATCAAACCTGTTCTAAAAGAGGAACTCTTGAAAGCTGAATATAGATCTCGGGAAACACACAAAAATGCATGATTAATCATCATCCACGTCAGCAGGGTGCCTTCTGATGAACAAACCTTCACCTGTATTGGAGCGAAAAGACACTCAGAGCTCGAGAGAATTTTCCACCACTGTATGAGACCGTAGCTGACGTCACTAATCAGCAAGACGCTTGTCAGTGTGAGACTGACAGTACATATGGAGCATCTCTTCATGAGCACAGGTCACATGAGTACTTGGTTTCACACGCACACCCAGCGGTTATAGAGGGACTGAATACTTTAGATTAGAATCAAATGAGTTTAGCATTATGGACTCCCAGGCGACCCCGTGAAGCTGAAAGCAGGAATTGCTGGAAATAAGTGAGTAGGGTGAAGTTTAAAGACTGTAGGTGTGTCTATCTTTGGAAACACTGTTGTAAAAAATGACCTAGGGCACAATCTGTAAGGTGGGTGGGTGGGAATCAGGGGCCAATTTTTTATTTTCAAAAACAGACACACCTACTGTGTGGCTTACTCTTAACACTTCCCCTTTTTTCATGTCCCATACAACAAAACCCCCCCAAAATATCATGATATTACAACAGTGTTTTGGGTAAAAATTAGAATGCACAAAAAAAAAAGTAAAATATCATGGTACATGAATTCAAGCATCATATTACTATATATGTACTATGATATTTTACATGAAGAAAAGACATCTGATCAAAATAATGAGTTACTTTAGGCTGTGTGTTACAATTATACTTAAAGACGCAATTAAAGAAAAAGACAGATTTGAAACTAACAAAGTGTCACGTATCGTGTGAAAGTGTCATGTATCATGTGAGGAAGGGGCAAATGAAGACGAAGGTCAGAGATAAAGTCTTTATTACAATCCACAGGTAATTCTAAAACAGATAAATCCCCAGCAAGAGGGTAAAAACTCACATTCACATTGATGTGACCGGACGACAAACACTGAACTGAATGCAACTTATAAAGACAGGTGATTACGATGAACATAACTAAACAGGTGATACAAGGCAACTAATAATGACTAAACGAGCAACTAATAATGACTAAAGAAACATGCATGTTTATTTAAAAACATGTTTAAAAAACTTAAGGAATCACTCCATAAATTTAATGACACAAAGATTAAACCATAATTTTGTATGTCAGCATAACAGTTAAATACAGTTTATGAATTATTGTTTTAGAAACCATCATAATTAAAAACGATAAATTCAAAATAGCTGATATGCTGATAAACAAAAAATAAATAAATAAATTATACTGTGTTTTATTTTCATTAAAAAAAGTTTTATTTAAAGTTTTATTTCGATTTCTATAGCAGTACATATAGCAATATAAATATTATTCTGTGTCCTGTTTATTATTTTAATAGTAAACTGCAGCACTGAGAAAGATGGTGTTTACCGTGTTAACACACTTTAAAGGGGTCATCAGATGCCCATTTTGTTGATATGATTCTTTAGCATCTTAATTAAAAGTCTATAACATGCTTTGGTTAAAAATTCTCAATGGTAGTGTAAAAAACACCCTTTTTACCTTCTCAAAATCAGCTCTGTTTACAGCTGTTGCATGTTCCTTTAAATGCTAAAGAGCTCGGCACACCCTGGTCTTTTGTGGGGTAACGAGCTGTAATGTTTACTTTAGCTGCATTTCACTGTGAAACTTGCTAACCAGCACATTACTGGGAAAGGCGATTTGCAAAGATTCATAAAAACCCTTATATTCACTTCTGCTGTAGGTGAAGCTGCATCATGAATGATTTGCGTGAATTTAGACGCATTTAGGCAGATCGGGGATTGGCGCATTTCCTTCAAAAATTAAAATAACGCTAATCCTCTGCATCTTCAACAGCTCAGATGATCAGGAGTAAATGACGACTGCTATGTTCATTATTACATCCAATAACAAAACACCTCAGTTGCTTAGGAGACATTCTTGTCTTCCCCTGCTCCGGCATCGAAACAATGGCGGACTGCTTACAGCTCACTCAGGGTGGGACTAAGGTAAGACGACTGTCTTAATCAACTATCGTGGGAGCGGCCTTCGTCTGTGGCCTTCGTCACACAGCCAAGAAGCTGAGAATGGATTGATTTGAAAAAGGGAATATTATTTAAAGGGATTACATAAAAACCATTGAGTGGACGTTTATCATTATAAGGTGGCTGTGTAATACACTGCCAACACACATTTATGTTCAAACAACATGTAAAAGTGAATTTTGCATCCGATGACCCCTTTAAAGAAGACTTTGGACTGCAAGAAGAGTTTTGGCTTAAACAACATCAACAGCACACTCATCTATTCAGAAATCAGTTGCTGCATGGTAAACAGAACCATCCCTGTTTCTACATGTCACATAGCATAGCTCTCTAAAGTCCTGTAGGGGAAAAAACACTTTTCTCATCCTTACAGCTCTGATATTGTGTTGAAGCAGCTGGCTGGAACACCTCAGGCTCTGAGCTTGACTATGCAAGTATTTTCCTTCAGATCCCTGACTGCACCCCTGCTGTATCCAGCGTGAGTGGATTGATCCAAGCGTTTGATTCACAGCACTGGCTCACGATGATGTAAATCCTTGGCCTGAGTGATTGCCTGTTTTTAGGACAGGCCGATACATGTAGCTGTGTGCCGTTCACGCGTAACTGCTCTCACACATAAATCCACACAAGAGTCAAATTCAAGCCTTCGTGACCGTTTTTGAGCTTTTCTCACAGTTTCTCCTCAGAGAACATGGGACTCAGAAGAGTCTTAGTGTCACTCAGAGATGTGTAAAGTTTTATGTCCTCAAGGTTTGTTATTATCAGTTATAGACAGACCACACATGCTCATGCACACTTCATATACACCAAATGCCCAAAACTGGCTTTTGGTGTGTAAATCAAATGGTAAGAATGCTTCTCCAAGCCTCACTGATAAAACTGACAAACCTCTGTGAAGTTTTGAGCATCTTCTCACTTTTTCCTGTCAGAACTTTTTCCAGAGCTCCATGTGGAGACATGTACAGTATATAATTCTCACATTAAGCCATAAAAGTGTTTGCATTGTAGTTTCAGGGCTATTACAGGAAACTGAAACTAGAACTAAAGCTAAAACCACAAAACGTTACTTTTTTACATTACATTTATTTCAGTTAGTTGCAAGGCAACCTTTCTCATTTAGTTTAAAATAGTATAATTTAAAAGAGTATAATTTAAAAATTCAAAAGTTTGAGGTCTGTAAATCTCCTCTGCTTACCAAGGCTGGAAATACAGTCAAAACAGTAAAATTGTAAAATATAATTGCAATTTAAAAATACGTGTTTTCTATGTAAATATGTTGTAAACTGTAATTTATTTCTGTGATCAAAGCTGAATTTTCAGCATCATTACTCCAGTCTTCAGTGTCACACGATTCTTCAGAAATGATTCTAATATGCTGATATGCGGCTCAAGAAATATTTCTGATTTTTTCAATGTTGAAAACTAAAGTGCTAAGTTTCTAAGTTTCTACAGGATTCTTCGATGAAGCCAAAAAGCTCTCTTTTTGAAATGGGAATTGTTCCCTGGGCTTGAAGTGCTAATGTCAAGTTCAGAATAAGTGATATGTTTATGCATAATCACTCCCATGCACTCTAAACATCTCTCATGTTGATCCAGGCATGATTTATAAGAAAACTGAAGATGCCAGACATGATTTCAGATGAGATGAACAGAATAATAAAGCATACAAAACATGACCGTACTGTAAGTCACATGCCTCCATTCAGCAGCTAAAAAAACAGCTTGAAAACTTCTGCGACCTCCTTTACCTGAGATTGTGTTGGTCTGATTTTGAGTGATGAGTGATTTTTTTCCTTCATGTTCTGTATGTTTGAAGCTGGAAATGCATTCAACCTCTGCTACTCATTTGCCAAACGGTTGCTTTTATAGACTGTGAGCTCAGCAGACATTCATCTGAAAAGATCTTTGCAAGATTAACTAGCTTTATTTGCATGCTTTGAGTTGGCAGGAAATGTATTGCACTTAAAGCTGCTGGAAAGTCGAATTTAACTTTAAATGTTTTATTATTCATGGTACAGCAAGCATGACTAATATTCCTTATGCTTAGGGTTAGACATTTAAAGGAACTGTTTAACCTAAGTGTTAAACTTGTTGCTGTAATTCATCGTGCATACGTTTTCTAAGCAATCAATCAAAATTATCATTTTGACCTTGCAGAGTATAAAACAGACAAATAAAATCCCATAGACTTTCACTGAAAGAAGGACCTGGGCTGTATCGCTGCAAAAATTATGCCATTATTATTCTGCATTCGGAAATTTTCAGTGCTATTTTCGGTAGTAAATGTTATTGAATACTTCAATACCTCAAGAGACTGGTGTTCCAACACACATATAGGCAAACAAAATAAATAATACAAGAACATAGAATATAGAAACAACATTAGGGTGAGTAAACCCTAGTAAAAAAAATAATATATAGTTAAGATACATTTATTTCATACTAAGTGTAGTTCAAATCTATTCACATATTAACATACAGAGGAATGCGAAAGTTTGGGGACCCCTTGCAGAATCTGTGAAAATGTGAATAATTTTAACCAGATAAGAGATATAATACAAAATGCACATTATTTTTTATTTAGTACTGTCCTGAGTAAGATATTTTACATAAAAGATGTTTACATGTAGTCCACAAGACAAAACAAACAAAAACAAACAAACAAACAAACAAACAAAAAGCTGAAATGATTAAAATAAACCCCTTCAAAAGTTGGGAACCCTTGGTTCTTAACACTGTGTGTGGTTACCTGGATGATACGCAACTGTTTTTTTGTTTTGTTTTGTGATGGTTATTCATGAGTCCCTTGTTTGTTCTGAACAGTTAAACTGAACACTGTTCTTTAGAAAAATCCTCCAGGTCCTGCAGATTCATTAGTTTTCCGGAATCTTGAACACTTTCCAGCAGTGACTGTATGGATTTGAGATCCATCTTTTCACACTGAGGACAACTGAGGGACTCAAACACAATTATTAAAAAAATGCTCAAACATTCACTGATGCTCCAGAATGAAAACACAATGCATTAGCCAGGGGGTGAAAACTTTTTGAATTTGAAGATCAGGGTAAATTATATTTAATTTGTCTTCTGGGAAACATGCACATATCTTCTGTTGCTTCCGAATGGAAGTACTAAATGGAAAAAATAAATATATTTCAACAAAATTAGAAAAATTTGGACATCTTCATCCTGTTCAAAAGTTTGGCTTAACGCATTGGGTTTCCTTCTGGAGCATCAGTGAATGTTTGATCCTTTTTGTGTTTGAGTCCCTCAGTTGTCCTCAGTGTGAAAAGATTGATCTCAAAATCATAGAGTCACTACTGGAAAGGGTTCAAATAGGCAAAAGTTGCTGGAAACCTGATGAATCTGCAGGAGCTGGAGAATTTTTCTGAAGAACTGTTCTCAGTTTAACTGTTCAGAACAAACAAAGGACTCACAAACAACCATCATAAAACAAAACAAAACAACAACAACAAAACGTAAATCATCCAGGTAAATCACACACAAGAACCAAACTTTTGAAGGGTTATTATAATAATTTCAGCCATTTTTTTGTCCTGTGGACTATATGTAAACATTTTTTATGTAAAATATCTTACTCAGGACAGTACTACAGTAAATAAAAATAACACTCATTTTGTATGATGTCTCTTATATTGTTAAAATTATTCACATTTTCACAGATTCTGCAAGGGGTTCCCAAACCTTCGCATGACACTGTATCACCCGAGACTTACTAATATAGACATTTTAATTAAACTTTATTTGGAGTACTATTTGCGCACAATGCACATTTCTTAATATTAAGCCTAAAATTTGTTTTAATGTCACTACTGATAAGGATCGTATGATCTTTGAATAACATCGGTCTTTAAATGCAAGTATACTTGCAATAGTTCCACTGGTTACACTTTATTTTGATAGTCCATTTTAGACATTCTACTAACTATAAATAACTTTGCAACTACATGTCAAGTAATTAAGTTGGCTTGAGAAAGCCAACTTACTGAAATCCGACTTAAACTTATAGTTATTATTATTAAGTTGGCTTGGGAAAGCCAACTTACTGAAATCCTATTTAAACTTATTATTATTCTTCTTCTTATTTTTCTGGCCGCAAATTTTTTGGACACCTACTCCTCCTAGACGGTTCAAGCTACATACTCCAAACTCGGGTCAGATCTTCATACTGTTCTGACTTAGTGTGCTATATCTTTTCAGACTGGTTTGAGTTACGGTTTTCTTAAAAATTAATATTAAAAATCATAAAAAGTCCCATAGACTTTCATTGACCAAAAGTCCATGTCTGTTTGAACTATGTTTAATGTAAACTGCTAGAAGCCATAGATACTCAATTAAGCTTTAAGATATCTATGTTCTTTCTAACTAATAACTAATCTATCTATCTATCTATCTATCTATCTTCAAACCTTATCTATCTATCTATCTATCTATCTATCTTCAAACTATCTTCAAAT